>NC_053492.1:37783567-38154250 GCF_905171775.1 Rana temporaria | reverse complement strand
TGCCGACAATTGCCGGCAAATGCTGCCGATTTGAGATGCGATTTGACATGTCAAATCGCATCTCAAATCGTTCCAAATCGTACCCAGTGTGAACCAGGGCTGAATCAATGAATATGAACCAAATAAAAAATATATAAATATATAAATAAAGTAAAAATTGTAGCAATTAAGTCCATAAATGTTTAACACATGAAATGCCAAACACCTGTGCTCTGTGCCAAGTTCCAAAATCAGTTGAAAACGTGTCCAGAGAAAAGTGATGTATCCTCCACCAAACTATAGATTGGCTCCTTACCAGAACGAGATCCCTTATGACAGGGGATCATGAACAGCATATATTAGGTAGTCACTCCCAGTCTTGCAGTTCAGACAGATACGATCCTTAACATTGGGTCTCATCCACAAGTGATTAAACTTCACCAACATCAATGCCCACCATGTAAAAAAACAATAACAGCTCCACATAGCGCATTAAATGAGTAAAAAATATTTATTAAAAGTTGTATTGCACTTACAAACATGCAGTAAAAAATGCCTTGTGCCCCTAGAAGAAGTAATATTTTACAAAACGGACGTAGGGCGGAGCCACGCGCTGTCGTCACCCAAGAGCTCCAAACATTCCCCCAGTGGAGTGCCCCTGAAAGAAGTAATATTTTATGAAATGGACGTAGGGCCGAGCGGCGCACTGTCGTCACCCAAGAGCTCCAAACATTCCCCCAGTGGTGTTCTGGTAAGGAGCCAATCTATAGTTTGATGGAGGATACATCACTTTTCTTTGGACACGTTTTCAACTGATTTTGGAACTTGGCACAGAGCACGGGTGTTTGGCATTTCACGTGTTAAACATTTATGGACTTTCTTGCTACAATTTTTACTTTATTTATATATTTTTATATTTTTTAATGATTTAATGATATGATTTAAATTCTTTTTGATGGTCATTATTGATATCATCACTGTATTACTGCTATTGAGGGGCTTGAGAGTGCTTTATAGTGCCCTCTAGTGGCTACCAACCTCTCTTGTTTTTTTGGTATATTAGTGATTTATATATACCATCATCTATCACATAGCTTATGATTTATACCATCATATACCATCATATATCACATAGTTTTGTGTATTTTGTGATTCAAACATTTGTTTCACACGGTTTAGAGGTAGCGCGATTTATATTTTTTCTCACTGTTTGTTTTTTGTATCTATTGTTTACATGGTAATCGCAGCTCTCGGATTGAATAGACTGTGATTTTATTGCAGCTTTTCTTTCTTTCTTTCTTGTTTGTTCAGTATCTAGCGCAGTTTCTTTCCAATTTTCCATGTTACCTCTGTAGCTTCATTGTTAGGGTGGGAAAGTCCATAATAAATGCAATGTCCAGTCAGATGTAAAACCCCCAAAAGTTAGGCTTTATTTCTTTTACTGCAAGGTAACTTGAAATAGAGAAAGTAGGAGGGAGGAGAAGAGCTGGGCAAGGTTCAGGCACACGGTACAGAATAAATCAGTCTCCACTCTCAGCTATTGAGTAGGTATTGCTCACCCGGATAGTCCCCTCTCATTTGGCCTAGCAGTCGGGATGATGCACAAACTAATGTCCAGATGGTCTCTGGCACAGACCTTTTGGAATGAGCTTGGTCTCTGGCACAGACCTTTGAATGAGCTTGGTCTCTGCCACAGACCTTTGAATGAACTTAGATGCGTCCAGGAATCCTCTGCCACAGGACTTCAAAGTCCCGAACCTCCAGCCGAGCAGTAGAAGAGCATTTAAGCCGGAACCGGCAGACTATAAGGCTTTCAATGTCCCTCCTTGATTGGTTCACCAGGCCTCACCTGAGACGCTATCACTTTGCTGGTCTCCTCCAGGGCTGGTCCTCCCCTGGTTTCCTTCATCAAGATAGCCTCCTCCCTTGTGGACAGACAGCTTGAGTTCCTCTTTTAGAATTTCAGGCCCCAGCCAGCATAGCTGGGCCTACTCAGCAGCGAAACCACTCCGTGCCAACATGGCCCCGAAGTCGGGCACATGCACGCACCCCTCGCGCCAGGAGGGCCGCGAGGTGCAGAAATAATGAACCCCTATCAATGAAATCTGTCCCTTAAGTGCCCCTCCCCAGCATGCACAGCGGGGTCACCACTCCCACTGCACCGCTGCCGAGAAGGGACACCCAACACACCATGGTACATCTGCGTTCCAACATAGGGCCAAGATGGCAACACCACCTCCAGGCAACAAGGGAAACTACCAAGTAGTACCACAGCCAGCCTAAAGGCAAATTTGTGTTTAATCAAACAGGTCTGGGCCCAAGTATTGGCCCAGACTTCCCCTAAATTTAAAATAGCGCCCCCTAGATTTGGGGTGGGCACTACATGGTAAAAACGGGTTTTCTTTAAAATCGTCATTAGAATGTTGATGAGAGGGAAAAGTAGGAACTAGGGAAAGTGAAAGGTACAGGGCTTTTTTCAGCTGGAACTTGGTGGAACTCAGTTCCACCACCTCTGACTCAGGCCCTCTGTTCCCTGCTCACCACTATCACTTGTAAACACAGAAGTCTGGCTTCTGTGTTTTCAAGTGACAGCTTGACTCTCAATGGCTCCCGTAGATCTGATCTCCTGAGCAGCTCCCACTGAGTACAGGATGATGACAAGGGAGATGCAGGTGCCCGGGGTGCAATGGGGATGCTAACACCCCCACTGGATGATCTTTCTGCAAGTGAGAGAGGTGAAGCCTCCTGCAGTGTTTGCGGAGGTACTAGAGTCGGCTAGGTGCTTCAACTTAATACAACAACAAAAGTAAGGTGGAAGATGGTAGCTTTTAAGGAAGGGGGAGAATAAGGGGGAAGTCGAGGGGGTTACATGCAAAGGTCAGAGCTTAAGAGGGGTGAAAGTGAGATGTGGATGGGGAATGCAGAGGTTAGCAGCTGTGGAAGAAGGCTGAATACTGCACTCTGTATGCAGCGCAACCTTGAACTCTGCACCCTGTGTTAAACCCCCCACCCAACTCTACGCGTGAAATTTGACCACACCCACTATTTGATGCAGTTTGGAGGGAGGGTGTGTGTCTGTGGAGAGAGTGGCTTGTGGTTGAATTCCTGCGCCTGTTTTCTGAGAAAAAAAGCCATGAAAGGGTACATTGTTATACTTTGTTAATAATATTTATCATCAGCCTTATTCTGTATGCTTTCTGTATGTTTTTACATGATTTCTTAGTTCCTTTGAATATGTGTTGAACTGGCTTTAAAAATCAAATGGTTGTGTATATTGTGTGTATATTGTGGTATTGTCTCTATTATAACTTTAAAAATCAAACAGTAGATTGCTCTATGTGAGACCTTCCTCTATAGTCAGAGGTCATACCGTACCTTCCAACATTTTGAGATGGGAAAGAGGGACGCCTACTAACAAACGTATGTAGGCATAGGATATGCCCCCTGCCACACCCCCTTTAAAGGCGAATTAACAAAAAAAAATTACTATTCCTTTATATTGGTTTTTAAAATGTACAAATGCAGCAATTTAAAAATTTAATGAAAGGTTTAGAACTGGGAAACACTTTTTGAAAGATAAAGTGCATTTTATTACAACTATACAGATCAGACCAAAATGAGGGACAAAGGAGGAGGAAAGAGAGACAGAGGGACTTTGTTCTATATCAGGGACAGTTGGGAGCTATAGTCATACACTATAGTGGAAGAAATTTCTGGTGGAGGAATCATGTTCTTGCATCATGGTGTATTTATTGAAATCCCTCCCTGGGAACATTCAGATTTCATGTTTTCAGGTTGGGGTTGACACAATAGATCAACAAAAACAGGGATTGTCAGTGACTGTAGGAGTTTACTTTGTGATGAACCCTGGGATTCTGACCACTCAATGGGCCAGATTCACAGAAGAGATACAACGGCGTATTTCCTGATACACCGTCGTATCTCTTGTCGTATCTATGCGGCTGATTCATAGAATCAGTTCCGCATAGATAGCCCTAAGATCCGACAGGTGTAATTGACTTACACCGTCGGATCTTAGGATGCAATACTTTGGCCGCCGCTGGGTGGAGTTTGCGTCGTTTTCCTGCGTCGGGTATGCTAATGAGCATTTACGGCAATCCTCGACGGTTTTCGCGTTCGTTACGACATCGCTAGTAATTTTTTCCCGTCGCAAAGTTAGTCATGATTTTACATGCCTTAACTTTACACGAGCCATGTTAAAGTATGGCCGTCGTTCCCGCTTCGAATTTCAATTTTTTTTTTTGCGTAAGATGTCCGGGAATACGAAACGCCGTAACTCACGTCGCCGTTCAAAAAAATGACATCACATCGCACAAAGCACGGCAGGAATTTCAAAACTGAGCATGCGCAGTACGTCTGGCGCGGGAGCGCGCCTAATTTAAATGGTACACGCCCCATTTAAATTGGGCGGGCTTGCGCTGGACGTGTTTACGATACACCGCCGCAAGTTTACAGGTAAGTGCTTTGTGGATCAGGCACTTACACTGAAAACTTGCGGCGGTGTAACATAAACGGGTTACGTTGCACCACCGCAATTGTACCTGAATCTGGCCCAATGTACTTAAAGAGGAACTTCCACTGGCTCCAGGTTTTTTCTGTTTTCCGGCATTTGCGCAGATGTGTTGAAGGGCTGTACTTGGCTTCCATGCCAACCTGTGTTCACACATGTTCAGAAAAGATGATCTAGGACCTCCTTCACTGTGCCACCCTCACACACACATGGAAATCCACGTATGAGCAGATGTGCTGAATGTCTTTGCCAGGTCCCAAATGTAGCACTCTTCTGATAGGAGCTAGAATTAGATAGATAGATAGATAGATAGATAGATAGATAGATAGATAGATAGATAGATAGATAGATAGATAGATAGATAGATAGATAGATTTAGTGTTGGCTCAAATTTAGCTTGCCAGACTGTAATCAGTGTGGCTGCAATTGTTGTGTTAGGTAAAGTTAATTCTGCTCACTGTAATCAGTGTGGCTGCAATTGTTGTGTTAGATAAATATAGTTCTGCTCACTGTAATCAGTGTGACTGTAATTGTTGTGTTAGGTAAATGTAGTTCTGCTCAGTGTAAGTAGTGCAGCTGCAATTGATTAGTTAGCTGCTGCCAGTCTGATAGCTCCCTCTACTTTCCAGTAAGTTGTAGAACTATCTGGATCATAGGTGTGAAGCTACGCAGATAGCAGTATTAATATTTATATAGCCCTGGTCAATTCCAAGGAGCAGGGCTCTGAAGGCTGCTAGGAGACTGTTTATATTCTGTGGGACACTGAGCTCTGGGTCAACAACCCCCCCCCCCCAGGTCCACACTCACCCATCCACCACCGCGGCTTCCCTGGCTTCTTCTCCCGGCTGACCCGGTCTTCTTTAGATCCTCCTCGTGTCCTGATTGGCCGGGAGGAGAAGCCAGAAACGAATAGTGAATATTGATTTACTAGTGTCAGTGAGTGGGTTCACTGCGCCCAGAGTCCAACCTTTTTCAAGCCAATTAGAGCATCAGGCTCTAATCATGTGCTTGATCCACACTCACCCCTCCACTGCCACGTCTTCCCTGGCTTCTCCTACCGGACAAACCATTCTTCTTTAGATCTGCCTCCTGTCCTGATTGGCCAGGAGGAGAAGCCAAAAAACAATAGCGAATATTGACTCACTCTAGTCACAAGTGGGTGGGTTCACTGCGCCCCAAGGCCAACTTTTTTCAAGCCAATAGCATCAGGCTGTAATCATGTGTTCGGAAAAAAAACCTCATAGAAAGTCTGGCGCCCCACATGTAAAATGCATGCAAACTAGGGGGGCAGAGCCCTTGCACCTTTTATGGACCAGCCTCAACTGGTGCACAGTCTATTTGCCTTTAGTAAATCAACCCCTCTATGTCACCAAAATAAAACATTTCCAGGAAAGAACCTACCTGTAGAAAAAGAGGCTGAGTGCTTACCTCTCTGTCTGCTGCTCTATTTCAGACAAGTGGTCCACTTAATTTCACTGCGAAACCAGCACTTCCAGGAACCACTTCCTCTTTCCCTAGTTAACCACTTCCTCTTTCCCTAGTTCCTCCTTCCAACCTCACAACAGGGTAGCCCCCAGTAGTGACTTTGGGTAATAAGTTCTCTACAATGGAGCATTGTTGAGTGGAAGAAAAGGTTAGTGTTCAGCCCCTTCATTACAGGTGCTCTCCTGGAAGTATTTTATCACATGACAATGTCGCTTTAAATTCCATAATATTTTCAGTACATATTGGGCCAGATTCACAGCCGAGATACGACGGAGTATCTCTGATACACCGTCGTATCTCTCAGAGTATCTATGCGACTGATTCATAGAATCAGTTACGCATAGATAGCCCTTAGATCCGTCAGGTGTAATTGTTTTACACTGTTGGATCTTAGGATGCAATACCGCGGCCGCCGCTGGGGGGAGTTCGCATCGTAAACCAGCGTCGGGTATGCAAATTAGTAGTTACGGTGATCCACAGCGGTTTTTCGCGTTCGCTACGTCGCTGCTAGTCTAGTTTCCCGTCGCAAAGTTAGTCGTCGTTTTAGGTGCCCTAACTATACACAGCACACATATGTGCTGTATAAAGTATGGCCGTCGTTTCCGAGTCTAAATGTAAACATTTTTTCCTTCTTGCGTAAGACGTCCGGGAATACGGAAGTACACTACGCACGTCGCCGTTCAAAAAAATAACGTCACTTTGCGCAAAGCACGGCGGGAAATTCAAAAGGGAGCATGCGCAGTAGGTCCGGCACGGGAGCGCGCCTAATTTAAATGGCACCCGCCCCTTTGAATTACGCGGGCTTACGCTGGAGGCCGCCGACAGAAGTTTTCTTGCAAGTGCTTTGTTAATCAGGCACTTGCGATGAAAACTTGCGGCGGTGTAACGTATCTACGATACGTTACGCCGCCGCGATTCTACGTGAATCTGGGCTATTGTAATTAAAATTTACACAAATTATGTGTTATAACAGTATCAAAGCAGTGTAATTGATTTTCTTTCTATTGTTTAACAGCTGTCCTAACAGGCAGGTCTCATCCATCAGCGTTCCCATGAATGGTGTTTCGAAGGAAGGTCGCTTTTCCTTGCAGTTATTCAGGTTCATCACCGGTTACAGCAAAATTTACCTGCACTGCCATATAAATCTGTGTGATATCACGACTGGCAGTTGCACACCAGTGAGTATAATAAATACATTGAAAATGGATACAAACAATTCTTCCGGGAATCCTAATAAATTAGGAAAAAAATTAGGAATCCATGCATTGCTTATTATTTCTTTTAGCTAGTAAAGCCCAATTAAACCCTAGAATAAACCTCATAGAGGAGTTTTTAACCACTTGCCGTCGCCGCACCGTCATAATACGTCCACAAGGTGGCTCTCCTAGGCGAGATCACGTATTATGACGTCCTGCCCTTTAGCCGCCACTAGGGGCGCACGCGCGCCGCCGGAGGCGCGCGCGCGCGCCCCCCGCTCGCCCCCGACTCCCGTGCGTGTGCACGGCGGGCGCGATCGCCGCCGGGCACACGCGATCGCTCGGTACAGAGCGGGGAACGGGAGCTGTGTGTGTAAACACACAGCTCTCGTTCCTGTCAGCGGGGGAAATGCTGATTTTCTGTTCATACAATGTATGAACAGAAGATCAGTGTTTCCCCTAGTGAGGCCACCCCCCCCCACAGTAAGAACACACCCAGGCATACTTAACCCCTTCCCCGCCCCCTTCTTTTGGTGGTATTTGATCACCTCTGCCGCTTTTATTTTTTCTCTTGAAACAAAAAAATACCGACAATTTTGAAATAAATTAAAAAACAATGGGCCAAATCCTCAAAAGGGATACGCAGGCGGATCTGCTGTTCCGCCTGCGTATCCCTGTGCCTATCTTTGGAACTGATCCTCAGAAGCAGTTTTCCAAAGATAGGCAGAAGATCCGACATCTGTAAGAGACTTACACTGTCGGATCTTAGGATGCAGTACCACATCCGCCGCTGGGGGCATTTCGCGTTGAAATGCTGCTTCGCGTATGCAAATGAGGACTTACGGAGATCCACAAAGCTTTTTCTCCGTAAGTTTACGTTTGCATGCGTAAAATTAGGGCTGCTTTTACAAGGTGTAAACTGTTTACACCTTGTAAAAACAGACCTTTTTTTCGATCGCCGCAATTTTTTTTTAAATTAGATTTTTTTTTTTCGCCGTATCTTTTTTTTAACCCGTCGCAACTTTTTAACCCGGCGCGATCCTCAAAACTCGGCGTATCGTAAAAACACGCGATGCACGTCGGGAAAAATGACATCACGGGCATGCGCAGTACGTCCGGCGCGGGAGCGCGCCTAATTTAAATGGGAATCGCCCATTTGTATTAGGAACGCCTTGCGCCGGACGGAGTTAAGTTTCACTGCCGAAAATTTCCAGGCAAGTGCTTTGAGGATCGGCACCTAACTTGGGAGATTTGCGGCAGTGTAACTTAACTCGGAAAAGTTAAGTTAAGCCCGTTTTTTGAGGATTTGGCCCAATATTTTTTACTATCTGCTATAAAACATATACAATATATATATATATATATAAAAAAAAAATGTCTTCATCAATTTAGGCCAATATGTATTCTGCTACATATTTTTGGTAAAAAAAAAATCCCAGTTAGCATATATTGATTGGTTTGTGCAAAAGTTCTCAACTCCTGTACTCAGGACTTACTAACAGGCCAGGTTTGCAAAATAACTGAAATATATCACAGGTGATATCATTTGCTGCTCAGTGATTGCAGTATTCTAGTCTGCATGTCCCAAGGTAATACTTAGGCCTCGTACACACGACCGAGGAACTCGACGGGCGAAACACATCGTTTTGCTCGTCGAGTTCCTTGTGAGGCTGTCGAGGAACTAGGCGAGCCAATTTTCTCCATTCCCGTCGAGGAAAAAGAGAACATGCTCTCTTTTTGGCTCGACAAGTTCCTCGACAGTTTCCTCGGCAAAAAAAAAGTTTCTTGCTGTTTTTTGCCGAGAAACTCGGTCGTGTGTAGGAAGCCTAAAAATATGGCCTGTTAGTGGATCCTGAGGACAGGAGTTGAGAATCACTGGTGTAAATGAAGGCATCCCAATACTTTTATCAATATATTGTGTGTATGTGTATGTGTATATGTATGTGTGTATATATATATATATATATATATATATATATATATATATATATATATATATATATTTTTTTTTCAAGGTTTTTTTTTGCAAATATATATATATATAAACACAATAAAAACTAAAATAAATTAAATAATAAAAAATTAATAAGTACCAATAAAAATAAACAGGTATGGTTTATACAAAGTTGCATTGGTCTAAGCTGGACCAATGTACCTATGTATACATTTCCATGCCTGGAGTTATTCTTGAAATAAATTGATATTCTGTGTAAGCCGGTCTGCTCTTTATCTTGCATGGTGTTTGGCCAATTACTTTGGGCAGTGTTGGAGGGCTAATAATATCCAGTAAGGATTGTTTACAGTGAGTTTTTTTACCGTATTTTCCAGCGTATAAGGCGACTGGGCGTATAAGACAACCCCCTAATTTTCCAGCTAAAATTTTCGTTTTGGGATATACTCGCCGTATAAGACAACCCCCTTCCTACTAGTCTGTCTGGAAGCTGAGGGGAAGCCGGAACAGCCGCTGACAGGAAAAAAGCTGACGGGAACATGCTTTATTCAGCTTTTTTTTTTCAAATATCACTGTGCCCATTATATGCCTCACTGTGCCATTGCATGCCTCACTGTGGAAATTAACATGCCTCACTGTGCAATCCCATGCCTCACTGTGCCATCAACATTCCTCACTGTGCCATCAACATGCCTCACTGTGCCATACATTATTCCTGTACTGCAGGCGTCCATTATTCAAAAGCCGTGCCTCCCGTTTGTGCTGTTCCGTGATAGGCACCTGTGTTCCGCCTATCATGGAGGTCCTCTCGTTCGAAGTCGAGGATGAGAAGACATCCGTGATAGGCTGAACACCGAACAGAGGCTCTGCTGGGAAACCAAGTGTTCCGCCTATCACGGAACAGCAAAAGGAGGAGGCCCGAGTTTTGAGGCAAGTTTTTAAGCCCAAATACGCCAGAAAATACGGTACTACTAATATATTTTGGATGTATCATAATTCTTCTTTGCTTCACACTATTAATGTAAATATTTTATGTGTTACAGTCATGTTCTGGTTCTAGAAGCATCTCTGCTAAATCTGCCAATCAGATCTACAGCATCAGTGTGGGACCAGTAACTCTTCTGCCAGAGATATCAGGTAAAGTACAGCAAAGCGCAGTGTATATAAACCTAGAAAATCAATGTACTTAAAGTGCATGGAAAACAGAAAATTGTATTAAATACTTACCAGAATTTTCCTTTCTTGACGCCAAACCATGGCAGCATACTAGTGATAGCGCTCCACCTCTTGACCTCTCCCTTAGTCACCACCCAATTCTTTGTAACAAGCCACATACGGGAACACACATGGGTGGGCTCATATGCTGCCATGGTTTGGCGTCAGCAAAGGAAAATTTCAGGTAAGTATTTGATACAAATTTCAGTTTTCCTGAAACCACCATGACAGCCTACTAGTGATAAATAACTAGCTGACAGGGTGGGTACTGCTTGACAAAGCCAAATTTATTTTAAATCATAACAGAAGACTGGATAGTCCTCCTTCCAAAATCTATAGACAACAAAGCGCCTGGGTCGATTCTATAATGTCTTAATAAAGTATTTTGAGAAGACCAAGATGCTGCTCTACAGATGGTTTCCAAGGACACATTCGAGAGAGCTGCCCATGAAGCTGCCACCGCCCCCGGTGGAATGTGCAGTCACCACTGCAGGAAGGTCACCACCCCTCACTCAGTTTGCTCTGTGTATGAGTTTAACAATTCGGCTTGCCAAGGTTTTTGCAGTGGCCTCCTTCCCCCGGTACCTCCAAGTTGGGATTATAAAGAGCTTCTCCGCAGATCTAAATTGTGCGGTAACAGATAAGTATTTCCTTAACGTCCTGGAGACATCTAATTCATGCAAACTTCCTGAACGCTCTTCTGGGAAGTTGGGCAAAGCCCAAATACCAGCCTGGTGGAAGGGCGTTGCTACATTTTGACTAAAGTGGTCGACTGGTCTTAGTTCGACAAGATCTGGAAAGAATCTTATATGCTGCTTTGAGGCTCCCAGGGCTTGACACTCTCTTTCCAGAGGTTATGTCCCAAAGGGAACAATTCTCGGTTGGAGCAAAGGGATGGGTCGATAGAAAGCCTAGTAGAACTCACAGAACTTACAGATCCCATTGGGGAAAGACTCTTTTATTCAGCCCATCTAAGCTTTGTTATTGCAGATATTTGCATCTTTAATTAGCTGAAGCTAGGGTCCCATGTCTAGGCCCAATTGAAGGAAGTCCAATACTGCCGATAGAGATGGGGATGTAGGATCCAGGCTTCTTTCAGATAGCAAGAGTGTGAATCGGCCCCATATATTGGCATAGACTTTATTAATAGTGGGTTTTCGGGCCTTCATTAAGGTAGCAATAACTCCAGAGGAGCATCCTAAGCTCTCCAGCCTCCCCCTCTTAACAGCTAAGCCTGATGTTCAGGTGCAGGAACCTGCCTTGTACCAGCAGTTGCGGGAATGCTGGTAGGGGGATAGGATGCTGTTTGCTGAGGTGTATTGCCAAGGGGAACCAAGGCCTCTGTGGCCAGAACGGGAGGATGGTTATGACTGTCACCTGTTCTTTCAATAGCCTCAAGAGGAACCTCCTAATTAGAGCTGTTGGAGGAAAGGTGTAAGTTAGGCTGCAATTCCAGGGTGTAACCTGTTCCCTCCGCCTGGGGAATGCGGAAATCTGGACGAGAATCTCTGAAGCTTGCTGTTGTTGTGAGATGCAAAGAGGTCGATTTGAGGTAGACTCCACCTGTGAACCAATTGAGAGAATACTCTGGGATGCAAGGCCCATTCCGTATGATCCAGGAATTTTCGTGACAGATGATCCGCCTGTGTATTCAACCTCCCAGGGAGGTAGACTGCCCTCAAAGACTGTAGGTGCATTACCCCCCAGGACATTATGGGTTTTACTTCCATCATCAATGTGCTGCTGCAAGTTCCTCTCTGGTGTTAAATATAGGCCACTGAGGCCCTGTTGTCCATTTGCAGAGTAACTGGGCGATATTTGATCCTGTAGCGCAGGGTCTGGAGAGCCAAAAAGGGTGCTCAAATTTCCAGCACCTTAAAAAAACATTCCCTTGGCGGGGGAAGCTCCACCTGCCCTGGACTGACTGACCTTTACAGTGCGCTCCCCACCCTGGCTCGCTGGCGTCGGTTGTAACAATGGTCCAACTTAATGGACCTAAGGCTGCGACTTATTTAAGGACCCCACCTTGAGCCACCACTGTAGGCTCCTTCTCATAATGAAAGATACCATTATCAGTTGTGCCAAACTCTGCTTCCTCCACTTTTGTTAGGAAGCCTAGCTGAAACTGATGGAGATGCCAGTGGGCCCATGGAACCATTGGGATGCATGATGACATGGTGCCTAGTAGACTGAGCCACTGAGAGGTTGATAGGCGAGTGGTAGTTGCTCTTCACCTTCACTTTCTCTGCCGGAATAGAAACAGATGCCTTCTCCGTATTGAACAGCGTTCACAGGTACACCAATTGTTGGGTTAGGTTGAGATGGCTCTTTTTGAAGCTGATAATCCACCCAAACTTCTGCAGAGTATGGATGGGGATCTCCCTGTTTGACAGTAATTCTCAATCCCTGGCCAGCAGTAGGACATCGTCTAAGTAGTTGTGGACTCAAAGTCCCTGCACCCTAAGCGGGGCTAGCATGGCAATGAGGACTTTTGTGAATGTCCTCAAATACGTACACAGACGAAAGGGTAGGCTGGTAGACTGTAAATGCGTCTGGCCAACTGCAAACCTCAGGTACCTCTGGAAGGTGGGCAAGATTGGAATATGGAGGTATGCATCCTGTAGATCTAGAGAGGGCATCCAATCGCCCGGCTGTGTGAAACATAGCCCTGGCAGAGCACTTGACCGTGTCTATTGCTGCCTCGCCTATAAAATCAGCTGATGCCTTCAGCTCACCCAGAGTCCAAATGATATCCATCCTTGGCACCTCCTCCTTCACTGCTGACTCAATGTCTTGAGTCCAGACTTTCAGGGCGCTAGCCACTGAAGTGAGGGCCATAGCTGGATGGCAGGCTGCCCCAGCTGCCTGATAGGCTTTTTTAAGATCTAAGTCTATTTTCCTATCCATTATGCTCTTGAAAGAGGCTGAATCCTCCATAGGGAGAGTCACGTTCTTTGCCAGGTGGATGACTGCCGCATCGACCATAGGTGGTGAGTCAAGTGATGTCCCCTCTGTTTTCTGTAGAGGAAATAACTTCTGCATACGGTTGAGGGAAAACCTTATTTCGGTTTTCTGCCACTCCTGCTTTATGACATCCTTGATCTTGTCCATGAATGGAAAATAGGCTTGCCATTTCTGGAGAATGGGGAAGTAGGATTTAGCCTTCTTTGGCACTTCTTCCTCTTCCCATGCGATCGCCTGTTTTATTGCCTGAATGAAGGGCTCTACTAGAGAAAAATTGAACCCAAGTTGCTCCGGATCCTCTTCAGATGAGGAGGAATTATCCTTTTCTGCAGGCTGACCAGATTGAAGGGACACCCCACTGGGCAGGGCCATACTGCTTGCTGAAGAGTCCGTCTGATCTTCCAATGGGACCTCTTGAGCAGGTGATGGGACCAGTGAAGCAAATTCAGAACGCTGTAAACTGCCTGCCCTACACCAGCCCACTGACATTTTTAAATGTTCCCAGGGATGGGAGAACCCATCACCAGGCTCCTTCTATTATTGTGGGCAAAATTGAAAATGTTTTCCTTGTTCTAAAATGTCACCCGGAGCTTCCGTTGGCCAATGCGCATGTGCAAATCGAACAAGGCCCGAATAAATCATCGGGAGCGTCCTAGGCTAGTAAATACAGCATTTGGCAGCCGTCCCACGCCTATAGGGAGATCGGAACCTACACTGAACCCAGAGGAAACCGGAGAAAAGGGATTGACAAAATTAGCTAAAGACATAGCCTGCAGGGCCAAGGAAGCCCATAGTAAAATGAAATGGCAATCTGCCCCCCCCCCCCAAAACCCAGGAACCTAGTCAGGCTGTCTGGCAGATTTAGTTTGTAAAGAGGAAACACTTCAGAGGCCCATCAAGACCCACAGACGAGGGTTTCCCAGGCTTTTCAGTATATTTAGCAGCCCGAGCACTAAGCTTTAGACCCTTTATTAGTAATTGCTCTCCTGGTTAAAGTGTCCCTGAGACAGAAACTGATGGGAAATTAAATTTTTTAGAGTTGTCACCAGAGCAAAAGTTGAAGTTTTGACTTTATACACACCTTAAATAATAATGACAACATTACCCACAGGCTGTAATAGTTGTGGTAGCATTGCCATCATATCATGCCATGCATGCCCATGCTTTGGAACCACAAGTTGGTGGACATACAAGTACCTTTAGTCAGCCCCTGACAGTAGGCTGTACTCACTTTTGTTGCCAGTGATTTAGACATTAATGGCTGTATGTTGTTATTTTTAGGGGACAGAAAATTTACACTGTTCTACAAGCTGTACACTCACTACTTTACATTGTAGCAAAGTGTAATTTCTTCACTGTTGTCATATAAATGAAAAGATAGAATAAACTATTTACAAACATGTGAGAAGGGGATTATTTGTGTGCAATTTTTTTTTCTTAGATTTTCCATTTGTATAGCAAATAAACAAACAACTAAGTGGTTGAAATACCACCAAAAAGTTGAAAGAAATTATAAAAATTTAATTTGGGTTCAGTTTTGCATGGCCAAGCAATTGCCAGTTAAAGTAGCACAGTGCTGAATAGCACATAATTACTTAGGTCATGCAGGGGGTAGAACCTTTTGGAGGTCAAGTAGTTAATATGGTATATTTACTAACCTCCCCCCCCCCCCCCAACGGCTTTTATTTACTGAAGTATTTTGGCATGTGAGAGATATAAAAAAGAAAGACGCTTATTATTGCAAGGTCTGCTGTAAAAGGACTTAAAAAATATTGCTGTCACAGAATATTCCTGGCACCTACTGTATATTCTTTTTTTTACCTATATGCTAACTAATTAGAGATTTTTTTAATATATTTTTTTCCAATGATACCCCATAAGTAAACCCTGACTTTTTTTTTCTACTTTACAGCTTCATCCTCTGGAATAGCTGGTAAAAAGATTTTACTACTAAGTTTTATGTGTTTTTTTTATTTGTGTGCCTATGAAGATACTTATGAATAAAAAGTTTTCACCTTATTTCTAAAGCCTTCTAGGTCCAAATTTAAAGTGATTGTAAAGTCTCAGGGTTTTTCACCTTAATGCATTCTACGCATTAAGGTGAAAAAACCTTCTTTGTTGCAGCTGCCCCCCAGAGCCCCCCTTTTTCTTACCTGAACCCAATCCGATCCAGCAATGTGCACGATCTCAGCAGATCCAGCCGCTGTCTCTGTCCACATTGAACAGATTGATAGCAGCATAAGCCATTGGCAATCAAATTCAGTGACACAGGAATGGGGGGGGGGGTTTTGGGGCAGAGTCCCACTGTCTCTGCCAAGGGACGCTGCAGCGGAACTCGGAGTGAGCCTGCATGGATGCCCCATGGAAAGTGACTTTCCGTGGGGGCACCTGGTGAAGGGGAGGAGCCAGGAACACCAGCAGGGACCCCAGAAGAGGAGGATTGGGGCTTCTCCATCCAAAACCCTTGCACAGAGCAGATAAGTATAACATGTTTATTTTTATTTAAAAAAAGTAAACCTTTACAATCACTTTAATTTCAGTCCCACTAAAGCTTACCATAGGTGATCAGTGTAGCTCATATCACCAGAGTGTGCATATATAAGTATACAGCAGGGGATGTCCAGATACCTACAGTGGGGATCAAACGTTTGGGCACCCATGGTAAAAATTTGTATTAATGTGCATAACGAAGCCAAGGAAAGATGGAAAAATCTCCAAAAGGCATCAAATTACAGATTATACATTCTTATAATATGTCAAAAAAAGTTAGATTTTATTTCCATCATTTACACTTTCAAAATGAGAGAAAACAAAAAAATGGCGTCTGCAAAAGTTTGGGCACCCTGCAGAGTTAATATCTTGTACTGCCCCCTTTGGCAAGTATCACAGCTTGTAAACGCTACTCTAGCAAATGCGCATCAAAACCTGGGGGCCTACCCTATCTTGCAGATTTGCCAAATCTTATATGCCTCAACTAGGAAGACTTTGGGTCAGTAGAGGCCCTGGACTCTACTGACCCAAAGTCTTCCTAGTTGAGGCATAGAAGATTTGGCAAATCTGCAAGATAGGGTAGGGACTGGCAAGAGCCTGATCTCTGATATAGTTGGCCAACTTGAACATATATTGCAATATATGCTAAGAATCTACATTTTATAAGCAATAGTTTGCTATAGGTAAGGGTTAATAAGTGGCAACGTATTTTTTATTGTATATATGTAGTTATTTAGGACCTGACCATTCATATCACCATTTCTACTGCATGGGGCGGGTCAGTATCTACAAATAGGGCAGGGATGTCTAAAGTTGCTATATTATTTTTAAATTAATTATTAATTATAAATTGTTATTACGTTTATGTTTACTATGCCACAACACCTTTGTATCGCGTGCGCGCGCGCGCACACACAAAAAAGTGCCGGAACTCCCCCCTTCTGAGTTACCCTTCGTTTCTGCCCCCTACCCACCCCTGAGCACAGTCCCTTGGTTCTTCTTCCTACCCACCACCCAGTACCACCCCTTTTAGAGAATACAGAACCAAGTATTATTTTGTGCTACCAAGTGATTTGCATGGAATTTGTTGATGATAACAAGAAAGACAGTAAAATAGATCCCCTGCAGCCAAGCTTTTTTTCTCAGGGAATAGGTCCAATCACTCCTAGTGTCCGTTCTACCTACCCCCTGAGCACCATCCCTTGGTTCCACCCCCTACCCACCTTCAAGTACCATCCCTTTTTGAGAATAGAGAATCAAGTCATTTGTATGAAATTTGATACGGATAACAAGCAAAGCAATAAAATAGATCCCCTGCAACCAACAATAGACACCCCCAACATTAATAATAGACCCCCAGACAGCAACAATAAAGCTCCCCAGCATCACTAGACCCCCCACAGCAATAGATTCCCCAGAGACCAAAGATCCATCTAGCAGTCAGCATCAGTAGACCCTCCAGCACACTCTAGTACCCCTTGCCATTACATACATGAGGTGCTGGAGGTGCTGGAACCATGTTCCCCCGAGCTTTTTGCACACAAAAAAAGACAGAAACAGAGGGGGAAAAAAACAAGCTATATCCACAGAATGTTGTATGTGAGTAGAGTTGAGCGAACCTGAACTGTAAAGTTCGGGTTCGGTACGGACTTTAGGTTTTTACCGAACCCGGACCCGAACCATTGCTGAAAGTTCGGGTCCGGGTTCGGACTTCGGGAAAAAAAAAAGTGCGGAGGTCCCCCCAAATTCAATAACCAGACCCTTTAGGTCTGGTATGGATATTAAGGGGAACCCCGCCGTCAATTTAAAAAAAAAATGACGTGGGGTTCCCCCTAAATATCCATAACCAGACCCGTTATCCGAGCACGTTGACCTGGCCGGCCACAGAAAAGAGGGGGGGACAGAGTGCGCCCCCCCTCTCCTGAACCGCACCAGGCCACATGCCCTCAACATTGACGGCGGGGTTCCCCTTAATATCCATACCAGACCTAAAGGGTCTGGTTATTGAATTTGGGGGGACCCAAATGGGGGGCGCATTTTTCTTTTTTTTACTAAAAGTCTGTGTCCTATTGACTTCAATGGGGTTCGGAGTTCAGGTTCGAGTTCCCGAACCCAAACTTTTTTTTTTAAAGTTCGGGTTCGGGTCCGAACCCGAACATCCAGGTGTCCGCTCAACTCCATATGTGAGCCATCAACAAATGCATCTAAGCCAATACAGCTCATAGCCTAATTCAGTAGCCTGAAAATACATAAGGATGGATTTACTAAAGGCAAATAGACTGTGCACTGTGCAAGATCAGTTGTTCCAGAGATAAGTAAATAAGCAGAAGCTCTGCTGACTTCCATCATCCAATCACCTGCAAGAAAAAATGATTATTTTTTAGTTTTTTTTTTCCTCGCTTATGACTGGATATTCTTTGGAAATTAAGATTTACCTAATTTACTAAGCTTTGGAGCAACTGCTCTATTTGCTTTTAGTAAATCAACCCCATAATGTCTAGTATTTAATCCTGATTAGGAGAGAAACAAAGCATTGCAAAATGTATAGGCCCGGATTCAGAAAGCACTTATGCCGACGTATCTTTATATACGCTGCGTAAGTGCACAGATGCGCCGTCGTATCTATGCGCCTGATTCTTAAAGCTAGATACGCCTGAATTTTGTCTCCATCCGACTGACGTAAGTCTCCTACGCCGTCGTATCTTGGGCGCATATTTACGCTGGCCGCAAGGGGCACTTCCATTGATTTACTCATCGAATATGTAAATGACCTAGATACGCCGATTCACGAACGTACTTGCGCCCGTCGCAGTAGTCTACGCCGTTTACGTAAGGCGTACATCCGGCATAAAGTTAAGCCTCATAAAGCAGGGGTAAGTCATGTTAGGGTATGGACATCGGAACAGCCGTCGTATTTTACGTCGTTTACGTAAGTCGTACGTGAATGGGGCTGGGCGTAGGTTACGTTCACGTCGTAGGTATTGAGCCGTCGTAGCTTAGGGAGTATATGCGACGTGATTCTGTGCATGCGCCGTTCGTTCGGCCCTTCTTTTACATGGGGTCACGGTTAATTTAAATGTAACACGCCCAGTACCTTCCTACTTTGAATTAGGCGGGCTTATGTCGGCCAATTTACGTTACGCCGGCGCAAGTTTGGGAGCGAGTGCTTTGTGAATACTGTTCTTGCCTCACTGATTTGCGTCGGCGTAGCGCATATGAGATGCGCTACGCCGGTCTAAAGATGCGCGGCTGTACGTGAATCCGGGCCATAGTCTATAGAGCTATATAAATTCACTTAATTTATAAAAAGTTGTATTATTGCTATTCTGACAGCGACTATTTTTTTTCTATTTCAGGGACTGCTCGCTTTGTTCATCTTTTACCAACTATCTTTATTTTTGGAAGGTTCCTTATGTCATACACATACATATAACCTTGTCATGTACAGTTTTCAAGTTTTTTGGCATACACAGATTATTATATAGGACAATGAAGTTGTTGGGTTATGCTGCAGTCACAGACTACATTAGGAGCTGTACTAATACATAAAATAGTTGGATGGCTCTGTTTTAAATCCAATTCTAATTTTTCATAATACAGCTTTAGCTAAATGCAAGTTATTTCAAATATTGAAAACATGATTGATTTTTACACATGTATAAGTAAATAAATATGCAGTGAATATATTACATGTATCCCCATTTCACTATATCCTAAAATTATAAATCTATATATATAAAACTCAACGTGTGTGTGTGTGTGTGTGTGTGTATGTATGTATGTTCCAGCATCACGTCCAAACGGCTAAAGATATTAACATGAAACTTGGCACACATGTTACTTATATGTCAGCAACAAACATAGGATAGGTGGTTTAACCCTTACCCACCCCCATTTGCCATGGTCAGGGTTTTCCTTTAAAGTCCCATTCAACTCTATGGGAAATACATGTTACTTCATAACTTCCAAACGGCTGTACATATTTCGATAACACTTGGTCACATGTTACTTATATGTCCACTTAAACTATAGGATAGTTAATTTATCCCTTAACTACCCCCATTTGTGAGGGTCGGGGTTTTTGTTTAAAGTCCCATGCAAATCAATGGGAAATGTATGTTCCCACATAACTTCTGTACGCCTGGAGATATTTCAATAATACCTGGTACACATATTACTTATATGCCAAATAAAAATATATGACAGTTAAATTAACCCTTACCTACACCCTTATATAAAAGATGGGTATATTTATATTACTATGATTTTCCTCCCCAAAAGGTTAAGATAGGAAGACCGGGCAACGCCGGGTATTCAGTTAGTGAAATTAATAAATATGCAATTTTTACAGCAATGTACCAGAGTCTGCCTTTTATTTTTGGATCTATCTGTGCCTCTGGGCTGGCAAATTTTAACCGCTTAAGGACCGCCTCCTGCACATATACGTCGGCAGAATGGAACGGACAGGCATATCAACGTACCTGTACGTCCCCTTTAAATGCCTGTACGTGTGGTTGCGCGTGCATCGCCGGCGGCGCACTCGCGACCCTGCTGCCATCCCCGTGAGTCGGCTTGCGGGTCCCGCGGCCTCAATCACCGCGGGGATCCTCGCGATCGTCTCACGGAGGTATAGAGCAGGGAGATGCTTGTGTAAACGAGCATCTCCCCGCTCTGACTAGAGACAATGACACTGATCTCGGCTCCGTGTACTCGGAGCGGAGATCAGTGTCATGTGACACAGAGGCCACCCCCCCTACAGTAAGAAACACTATGCAGGGAACACTTAACCCCTACAGCACCACCTAGTGGTTAACCCCTTCACTGCCAGTGTCATTTTCACAGTAACCAGTGCATTTTTATAGCACTGATCGCTGTGAAAATGACAATGGTCCCAAAAATGTGTCAAAATGTCTGATGTGTCCGCCATTAACTCGCAGTCACGAAAAAAATCACTGATTACCGCCATTACTAGTAAAAAAAATGTATAAAAATGCCATACAACTATCACCTATTTTGTAAACGCTATAACGTTTGCGCAAACCAATCAATAAACGCTTATTGCGTTTTTTTTTTACCAAAAATATGTAGAAGAATATCGGCCTAAACTGAGGAAAAGTTTTTTTATATATATTTTTTGGTGATATTTATTATAGCAAAAGGTAAAAAATATAGCATTTTTTTCAAAATTGTCGCTCTATTTTTGTTTATAGCGCAAAAAATAAAAACCGCAGAGGTCATGGCTCTATACATGTATAAAGAAGTATAAAGAGGACCTGTCATGGCACTATACATGTACGTAGGAGTATAAAGAGAACCTGTCATGGCTCTATACATGTATATAGAGGACCTGTCATGACTCTTTACATGTAAAGGAATATAAAGAGGACCTGTCATGGCTCTATACATGTATAAAGGAGTATAACAAGGGCCTGTCTTGGCTCTATAGATGTATAAAGAGGGCCTGTCATGGCTCTATAGACGTATAAAGAGGGCCTGTCATAGTTCTATACATGCATATAGGCGTATAAAAGGACCTGTCAGGGCTCTATACATGTATCCGGGAGTATAAAGGGACCTGAGTATTGCCGGCGGCCACAATGTATTTTGCGCAAACTAATCAATGTACGATAATTGTGGTTTTTTTTGTACCAAAAATATGTAGAAGAATACATATTGGCCTAAACTGATGAAGAAATTTGTTTTTTAATACATTTTGGGGATATTTATTATAGCAAAAAGTAAAAAAAATATATATATATTTTTTAAATTGACGTTTTTTTGTTGTTAATAGCACAAAAAATAAAAACCGCAAAAAAAGCTCTATTTGTGGGGAAACAAAGGACGTCAATTTTATTTGGGTACAGTGTCGCACGACTGGGCAATAGTCCGTTTAAGTGACACAGTGCCATATCGCAAAAAATGGCCCAGTCATTAAGTGGGAAAATCCTCCCGGTCCTTAAGTGGTTAATCAGGGCTGGGCAAGGCAAGTCCCTCTCAGGCTCTCATATCTCATACAACTTGTTATGTGTGTTTGTACTTACAGTTGTGCTTCAGACCAGATGCGGGTTGTCACTTGCCACAGGATGCGGATGGTCACTTGGGTCACGTTGCGGATGGTCACTTGCCACACGTTGCGGATTGTCACTTGCCACACGTTGCGGATTTTCACTTGCCACACGTTGTGGATTGGCACTTACGTCACCTGCCACACGTTGAGGGTTGTCATTTGCCACATCACATGCCACACACTGCGGATTGCCACACGTTGCGGATGGTCACTTGCCACACGTTGCGGATGGTCACTTGCGTCACTTGCCACGGTGATGTAGGGCGGACGGTGAGAGATGACATCATCTTTCTGCTCCCCTGCTTGCTCACTCGCTGATTGCTGCTCCTCCCCCCTTGAGTGTTCTGCCAGCCCGCTCCTGTGTCATCACTAACAGCAGCATTTACTGCTACACCGGGCTCATCACAGGCAGCGGCGCCTGCCCAGCTCACTTCATGACTGCTCCATCCCCCGTTGCTTTGTGTGATCTGCCCGCCCGCTCCTGTGTCACCACTAGCAGCAGCAGCCGCACCGCCGCTGAGCTCCTCACAGGCAGCGACGCCTGCCTAGCTCACTTAATGACTGCTCCACCCCCCCCCCCGCCGCTTTGTGTGATCTGACTGCCCGCCCGCTCCTGTGTCACCATCACCACTAACTGCACCGGCGCCGCCGGGCTCCTCACAGGCAGCGGTGCCTGGCCCAGCCCACTTGCTGACTGCTCCATCCCCCCACCACTTTTGTGATCTGCCTGCCCGCTCCTGTGTCACCATTAACAGCAGCAGCTCCTCACAGGCAGCGGAGCGGGCGGAACAGGCTGGCTGGTGGGGGTCAGTATGCTGCTCCCCTAAAAGTGCCACCTGGTACTTATGGTACCACCCGGTCCCATCATAGGGCTCGGTGAGGGGGGCATTTTCAGCACCAAAAAATGTGCTAAAAAACTCGAGTATATACGGTAAGTTTACAGACTGTTTTTAAGTGTTTTTTAATAGATAGAGCTCACATTACAAGTAAATACATTTGCCACTCATATAGAGTCATAATTACCAGTTCATGTACACCTCTTTACAAATGCGGACTATGGCACTAATAAATATCAGAGTCACTGAACTTTTTTTTTCTTTTTTTTAGCAAAACAGTTAAGATTAGCCTGGTAAAAAATAATAGTGAGCGTGAAGCTCAATCTGCTGGCTGAACATAGGAATACAAAATGTTCAGGTGCAATACCTTTTTAGATTAACAAAAATATGCTTTTTAATTTTTTTATCAAAATTTTAAAACTATATATAGTGTGTGTGTGTGTATATATATATATATATATATATATATATATATATATATATATATATATATATATATATGTATATATATGTATATATATATATGTGTATATATATATATATATATATATATAAACATTTTATTTTTGAAGCCCCGACCATAATAAACAAAACATTAAAATATCCATTATACTTTATATCTCCTTTAATACTCAAATGAATAAACAAGGCTGGGCTTTTTCTTTCTTTACACTTTAAACTCTCCGGTTTAACTCTTTGGATTTAGATCTGCCATAGACGGATAAAAGAAAATACCTCACAATTCCCAAGTGTCATATACTTGCTTGTGGTTCAGAACATAAAATGAAAGCTTTGTTGGTGCACTAATTACATGTTATTGTCAAAATACACATTGTGAACTATGTATATTACTTTGTCAATAAATATAAAAAAAAATAAAAGAAAGGTATTATGAAATGAGTAAAATCTAACTTAAAAAATATATACAGTATCTCACAAAAATGTAAAGTAATCAGTGTACAGCTTGTATAACAGTGTACATTTTCTGTCCACTCAAAATAACTTAACACACAGCCATTAATGTCTAAACCTCTGGCAACAAAAGTGAGTATACCTCTAAGTGAAATGTCTGAATTGGGCCCAAAGTGTCAATATTTTGTGTGGCCGCCATTATTTTCCAGTACTGCCTTAACCCTCTTGGGCATGGAGTTCACCAGAGCTTCACAGGTTGCCACTGGAGTCCTCTTCCACTCCTCCATAACGACATCACGGAGCTGGTGGATGTTAGAGACCTTGCACTCCTCCACCTTCCATTTGAGGATGTCCCACAGATGCTCAATAGAGTTTAGAGACATGCTTGGCCAGTCCATCACCTTTATCCTCTACTTTAGCAAGGCAGTGGTCGTCTTGGAGGTGTGTTTGGTGTCACTATTATGTTGGAATACTGCCCTGCTGCCCAGTTCTTGAAGGGAGGGGATCATGCTCTGCTTCAGTGTGTCACAGAACATGTTGGCATTCATGGTTTCCTCAATGGACTGTAGCTCCCCAGTGCTGGCAGCACTCATGCAGTCCCAGACCATGACACTCCCACCACCATGCTTGACTGTAGGCAAGACACGCTTGTCTTTGTATTCCTCACCTGGTTACCGTGACACACTGTTGTGAGTATGGTACGAGATCTCTATTTAGATCTTTTTAGAAATGGGAACGGGTTCGGGACTTTGAATGAGGCACATAAGTGGAACAATGGATCAGTTTGAAAAAACTATTTTAATAAAATGAACACAAGTTATACAAAATATCTTGGCCAGCAGGCTCCATATAAAGACATAAGTTAACATCAAATATAAAACATTTTTTGCTAGATCTCATCATATATGATAATGTATAGCATCTAGGATGGCGTTGGCTCGACGCGTTTCGGCGACTATATCGCCTCATCAGGAGCGATGCATATAGTCTGAAAGAAATATTATGTATGTATGAGGGCCAATAAACTATTTTTTAAACTCACCAATTGGGGTAAAAAATCAAAAAATAAAAAATATAGGGGGGGGGAAATAATACAAATATAGAGGAAGGAGATAATCCTGCCTCCTACTTACACATTGAAGCAACAGTGTGCTGCTGGCGCTAAACCGGCAGAAATCACCCTGCATCCCGCCCGGGAGCTGAGGGGACCGGACCCCAACATGGAACCTTCAATGAGATGGTAACACTCTCACTGGCACTGTAGATGATGCTGGGAAGTGACCTTGGGAATGTCTGGGGAAATGAAAAAAAAAAAAAGAAAATGTGGGGAAGGTAAAAGGTGTGCAGTTGTATAAGCTCAAAGTGATGAGCATTGTAATGTAAGGTGAGCTAAATGTGGTATAATATTATATTAAACAAATCTGGGAGTATGAATGAGGGTTGTTGAGGTGTACAATGAAGGCATCATATTATGTGAGGAGCACCTAAATGTAATATGTGTGATAGAAGGTAAGTGGTAAATTAAAATGAAAAATAAAATAAAATTAAAGTTGAATAAAGGAATTACCTGATGGATGTCAGAGCCATACTAGGAATGGTGAGATGTGGTGGGGAACCAGGCATCAGCAAACAGGGGACAGTGGGAATGCTCAGACCAAGTGGGGAGCCATGAGGGACTCCATGTCACCCCAGGGAGACGCCCCCAACGTCACGCTAGCGTGACAGGAAAGCCTTGCAAGGATAAAGGCTCCGTGTAGTATCAGACCACCTTAGGCAGTTAACGCATGCACAATGCGTGTGTATTGGGCAGATACACACGCATTGTGCATGCGCTAACGGCCTAAGGCAGTCTGATACTACACAGAGCCTTTATCCCTGCAAGGACTTTGTATTACTCTCCATGAATGAGAACCATTTTATGTCACTTTTATTTTTTAAATAAATCCTCGTTTTATACACCTACACTATGGGATTGTCCTTTCTTTTTTTCTCCCCATGTGGTGTTTGTTGATACACGCCAATATACACCTATGTGAATTCCATCTGGGATCACTGTTTAACTTTATGAGGAGCTGAGGATTTCACCGTTTGATCCGTGGAGAGACGCCGATTTGCTTCTGACACTTCAATGGATCATTATCTCCTACTATGCCTGTTTAGACTAATCCTGAAAGGGAAAAGTCACAGGCTTTCCGGTAAGCCTTTATTCTCACTGGTGTGGGGCCACTGATGATCGATTTTTTCTTCTCTTCACCTGTGGACTTCTATATTGGATTTTCATCGCTTTCATTTTTCATCACCTAAATTGGAAGGGGTTAATAACTCCTATCCTCTTCTGTGGACTCTATTTGTTTTGATTTGCACTTTATGCACTGTATCAGTCACTTTATCATCAATTGTTATTGTTTATCTGATTCGCTCACAATATAGGTTGATTTACATATTAATTTATTGGATACCTGCTGTATAGTGCTATACTGCTTTGCACAGATTCACAGTGTTTTTATTTTTGCACATTCCATTTAATGTTTTAGCTTAACATTGGTTATACTTACCACCTTATATATTTATTTATAGGGTATTTGCTGTCCAGCGCTACACTGTTTTTTCACAGATGGAGAAGGACGCCGGCGCTGTGGCGTCAGTGGTGACGTCACACGCGCAGCTTCCAGCGTGACGTCGATGCGCAGCTGGGCAAGCCCACCCACCCCACAAAAACAGCACACTAGGCGGTGGGGGGAGGGGAGGCGCCAGGAGCGCATCGCAGCCCCCGGGCATAAGGAAACCAAAGGATTTATTTTTTACCCCAATTAGTGAGTTTCAAAAATAGTTTATTGGCCCTCATACATACATAATATTTCTTTCAGACTATATGCATCGCTCCTGATGAGGTGATATAGTTGCCGTAACGCGTCAAGCCAACGCCATCCTAGATGCTATACATTATCATATATGATGAGATCTAGCAAAAAATGTTTTATATTTGATGTTAACTTATGTCTTTATATGGAGCCTGCTGGCCAAGATATTTTGTATAACTTGTGTTCATTTTATTAAAATAGTTTTTTCAAACTGATCCATTGTTTCACTTATGTGCCTCATTCAAAGTCCCGAACCCGTTACCATTTTTAAACTGATCCAGGGATGGATGCACTTATCTAGGGTGTCTCATTTAAAGTCCCATACTCTCTTGCCCTTAATATATCTATTTAGATCTTAATGCTATATCTCTTTTAATTAGTGCCTCCAACCTTACGGTAATTTGATGAACTTAGTTCAAAATTTTAATGCATACCATAATCTTTTCCTGAGTTCATTAATTTATGGGGTTTTCTTACCAAAGTATAAAATATCTCCCACCAAATTAACAAGTAAATAATTTGACTTTATTAATTATCGAATATATTCATACAATTTCATACAGAACGAGATTTACTGGTGATTGACACTTTACGCATACACTATAAAAAAAATCAACTTGTGGTTAAACGATAATTACGGTAATATAATAACTCAGAGGGACCCATATTGGTCTGTTGGAAAAATAGGTACAGTAATTTACGCTATAAAATCAACACGCAATATTCCTTGTCACTTCAGGGAAACAGTCCTTCGAGTTTCTTCCGGCCGGAAAGAAATGCGAAATATGTCTCACCAAGTCAACAGAATAATATTGCTAAATTTGGATAATTATTCAACCAACAGAGTACCAGGATTTTATGGAGCTATGGAATTCTCCCTGGGATCACAGAATTTAAACTTATGGAGATATATATTTGAAATCCTTAAAATACAGTTGGAATAATGCACCCCTAAACAATCAAATGAACATCAATGCAAAACCCCTAAAATATAAACCCTACAATTCTGTGAAAGAAAATGAGATATGATCTGGATAATCTGTGTCTTACCAAGCTTAGAGGGGAAGATTCACGTCACAAGGTCCTGCCAGGTGGGGAGTGGTCAGAGATCAGCAGACTTCTTGGTATCTAGGGATGCATCTGGTGTGTGGGGTCTGTGATCCTTGCCTTATGGGCCTTAACCATCTTTATCCCATTTTTAACAATATGCTCATAAAATTGTCCTGAGTTCATCCCAGGGGGTTTGGCTCCCTTTCTATTGGACGAGAATTCTTTATGATCGGCCAGGTATCAGAGGAGATATTATTTTCAGCCACTGGGGGGCGTCTGAGGCTTACCAATGTTTTTCTAAACTTATTGCGTTAAAAGTAGATGCGTTTCCTTTTTATGAATATTTATCTACATTTGGGGATCTGAATATATGTCTATACTGCTCCCTAATAATTGGCACATAATGCAATCCTTGAGTGTGTATTTGATTCGTTAGAATCATACTAACTGTATGATCGCATGAACAATAACATGGTCCATGTCTCGTCAATGTGAACACAACACAGGTGTGATGGGTATTGTCATATGTTTTCATGATGCAATATGTATACATGTGTTCTCTTAATACGTCCACAAAGTGGCATAGGCGTCATTTATGATCAGTATGTATATACCCACATATATATGAGGGAGAGAAATAGAAAGGAAGAAAGATATATATATATATATAGACATATATATATGATATTTTCTCTAGCTGGTCGGCCTTGCCCTTTAGACTGAGAAACGGGGCGAACAGTTTAGCTGTACAAACAAATTCTTCTTATCATTACTCCTTAGCCAACTTAGCTCTAGCCTTATTCATACATTCAATTGTCCAGTTCTTGGGTGTCATATACCTTACAACATTATCCATTGTCTGACAGACAGCTAGAATCAACACTGGTATTTAGCTAGGGATTCAATCATACAATGGGTTTCGTAACCCATTCTTCTTCTTTAATTGAATGTATTGTAACACACACAGGCTATCTCTCGTCAGCAAGCTTGCGTAGCGCTTGTTTTCTTCTGGGGGGGGGGGAGTGTTCCTCTTTGGGTCTTGGCTGGTTTAGATGAAAATAGAATATTTTGTCTCTTGTAAAAAAAATGATATTTTTAGGTATCCCCGTCATGACAACACACTTGACACCATCTGAACCAAATAAGTTTATTTGTTCTGTGGTCATCAGACCACAGGACATGGTTCTAGTAATTAATGTCTTTGGTTTGCTTGGCTTCAGCAAACTGTTTGATTTCTTGTGCATCATCTTTAGAAAAGGGTTCTTTCTGGGATGACAGCCATGCAGATCAATTTGATGCAGTGTGCAGCGTATGGTCTGAGCACTGACAGGCTGACCTACCACCACTTCAACCTCTGCAGCAATGCTGGAAACACTCATACATCTATTTCCCAAAGACAACCTCTGGATATGATGCTGAGGACGTGCACTCAACTTCTTTTGTCGACCATGGAGAGGCCTGTTCTGAGTGGAACCTGTCCTGTTAAACCGCTGAATGGTCTTGGCCACCGTGCTGCAGCTCAGTTTCAGGGTCTTGACAATCTTCTTATAGCCTAGGCCATCTTTATGTAAAGCAAGGATTCTTTCACATGAAAAGATTTAATAAAATATTTACAAAAATGTCAGGGGTGTACTCACTTTTGTGAGATACTGTATATTATATACACTGGCCGGCCACTTTATTAGGTACACTTGTTCAATTGCTCGGTAATGCAAATTACTAAATAGCCAATCACATGGCAACAACCCAACGCTTTAGACATGGTAAACACAACTTGCTGAATTTCAAACCGAGCATCAGAATGGGGAAGAAAGGGGATTTAAGTGACTTTAACCTCTTCAGCCCCGGAATATTTTACCCCTTTCCTGACCAGAGCACTTTTTACAATTTGGCACTGCGTCGCTTTAACTGACAATTGTGCGGTCATTCAACATTATACCCAAACGAAATTTGTGTCCTTTTTTTTCCCACAAATAGAGCTTTCTTTTGGGGGTATTCAATCACTTCTACTTTTTTTTTTTTTTTTGCGCCATAAACAAAAAAAGAACAATAATTTTGAAAAAAAAACAATATTTTTCTACTTTTTGCTATAATAAATATCCCCAAAGGTTTTTTAAAAAAAAAATATATATTTCTTCATTAGTTTAGGCCAATGTATACTTCTACATATTTTGGGGGGAAAAAATTGCAAAAGGGGAAAATGTATTGCTTTGCGCAAAAGTTATAGCGTCTGCAAACTATGGGAAAGATTAATGGCATTTTTATTATTATTATTCGCGTGCCCGCCGGCCACGCAAATTGGATCCCCCGCCGTGCAGTGGGTGCTCCCTCTGGTGGCCGAAAACAGGTACGATGTACCCGGACGGGATTTCGTCCAGGAGAGTCATTGCAGTATATCTGCGTGACACAGTTGGCA
Organism: Rana temporaria; assembly: GCF_905171775.1. Lineage (NCBI taxonomy): Eukaryota > Metazoa > Chordata > Amphibia > Anura > Ranidae > Rana > Rana temporaria. Next base: position 38,124,297 of record NC_053492.1, on the reverse strand, counting down.
AGTGGTTACATTTGGCATGGTTGTTGGTGCCAGATGGGCTGGTCTGAGTATTTAAAAAAACGCTGATCTACTGGGACTTTTACGCATAAAAATCTCTAGAGTTTTCAGAGAAACGTCCGAAAAAGAGAAAATCTAGCAAGAGACAGTTGTGTGGAGGAAAATGCCTTGTTGAGGTCAGAGGTCAGAGGAGAATGGGCAGACTGGTTTGAGATGATAGAAAGGCAACCGTAGCTCAATAACTACTGGCCTCTGCACACAACTGCAGCTTGAGCTGATATCGGTGGATGTGACTGATGTCTCCAATCACAGCAACCCATCAGAAGGGCTGGCAACAGGACAAAGTTCTGCTAGCCTCTGCCCTCAACTAACAGAAGAGGGAGTTCATGTGGTAGTGTATGGGACTTCGGTCTCCACTGACACAACCCCAAAAATTGGTGTGGCACTGAGACCCGAGGATGTCAGCCATGCTTTGCAAGCACCGGGTTTTTTTTTCACCTACCAAAAGTGGATGGGACTTCAGTCTCCACTTGTATACCCCAGGGAGGCTGGGCAGTCTGCCCAGATCCCCAACAGCATGATGAAGTGAGCCCAGTCATCCTGTCTTCTCCCCAGCGGCTGAAAGGACTCCAGGGAGAAGGGCCAGTCCACGCCTCTCCCCAGCGGTGGACATGTTCTCTGAGAGAGGCAGAGGTTGGCTGAGTGAGTAATGCTATGTTTGGGACAATTTATTTGGGGTACTGTATGGATAACAGCATTGGGGAAATGGAACAACTGAGCAACTTCGTAGTAAACCCGTCTGGGGTCTCCTCCTGTGTTAGTCTCCTGCCGAAAGCGGAGATGTGTGATGGAGTCACTTTGGGTGGGGGGTTTGTGCAACTCCGCTTACCTTGGAGAGCTCTGGAAACTCTGTGTCCAGCTTCCCTGGCCCCTCTTATGTGTAAATCACCCTGTATCCATTAGGGGCACAGGGTGGATGAGAACCCCACTATGATCTGTGCTAGTCGGACTTGCTGTACAGCCACACTGGAATGTTGTATATGTGTGTCTATTGTTATTGGACAGTTTACCCTGCCCCGGATCCAAGGGTGGGGGGAGTGGCTCTAATTTATTTATCTGTGGTAACATGTGCTTGGATAATAAAGAGACTTTGACCCTACACTGAATGTCAACACAGAGCTATGGTCTGTGAATGTACCCAGCCGATCAGCAGGTCCCAGCCATGATTCATTGGCCTGGGCTTACTGACAGGCTCCCGCTGTGTACAATCACAACATGCGTGCCCTAAACCTGGAAGTATACAGCGACTTAGGGGTACATCGCTTTGCCTACAGCGGTCACTCGTCCGCGGTACATTGCAGGTGGGCAGGCACTAAGTGGTTATATTATGTACATTAGTTATACTGTACACCTAGTAAAGCTTTATAGCATATTCAAAATTATATGTCTCTAACAAAGTATTATGTGATGTTTTAATGTTATGTTAATAAGGTAATAACATGGGGATAAAAATATTTCAGAACTAATATTTTAAGCTTTGTTTGGTTTTTAAAATTTTGTATGAATAAAGTTGTTATCAATGTTTACATCAATATATTTGTTTTATTCATTTTTTTGCTGCCTAAAAGTCCTAGGGGGAAATAAAACTATTTATGTATGGTTAATAAGGACAAGCAAAATTTTCTCTATGTGTTACTTTTTTAATGTTAATAAAAGCATTGGATACTTTGATGGAATTCCCTGGTGTGCAGGTGACATATCTGTTGCTGTACAGACTAAACAAAAATCTGGTATTTCTGGGACAACAGCCATGCAGACCAATTTGATGCAGTGTGCAGCGTATGGTCTGAGCACTGACATTCTGACCCCCCCCCACCCCTTCAACCTCTGCACCAATGCTAGCAGCACTCATAAGTCTATTTCCCAATGACAACCTCTGTATATGAGGCTGAGCATGTGCACTCAACTTCTTTGGTCGACCATGGTGTGGCTTGTTCTGAGTGGAACCTGACCTGTTAAACCGCTGTATGGTTCTGGCCACCGTGCTGAAGCTCATTTTCAGGGTTTTGGCAATCTACTTATAACCTAGGCCATCTTTATGTAGAGCAACAATACATTTTTCAGATCCTTAGAGAGTTTTTTGCCATGAGGTGCCATGTTGAACTTCCAGTGACCAGTATGAGAGCGATAACACCAAATTTAACACACCTGCTCCCCATTCACATCTGAGACCTTGTACCACTAACGAGTCACATGACAGCCGGAAGGGAAAATGGCTAATTGGGCCAAATTTGTATTTACCTTTTTGCCAGCGGTGTGTTGAGTTGTTTTGAGGGAACAGCAAATGTACATTGTTATACAAGCTGTACACTCACTACTTTACATTGTAGCAAAGTGTAATTTCTTCAGTGTTGTCACATGAAAAGTTAGAATAAAATATTAAAAAATTTGAAGGTTGTACTCGACCTTTGTGAGATACTGTGCGTGTGTATATATATATATATATATATATATATATATATATATATATATATATATATATATTGTAAACATTGGGGGTTTAACTTAAGTGGTAAATGTGATTGTTAGCGAGTCCACAGCAGCCAGTTATAAGATTTAAGGGCATGGCAGCCCATTTTTATTAAAAGGAAACAAAATAAAGTCCATTCATAGGATTCCCACGCAGGGGTTCTTCTCCAATACAGTTCACAAACACAACATGCCAAGCTTCCTGGCTCCTAGGCTTACTTCAGCCTGGCTGTACCTGTTAAACCTTGGCCCACTCCTGGCCTCAACAGGATTCTCCAGTCTATTGTCTCCCCGACTTCAGGACTTCCTTCAGCCCCTCTTGGACTCACTAGCCACCCCAGGTCTACTAGCCTCTCAGTCCATCGGCACAAAGTCCCCCCCACACAGGGGATGTAGTCTTGCAGGGTAGACAGACAGCTCCCCACACACAGGTCTGCCTTGCAGCAACAGCCAGCTGCACACTCCACCTTCCTCTCCACTCTGTTCTCACCAGTACCTGATTATATTGGCTGTTTTCACCTGAGCACCCAACCTGCTGGCTATTCCCAAGACCTGGACACAGGGCCGGAGATCCCATCCCGCCCAAATCTCTGCAGGATCTCCAAACCACACAGCCCCATTCAAACTTAGCAAAACCCGGAGAAAGCTGCCAAAACAGTTTTCTCTGTTTTAAAGTTATGCTGTGAAGTTCTGCAGTCCACTGACATGCAGACTCTGTGTCCGTTTTTGCTGTGTTTTTATGGTGACCGGGACCCTCACTATTACAATATATATATATATATATATATGTATATATGTGTATATATATATATATATATATATATATATATATATATATATATATATATATATATATATATATATATATATATATATATATATATATACACGGTGTGTGTGTGTGTGTGTATATATATTGTGGCAAAGTCGCTTGGGTTAGTAGAAATAGTGAAACATGCAGTGCAGCAAAGTCACCAAAATAGCAATAAATATGGCTTTATTGCATCAAAAATAATAATACAAACAAAAAGGCCTACTCCAGCTTAGGAGGCTAACTAAACAGTAGTGTCCCTCACTACGGGTTACTGGAGCGGCTATTCCGGCCTCCAGTATAAACAAACAAAAATAATAGTTCAATATAAACAATAAGTTCTGACAGACCTTGTTCCTCAGATACACAGACAGACTTCAGTCTGCCCATCCAGCACAGCCTGGATCTCACACTGAGCTCTCCCTCTCCCAGACTCTATCAGGTGCAGGCTAATTAATAGGGAGAGAGAGGAGGTTTACCTGTTGGGCCAGGCTTAACCCTTTCTAAGACAGGGAAAGCTGACCTTTCCAATCTTCCACTGACATACCTGGAATCATGTACTCTGTCACATATCCTCCCCCCCAGCTTAACACCTGTGTGGGAAGCGGCCACCTCTGCAAACCCATGTACTCGGGACAGAGCATCTGCGTTACTGTGGAGGAGACCTGCCCTGTGTCGTACCACAAAAGAAAAGGGCTGTAGGGACAAAAACCACCTCGTAACCCGAGCGTTCTTGTCCCTGTTGGTGTGCATCCATTTTAACGGAGCATGGTCTGTGACCAGGGTAAACCGTCTGCCCAACACGTAGTAGCGGAGTGTTTCTACTGCCCACTTAATCGCCAAACACTCTTTTTCGACTGTGGCGTAGCGCTGTTCTCGGGGTAACAACTTCCGACTCAAATATAGGACATGGTGTTCCTCACCATCCACATATTGGGACAACACTGCACCCAAACCCACCTCTGGGGCATCAGTCTGGAGAAAGAACTCCTTCCCAAAGTCGGGAGCCACAAGCACGGGTTGGGCACAAAGCGCTGCCCGAAGACCAGCAAAGGCTTCCTCAGCCTTGCTGTTCCACTTTACCGTGTCTGAACTTCTGGCTTTAATAAGGTCAGTGAGCGGGGCAGCCCTTGTAGCAAAGTGAGGAATAAACCTCCGATAGTAGCCTACGATCCCCAAAAAGGCTCTGACTTGTTTTTTCCTCAACGGCCTGGGCCAGTTCTGTATAGCTCCTATCTTGTTCATTTGCGGTTTAACAAGTCCCCTGCCAACCAGGTAACCCAAGTATCTAGCCTCAGCTAGACCCAAGGCACATTTAGAGGGGTTAGCTGTCAACCCCGCTCTTCTAAGAGTGTCCAAGACTGCCTGCACTTTGTCCAGATGGCTTTCCCAGTCCGGGCTATGAATGATCACATCATCCAAGTATGCGGCTGCATATTCGGTATGGGGCCTGAGCAACTTATCCATTAGCCTTTGGAAAGTGGCTGGAGCTCCATGGAGGCCAAAAGGCATAATCCTGTACTGGAACAGGCCATCAGGAGTGGCAAAGGCTATCTTCTCTCGAGCATGCTTTGTCAACGGGATCTGCCAATAACCCTTTGTCAGGTCCAACGTGGTGAAGAACCTATCTTTGGCTAATCGCTCTACCAGTTCATCCACCCTAGGCATGGGGTAGGCGTCAAACTTAGACACCTCGTTTAACTTCCTGAAGTCATTACAGAACCTGATGGACCCATCAGGTTTAGGCACTAGAACAATGGGGCTGCACCACTGGCTGTGAGACTCCTCTATCACTCCAAGCTCAAGCATTTTCCTGACTTCAGCCCTTACAGCTTCCCTCTTGGACTCCGGAATGCGGTAAGATTTCACTCTTATGACAACCCCTGGTTCTGTAATAATATCATGGGTAATTTCTCGGGTTTGTCCAGGGTCAGGGGAGAAGACATCACTATTCCTCTCAACCAGGCCTCTAGCTTCCTCTACTTGCTCAGGTGTAAGCTCTGGAGAGATTGTCACTGAAGAACTAGGTGCCTGTGGAACAGGCGGGTTGTCAACCACTGTGGCCATGCAGTCCTCTCTAGCCCTCCATGGCTTAAGGAGGTTTATGTGGAAGATGGCCTCCTTCTTCCGGCGTCCTGGCTGACTAATTTTATAATTTACTGGGCTCAGTTTTTCCAGGACCTCATAGGGTCCCTGCCACTGTGCTAGAAGTTTGCTTTCTGCGGTGGGTACTAGAACCATTACTCTGTCCCCCCTTTCAAACTGTCTCACTAGGGCCCTCTGGTCATAGTAGGACTTCTGCCTACTCTGCGCCTGCTCCATATGCTGGCGAACAAGAGGGGCAATCTGAGCCATACGCACCCGCATATCTTCAACATACTGGAGGACATTGGTCCCAGTTACCCCCTGTTCTTCCCAGGTTTCCTTTAGGATATCCAGTATACCCCGGGGATGCCTACCATATAAAAGCTCAAATGGGGAGAAGCCCGTAGAACTTTGGGGAATCTCTCAAACTGCAAATAACAGGTAAGGAAGTAACAAGTCCCAATCCTTCTCATCCCTGCTAACGACTTTTCTCAACATCCCCTTTAGGGTCCGGTTAAACCTTTCTACCAACCCATCGGTCTGGGGGTGATACACTGACGTTCTCAGAGTCTGTACATTAAATAGCTGACATAGCTCTTTCATAATACGGGAGACAAACGGTGTCCCCTGATCCGTGAGCAGTGTCCTGGGTATCCCCACCCGTGTAAACATCTGAACCAGCTCTTTAGCAATACTTTTAGCATTAGCCTTGCATAGTGGAATGGCTTCTGGGTATCTGGTGGCATAATCGAGGATGACAAGGATGTACTGGTGCCCTCGAGCGGTTTTCTCTTAGGGACCCACTAGGTCCATGCCAATCCTCTCAAACGGAACATCAACTATAGGGAGAGGTATGAGTGGGGCTCTCAACTTCGGTCTGGGAGATGCCAGCTGGCATTCCGGGCAAGAAGCACAATATCTTTTAATCCCCTCATATACCCCAGGCCAAAAGAACCTCCTGAGCACCCGTTCTTGGGTTTTCTCCACCCCTAAATGTCCCCCCAGAAGATGAGAGTGAGAGTAATCCAGGATTTTCCGGGTGTATGATGAAGGCACAACCAGTTGTTCAAGCTCTTGTCCCTCATCGGAGGTCACTCTGTAAAAGAGATCATTTTTAAGGACAAAATAGGGATAGGCCTTTCCCGTTACCCCTTCCACTGGTACCCCATTAACCTCCACAACAGGCTCCTGACTTTGCAGATTGAAGCTTTGACTAAAGCACAACAGTCAGACCATGCTGTTGTCAAAGCAACCCTGGATCCCACTTCTGACACCACTTGTGGCAAAGTCGCTTGGGTTAGTAGAAATAGTGAAACATGCAGCGCAGCAAAGTCACCAAAATAGCAATAAATATGGCTTTATTGCATCAAAAATAATAATACAAACAAAAAGGCCTACTCCAGCTTAGGAGGCTAACTAAACAGTAGTGTCCCTCACTACGGGTTACTGGAGCGGCTATTCTGGCCTCCAGTATAAACAAACAAAAATAATAGTTCAATATAAACAATAAGTTCTGACAGACCTTGTTCCTCAGATACACAGACAGACTTCAGTCTGCCCATCCAGCACAGCCTGGATCTCACACTGAGCTCTCCCTCTCCCAGACTCTATCAGGTGCAGGCTAATTAATAGGGAGAGAGAGGAGGTTTACCTGTTGGGCCAGGCTTAACCCTTTCTAAGACAGGGAAAGCTGACCTTTCCAATCTCCCACTGACATACCTGGAATCATGTACTCTGTCACAATATATATATATATACACACAGTATATATGTGTATATATATATATATATATATACACACAGTATATAAAGTGTACAGTATATAATATAAGAGTATGTATAATTTTTACATTTAGGTTTTATTTACCATTTTTTTATTTATTTTTTATTTTGCATAGGCCTGACCATAATCAAAAAAAGAAAACCCGAACATGTCCACTATACTGTAGGCCTCCTTTAACATTCACATGAATAAGCATGGCTGAAGTTTTCTCTGTCCTTACATTTCAGTGTAATGATTTTCATTTAGATTTTTCATAGACTGCTAAACAAAGAATACCAACAATGTCATCAGTAATACAGACTTTCATAGAACAATTCCCAGGTGTATGCCACCTGCTTGTGGTCGAGAACATATAACGAAAGCTTTGTTGTTGTACTAATTACATGTTATCGTCAAACTACAAAGTATGTATTGTGAACTGTGTATTGCCCTTAATAAATAGAAAAGAATAAAAAAAATGTGTTATGGAACAAGAAAAGCCCTAAATAAAATCTAACTAGAAAAAAAGCTTGAATGAGAAACCTAAAATGATGCTTTGTTCAGCCTTGCCTGCCAAAAAAGAAAAATACATTGTTTCTTAAAAGTGGAATCATACATGAATCTCTTAAAGTCCAATATTTCCATTGATTTGAAAAGAGTGTCTAATACCTGCAATAGATAGATGGTTCAAATCTTGGCCCATTTAGCAGGGACCAGCCAAAATCAAACTATGTATGGGCATACTGAGTGTGCCCAAATTAATTGATCAATCTGTCAACCTGGGTACAACTAACCTGTCACATTTTACATGTGGTTATTGCTAGCGGCTATTACAGAACAACCCAAAGCAATGTGTTCTCCTGGCTGTGACGACCCCCCCCCAAGAAAACACAATGGCTTTACGGGAGGAATTACCCCATCAACACTGACTGGCTTAAGAATTATGACTGGCTTAAGAATTAAACAGGTTGTCAGATTTTTAATTCTGGGAAAGTAGAAAGATAGCACTGGATACCTCTTAAGGTATTGATGTTGGTGCAAATGATCTGGTTCCAGGGCAGGCAGCTTACCAGAGGATCATCACAGTCTCCTTGGCTTGTAGTGTAATGCAACAAGAATTGAAATTGAAGCATCACACCACATCTAAGAGGTCCAGATACAGCTTTATTTAATTGAAATCCAGGGGTACAATCAAAAAAAGTAGCTAGGGCTTGGCCCCCCCAAAATTCATTGGGTACTTTTCTGGATTGTACCTCTGACTTTTAATGGAATAAAGGTGTATCTAGTCCTCTTAGCAGTGGTGTGGTGATTCAATTTAAATTCTCGTTATATTTTTACTTTAGTCTCTAACGCCCCTGGGAAGATTTGCCCCCTGTCCCTGTGATGACTGTACAGTAAATAGTGGCTGCTGTTGTCTATAGGACAGGAATGCAAATACAGAATAAAAGTTCTAATCATTCTCTGCTCTACTAAAAACCTTATTTTTGGTTTTGTCTGTGTCCCCTTTGTAACCCAAAAGGCATCCTCCGATATTAGAAAGATCCATCTGGAGTTACAAATGCTGTTTTTTCCCTGGCCGACACAGAAAGAGGAATTTGCCAATAACCCTTGGTCAGGTCTAACGTCGCCATGTACCGGGCAGTGCCTAGGCGATCAATTAGTTCATCTATGCGGGGCATAGGATAGGTGTCAAACTTAGTGATTTTATTCAGGCGGCGAAAGTCATTACAAAACCGCCAACTTCCATATTTTATCGAAATGAAATGATTGCGAATTTTCGCTATTGCGAATGCGAAAATAATTGCGAATTTTCGATAACTGCGGTAGGAGCACTCTGATTGGCTCAGAATATTCTTGATATTTTTTCGAAATTTCGCAAAATGCGAATGCGATATTTATTGCGCAATTTCGACAAATGCTGTAGGAGCACTCTGATTGGCTCAGAATATTTGTGATATTTTATCGAAATTTCGCAAAATGCGAATGCAATTTTTATTGCGGAATTTCGACAAATGCTGTAGGAGCACTCTGATTGGCTCAGAATATTCGTGATATTTTATCGAAATTTCGCAATATTGCGATTGCGAAATTGATTGCGGAATTTCGCCAACTGTTTTAGGAGCGCTCTGATTGGCTCATTCTGAAATCGAATATTCGAGATATTTTATCGAAATTTCACAAATTGCGAATGAGAAATTGATTGCGGAATTTTCGAGAACTGCTGTAGGAGCACTCTGAAATCGAATATTTGTGTTATTTTAGCGAAAAAACAATATTGCGATTGCGAAATTCTCGATCGCGCATGCGCAATCGCGCGAACAACACGCGACCAACACGCGATCACTTCCTGGATCCTTGCCAGTTTACTTTCGCATAGCAATTTTGTGCTGCCCAGCTTGGAAGTGAAAATGGTCGGGAGCAATTTTACACTCAGTGAGGAAAAGATGCTGATTACATAGTTACATAGTTACATAGTTACATAGTTAGTCAGGTTGAAAAAAGACACAAGTCCATCCAGTTCAACCACAAAAAACAAAATAAAAAAACACAGTAAAATCCTATACACCCAACTTCATACCCACAGTTGATCCAGAGGAAGGCAAAAAACTCCAGCGGAGCATGATCCAATTTGCTACAGCAGGGGAAAAAATTCCTTCCTGATCCCCCGAGAGGCAATCGGATTTACCCTGGATCAACTTTACCTACAAATCTTAGTACTCAGTTATATTCTGTACATTTAGGAAAGAATCCAGACCTTTCTTAAAGCAATCTACTGAGCTGGCCAGAACCACCTCTGGAGGGAGTCTGTTCCACATTTTCACAGCTCTTACTGTGAAAAAACCTTTCCGTATTTGGAGGTGAAATCTCTTTTCCTCTAGACGTAAAGAGTGCCCCCTTGTCCTCAGTGATGACCGTAAAGTGAATAACTCAACACCAAGTTCACTGTATGGACCTCTTATATATTTGTACATGTTGATCATATCCCCCCTAATTCTCCTCTTCTCAAGAGTGAATAGATTTAGTTCTTCTAATCTTTCCTCATAGCTGAGCTCCTCCATGCCTCTTATCAGTTTGGTTGCTCTTCTCTGCACTTTCTCCAGTTCTCCTATATCCTTTTTGAGAACTGGTGCCCAAAACTGAACTGCATATTCCAGATGAGGTCTTACTAATGATTTGTACAGTGGCAAAATTATATCTCTGTCTCTGGAGTCCATACCTCTCTTAATACAAGAAAGGACTTTGCTCGCTTTGGAAACCGCAGCTTGGCATTGCATGCCATTATTGAGCTTATGATCAACTAAAACCCCCAGATCCTTCTCCACTACAGATCCCCCCAGTTGTACTCCCCCTAGTATGTATGATGCATGCATATTCTTAGCCCCCAAGTGCATAACTTTACATTTATCTACATTAAACCTCATCTGCCACTTAGTCGCCCAATCAGACAGAGCATTGAGGTCGGCTTGTAAATTGGAGACATCCTGCAAGGACGTTATTCCACTGCATAGCTTGGTGTCATCTGCAAAGACAGAAATGTTACTTTTGATCTCAGACCCAATATCATTTATAAATATATTGAAAAGTAAGGGTCCCAGCACTGAACCTTGGGGTACACCACTGATAACATTGGACCATTCAGAGTAAGAATCATTAACCACGACTCTCTGAATTCTGGCTTTCAGCCAGTTTTCTATCCATTTACAAACTGATATATCCAATCCTGTAGACCTTACCTTACACATGAGCCGTGTGTGCGGAACTGTATCGAACGCTTTTGCAAAATCCAAATATATCACGTCCACAGCCACGCCTCTGTCCAGGGTTTTACTTACCTCTTCATAAAAGGAAATCAGGTTTGTCTGACAACTTCTGTCTTTCATGAATCCATGTTGACTGCTGCTTAAATAGTTTTTTTCCTGCAAGAACTCATCCATGTGGTCTTTTATTAAACGTTCCAGTATCTTCCCAACTATAGAAGTTAGACTAACAGGTCTATAGTTACTTGGTAAAGACTTTGTTCCCTTTTTAAATATGGGCACCACATTGGCCCTGCGCCAATCCAGTGGTACTATTCCTGTCTTTAATGAGTCCCTAAATATTAGATACAGTGGCTTTGAAATGACAGAGCTCAACTCACCTAGGATCCGTGGGTGGATGCCATCAGGTCCAGGTGCTTTATCCACCTTTATTCTGTCTAAATATTTCTGGACCATATCACTTTTGAGCCATTGTGGATTTGGGGCTGTGTCACTCCCACCCCCATTTTGGACATGAGCTCCCCCATGCTCCATTGTATACACAGAGCTGAAGAAAACATTTAATAAATTTGCCTTCTCTTTGTCCCCAGTCACCCACTCTAGATTATTTTGTAAGGGGCCTACATGCTCAGACTTCACCTTTTTACTATTAATATATTTAAAGAATTTTTTGGGGTTTGTCCTACTATCTTTTGCAATCTGTCGTTCGTTTTGAATTTTTGCATCCTTGATTTCCTTTTTGCATATCCTGTTATATTCTTTGTAACATTTAAACAACACTAGTGTTCCTTCATTTTTATATTTTTTAAAAGCTACTTTCTTATTGTTTATAGCTTTTTTAACTTTGACCGTGAGCCACATAGGTTTTATTTTTAGCCTTTTAAACTTATTGCCCATGGGAACATACTTTGCAGTGAGGTTCCACACAGTCTTTTTGAAGAATTCCCATTTCTGTTCTGTGTTCATATGTGCCAATAGTCCCTCCCAGTCCAAGTCCTGGAGAGCAGCCCTCATCCTTGGAAAATTTGCTCTCTTAAAATTTAGTGTTTTAATATTTCCTGTATGTATTTCTTGCTTATAGTTAACATTAAATGAAATCATGTTATGATCACTGCTACCCAGGTGTTCCTTTATCTGAACATTAGTAATAAGCTCTGCATGGTTTGAGATTATCAGGTCCAACAGAGCATCATTCCTAGTTGGGGCCTCAATAAACTGCACCATAAAATTGTCCTGCAATAGGTTTTTAAATTTTTGTCCTTTAACTGTCCCAGAAGTGCCATTAATCCAGTCAATTTCTGGGTAGTTAAAATCCCCCATTATTGGGATTAGTGTAAGTATTTTCACCACTGTTATTTCATTATCTTTAACTGCATTTTAGACTAGTTTAAAAGTTAGTATATAAGATCAGATATTAGTATTTCCCAAACAATTTGTCTCCTGCTGTTACAAAACTACAACTCCCAGCATGCCTGGACAGCTGCAGACACCCTGGTTGGTAAATGTGTATTTAGGCACTTTCCTTGCTATTTAGCATAATGAATTTAACATGTGGACATAGGACGTATGTGAACGTCCTGACTTCAGGGTCCTTAACCTCTTTACCACCGGGCTAATTTTTCAGATTCAGTGTTTACGAGACTAAAACAGTTTTTTTTGCTAGAAAATTACTTAAAACCCCCAAACATTATATATTTTTTTTTTAACACCCTAGAGAATAAAATGGTAGTCATTGCAATACTTTTTGTCACACCGTATTTGCGCAGCGGTCTTACAAGCGCACTTTTTTTGGAAAAAAATCACTTTTTTTAATTAGAAAATAAGACAACAATAAATTTTGCCCAATTTTTTTATATATTGTGAAAGATAATGTTACGCCGAGTAAAATGATACCCAACATGTCACGCTTAATAATGCGAGAATGCTCCCAATTGTTGAATACCATAGATTTCGTCATATATCCATAAGGCTTTAAACAAAAGTATTATAATATACTTTGTTCTTCATCTTGCAGAAGTTCCTGGAAACAGGCTATGACGAGCTGCGGAGACAAGCTGAAAAAAAGGCCGTGGTCAGCTCCATAATTGAGGAATTACGCGACCAACACGGCGGCCCACCTGATCGCATGGCGATCCTCAAAAAATGGTCAGACCTGAAGAGGCGCCATATGGACCGGGTCAGGCGTATTCGGGATAAATATCATCCAGGTAAGTTATTGGTGACAGTTATGTTTTTTTTTCTAAAGTGTATTTTGTGCGTGTACTCGAGAGAGGAGCCGGACTGCAGGAGTTGGGAATAGGCAGGCCTCCCCCAGAGGCAATCTGCCACCTTTCTCCATGCCCCGGGTGGCAATGGCGGGTGTGAGGGGGTCCTCCCACACAGCCCGTCCAACCTGCTCCGCTTTGAAGCCCAACGGGGCAGAGGGACTCCCTATAAGGGAGTGAGAGGATTTGCCCGCTCAACCAGCCCCGTTAGTCCTTTGCCTCTCTTTTTAGAGACCGCGTGGTCAGAGTGCGTGCATGTTAACCCAATTTCGAGTGCGTGTGTAAGTGTGGTGGTTTTTGTGGGAGGGGGGTGGGCGTACTAAGCGCAGGCTTACCTCGCATAGCACACCCACCGGGGGCCGGGCTGAGACCACCAAACTCAATTCACATGTAGCCGAGAGCGGGATCCGAACCCCTAGCTGCAGAGGTGAATGGCTTGTCAGCGCAGTGGCAATCGCGTTGAGCCACCGCAGCTCCTTTTGTGACAGTTATGTAAGGTCATATGTAATTAATGTAAGGGCAGATGTTGTTAACCCAGACGCCATGTTGTGGTAACATATATCACCATTCACCACCAGCCAAGGTATTCATAGTACTGTTGAAAAAAGACATGGGACAGCAGACAGGAACACAGAAGTTATGTGGGAACATACATTTCCCATTGCTTTGCATGGGACTTTAAACAAAAACCATGACCATCACAAATGGGGGTAGTTAAGGGATGAATTAACGATCCTATACTTTAAGTGGACGTATAAGTAACATGTGACCAAGTGTTATCGAAATATCTACAGCTGTTATGAAGTAACATGTATTTCCCATCGAGTTGAATGGGACTTTAAAGAAAAACCCCGTCCATGGCAAATGGGGGTGGGTAAGGCTTAAATCACCTATCCTATGTTTGTGGCTGACATATAAGTAACTTGTGTGCCAAGTTTCATGTAAATATCTTTAGCCGTTTGGACGTGATGCTGGTACATACATACATACATACATACATACACAGACACGTTGAGTTTTATATATATAGATTCACACTCAATTCCTGTGTTAGGCGTGGGGTTTTCATAGTAATCCTGTGTGCTCCATCAGGCCCTTTTTTTAACATGAGATCGTCTGAACAAAACAAAGGAGACAAAAACAGCTCATTTTACCATGGTGGCAGCCCAGCTCACGCTCAGTCCCCTGTAGTGTCCACAAGACCCTTTAATATAAAATTGTCCCATTGGTTAACTGTCTATATAAATTAATTTGTATTCATATACAATACAGCAGAGTACACAGAATTTGCATACGTCAATAGAAAACATTTTTATAATATATGAACATTGTGTTATTATAGGAGCTCCTCTACCAACTGTGCGCCCCAAGCGCACAAGTCGACAGGCCGCTGAGGAGGAGGATGAAGAGGAGGATGCGGCAGAGGAGGATGCGGCAGAGGAGGAGAGGGATTAGGATGAGCAGCCAGGGCCCTCCGACTCGCCACCCACAGCTCCTGTTGAGGAGCTTCCCCCCCCCAACAAACTACTGGTGATGAAGAGATCACGGCTGCTGGAGAGGTCGAGGTGCAGGATGAGCCCGTTGTCATGAGCCTCGGTCACGAAGGTAAATATGTGCACAAAGATTAATAACATTTCAACAATAAAATGTAGATATAAAAATGGACAACATATAAAGCGCACCCGTCAGATTTCAGAACCATAATATTGTATTTATGATAGAAGTATACAGGTAGTGCAGAATTATTAGGCAAGTTGTATTTTTGAGGATTCATTTTATTATTGAACAACAACCATGTTCTCAATGAACCCCAAAAACTCATTAATATCAAAGCTGAATATTTTTGGAAGTAGTTTTTAGTTTGTTTTTAGTGTTAGCTATTTTAGGGGGATATCTGTGTGTGCAGGTGACTACTATTACTGTGCAGAATTATTAGGCAACTTAACAAAAAAAAAATATATACCCATTTCTATTATTTATTTTTAACAGTGAAACCAATATAACATCTCAACATTCACAAATATACATTTCTGACATTCAAAAACAAAACAAAAACAAATCAGTGACCAATATAGCCACCTTTCTTTGCAAGGACACTCAAAAGCCTGACATCCATGGATTCTGTCAGTGTTTTGATCTGTTCACCATCAACATTGCGTGCAGCAGCAACCGCAGCCTCCCATACACTGTTCAGAGAGGTGTACTGTTTTCCCTCCTTGTAAATCTCACATTTGATGATGGACCACAGGTTCTCAATGGGGTTTAGATAAGGTGAACAAGGAGGCCATGTCATTAGTTTTTCTTCTTTTTTACCCTTTCTTGCCAGCCACGCTGTGGAGTACTTGGACGCGTGTGATGGAGCATTGTCCTGCATGAAAATCATGTTTTTCTTGAAGGATGCAGACTTCTTCCTGTACCACTGCTTGAAGAAGGTGTCTTCCAGAAACTGGCAGTAGGACTGGGAGTTGAGCTTGACTCCATCCTCAACCCGAAAAGGCCCCACAAGCTCATCTTTGATGATACCAGCCCAAACCAGTACTCCACCTCCACCTTGCTGGCGTCTGAGTCGGACTGGAGCTCTCTGCCCTTTACCAATCCAGCCACGGGCCCATCCATCTGGCCGATCAAGACTCACTCTCATTTCAGCAGTCCATAAAACCTTAGAAAAATCATTCTTGAGATATTTCTAGGCCCAGTCTTGACGTTTCAGCTTGTGTGTCTTGTTCAGTGGTCGTCGTTTTTCAGCCTTTCTTACCTTGGCCATGTCTCTGGGTATTGCACACCTTGTGCTTTTGGGCACTCCAGTGATGTTGCAGCTCTGAAATATAGCCAAACTGGTGGCAAGTGGCATCTTGGCAGCTGCACGCTTGACTTTTCTCAGTTCATGGGCAGTTATTTTGCGACTTGGTTTTTCCACGCGCTTCTTGCGACCCTGTTGACTATTTTGAATGAAACGCTTGATTGTTCGATGATCACACTTCAGAAGCTTTGCAATTTTAAGAGTGCTGCATCCCTCTGCAAGATATCTCACTATTTTTGACTTTTCAGAGCCTGTCAAGTCCTTCTCTTGACCCATTTTGCAAAAGGAAAGGAAGTTGACTAATAATTATGCACACCTGATATAGAGTGTTGATGTCATTAGACCACACACCTTCTCATTACAGAGATGTACATTACCTAATATGCCTAATTGGTAGTAGGCTTTCGAGCCTATACAGCTTGTGCATAAAGAGGATGATGTGGTCAAAATACTCATTTGCCTAATAATTCTGCACTCCCTGAATGTGCTAGACACATAACAAGTGTATAGACATGATAATGATTGTTTAATAAGCAACATAAATATTTTATTTATTTGGTAACGGTCTTTGAAATCCAAATGTTTTTTTCTTATATCCTAACAGTTGCAAAAGATATGCTGCTGAAGCAGGCTTTGATCCAGAGAACGAATGCCAAGATCCTCTCCAATCAGAAAAAAATTTGTTATCTGGACCAGCAGAATCAGCAGCTGGAGCAGCAGCAATTAATAAATTATTCAGAGATGGCAGAGCTTCAGAAGCGCATGCTTAATTACGTTTATTTTTTTTTTTTTAAATAAAAAATGTTATTTTTTTTAAATGTTTCCTTTCTTTTTGAGATCGATTTTTAGGTTTTTCAACACATCTAACTTAACATCTAACACATCAACATCAACACATCTAACTTCATAATAAGCAAAAAAAATGTATACTATTATTTTATGTAACACAAACCTAGGACAAACTAAAGTTCGCGGACACAGACACGACGAACACAAACTAAACTGTTGAAAAATGAACATAACAAAAGCAACAATATATATATATATAGAGAGAGAGAGCAAGAAAGAGAGAGAGAGAGTGCAGATTTGCTCTTGCAGACAGGCTAATGGTTGCAGTATAAAGGCCGCAAACCAGGGTTTAACATAAAGTTCATTGTTTTAGTTACACTTGCTGTTACGATCCGGTCTGGTAGCTTGTAGCGGAGGCTGTTGGTGGATCCGCTGTGCCAGAGAGGTCATGAAGCATTACTCAACATGGAGGCTGCAGCAGTAGTATTAAAATATTATGTAATTATCACACAGGCAGTATTTACAAGCAGTAGTGGTAATAGTACTAGATAGCATCTAAACACTTGGGCAAGACTTTACAGCATCAGTAGTGGCCATAGTAGTCTATAGTGTCAAAAAACTTGTGACATAGGTGTCGTGAGCAGCAGCAGTAGTAGTAACAGTAGACAATATATTGTCAAATCACTTGGGAAAGAGGTGCCATGAACAGCAGCAGCAGCAGTGGTAATAGTAGTATAGAGTGGCAAATAACTTGTGACATAGGTGTCTTGACTGAGCAGCAGCAGTAGTAGTAGTAGTAGTAGATACAGAGTCATATCACTTGGGCAGGAGGTGCCATGATGAACAGCAGTGGTAATAGTAGTATATAGAGTGGGAAATAATTTCTGACATAGGTGTCTTGACTGAGCAGCAGTAGTAGTAGTAGTAGATACAGAGTCATATCACTTGGGCAGGAGGTGCCATGATGAACAGCAGTGGTAATAGTAGTATATAGAGTGGGAAATAACTTCTGACATAGGTGTCTTGACTGAGCAGCAGCAGTAGTAGTAGTAGTAGTAGTAGATACAGAGTCATATCACTTGGGCAGGAGGTGCCATGATGAACAGCAGTGGTAATAGTAGTATAGAGTGGCAAATAACTTCTGACATAGGTGTCTTGACTGAGCAGCAGCAGTAGTAGTAGTAGTAGTAGTAGTAGATACAGAGTCATATCACTTGGGCAGGAGGTGCCATGATGAACAGCAGTGGTAATAGTAGTATATAGAGTGGGAAATAACTTCTGACATAGGTGTCTTGACTGAGCAGCAGCAGTAGTAGTAGTAGTAGTAGATACAGAGTCATATCACTTGGGCAGGAGGTGCCATGATGAACAGCAGTGGTAATAGGAGTATAGAGTGGCAAATAACTTCTGACATAGGTGTCTTGACTGAGCAGCAGCAGTAGTAGTAGTAGTAGTAGTAGTAGTAGTAGATACAGAGTCATATCACTTGGGCAGGAGGTGCCATGATGAACAGCAGTGGTAATAGTAGTATATAGAGTGGGAAATAACTTCTGACATAGGTGTCTTGACTGAGCAGCAGTAGTAGTAGTAGTTGTAGATACAGAGTCATATCACTTGGGCAGGAGGTGCCATGATGAACAGCAGTGGTAATAGTAGTATATAGAGTGGGAAATAACTTCTGACATAGGTGTCTTGACTGAGCAGCAGCAGTAGTAGTAGTAGTAGTAGATACAGAGTCATATCACTTGGGCAGGAGGTGCCATGATGAACAGCAGTGGTAATAGTAGTATAGAGTGGCAAATAACTTCTGACATAGGTGTCTTGACTGAGCAGCAGCAGTAGTAGTAGTAGTAGTAGATACAGAGTCATATCACTTGGGCAGGAGGTGCCATGATGAACAGCAGTGGTAATAGTAGTATATAGAGTGGGAAATAACTTCTGACATAGGTGTCTTGACTGAGCAGCAGTAGTAGTAGTAGTAGATACAGAGTCATATCACTTGGGCAGGAGGTGCCATGATGAACAGCAGTGGTAATAGTAGTATATAGAGTGGGAAATAACTTCTGACATAGGTGTCTTGACTGAGCAGCAGCAGTAGTAGTAGTAGTAGTAGATACAGAGTCATATCACTTGGGCAGGAGGTGCCATGATGAACAGCAGTGGTAATAGTAGTATATAGAGTGGGAAATAACTTCTGACATAGGTGTCTTGACTGAGCAGCAGCAGCAGTAGTAGTAGTAGTAGTAGTAGTAGATACAGAGTCATATCACTTGGGCAGGAGGTGCCATGATGAACAGCAGTGGTAATAGTAGTATAGAGTGGCAAATAACTTCTGACATAGGTGTCTTGACTGAGCAGCAGTAGTAGTAGTAGGTGATACAGAGTCATATCACTTGGGCAGGAGGTGCCATGATGAACAGCAGTGGTAATAGTAGTATATAGAGTGGGAAATAACTTCTGACATAGGTGTCTTGAATGAGCAGCAGCAGTAGTAGTAGTAGTAGATACAGAGTCATATCACTTGGGCAGGAGGTGCCATGATGAACAGCAGTGGTAATAGTAGTATATAGAGTGGGAAATAACTAGTGTTGAGCAGAATATGCCATATTCGATTTTGCGATATATCTCGAATATATATTCGAATATTCGAGATATATTCGCTAAATTCGAATATTCAAGATATATTCGCTAAATTCGAATATTCGTGATATTTTATCGAAATTAAATGATTGCGATTTTTCGCTATTGCGAATGCGAAAATAATTGCGAATTTTTAATAACTGCGGTAGGAGCACTCTGATTGGCTCAGAATATTCTTGATATTTTGTCGAAATTTCGCAAAATGCGAATGCGATATTGATGGCGAAATTTCGACAACAGCGCTAGGAGCACTCTGATTGGCTCAAAATATTCGTGATATTTTACAATACAAAATAATTGCGAATATTCGGCAAATGCTGGAGGAGCGCTCTGATTGGCTCAGAGTATTCGTGATATTTTATCGAAATTTCGCAACATGCGAATGCGATATTTATTGCGCAATTTTGACAAATGCTGTAGGAGCACTCTGATTGGCTCAGAATATTCGTTATATTTTATCGAAATTTCGCAATATTGCGAATGCGATGATTATTGCGGAATTTCCCCAAATGCTGTAGGAGCGCTCTGATTGGCTCACTCTGAAATCGAATATTCGAGATATTTTAGCGCAATTTCACAAAATGTGAATGCGAAATTGATTGCAGATGTTTCGAAAACTGCTGTAGGAGCACTCTGAAATCGAATATTTATGATATTTTAGCAAAAAAATATTGCGATTGCGCAATCGTGCGAACAACACGCGCCCAACACGCGACCATTTCCTGGACCCTTGCCAGTTTCCAACTTTATGATCGCATCGCAATCGCAGAGCAAGATGGTTGGAAGTAATTTCACTGTATCTGAGGAAAAGATGCTGATTTGTGTAAGTATTTTGACCACTGTTATTTCATTATCTTCAACTGCATTTTAGTCTAGTTTAAAAGTTAGTATATATGATCAGATATTAGTATTTCACAAACAATGTGTCTCCTGCTTTTACAAAACTACAACTCCCAGCATGCCTGGACAGCTGCAGACACCCTGGTTGGTAAATGTGTATTTAGGCACTTTTCCTTGTTATTTAGCATAATGAATTTTACATTTTTTTGGACATAGGACGTATGCGAACGTCCTGACTTCAGGATCCTCAAGGCCCAAGGACGTTCGAATACATATTGCCCTTTAGATGTTGCAGAACTACAACTTCCAGCATGCCTGGGAATGCTGGCACTTCTAGTATTGTAAGTTCTGCAGGCCCACATTTTTCAGGCCTTTATGCACGGGTCTCTAAACTGTGGCACCCTAGATGCAGCAAAAGTAAAATTCTTAGCATGCACTGACAGACCGTGGCTGATGGGAGTAGTAGTTTTGCAACAGCTGGAGGTGGACTGGTCTTGAAACCCTGAGTTAGGTAACAAACCCGTAGTGTTTTGCAACCATTCTGCCTCCAGCTGTTTTTTTTCTGTTGAAAAGCCTGTGGCGTGCAAAACACAACCCAAAAACTCCACCCGGTGCAGGGAAAAATGTGCACACACCTAAAGAGTGACATCACAAAAAACTGCGACGGGTGCATACGTCAGTGGTCCTCCGAAAAGGTCCCGTCTCTGACCCCCCGGGGCGTTAGGCTCCTGACAGGGAAAAGAGTTACTGTGGTCCATACAGCCGAAGCCATATGGACCCATCACGGTCCAAGCAGCCGAAGCCACAAGGACCCAACATCCTCGGAGGGACTGCCGAAACAGAACCCTCCTCGGTGAGGCTCCCCCGAAGGGAGACCCCATGAGAGCCGGTGAACCTAACCAGAAGGCCGAGTCTACCAACTCCCAAGACTTTCAGAGACCGGCCCGAGGACCAGCACCCTACTCGCCACACATAAAGTGCAAGCACCAAAACAAAAAGAGTGACAAACAAAACAGAACACGGGGAAAAATAACAAAAGAAAGTGGGGAAAAGGAAGATGGGAGAGTGAGGAAAGTGACCAATGTGAAATAATTCTGCCTCCAGCTGTTGCAAAACTACAACTCCCTGCATGCAACTGGCTGCAATTACCCCCCCCCTCTCCCCCAATGTGAATGTACAGGGTACATTCACATGGGCTGTGGCTTACAGTGTGCTTCTAGCTAAAGCAAATTCGGCGCTGCAGCTCAAACCCTCAGCGGGAAACTACTGTGAACCCCATGCCTAAGCGTTATTACCGGACAGCCATTAACTGTCCAGGCATGCTGGGAGTTAAAGTATAATTGTTGTACAGCTGGTGACGGATGAGCTACATGGTGTATCAGAGCATGCTGGTAGTTGTAGTTGTTAAATAACATCAACTTCATTATTTATTCAAAATTAATTCATCAAAAAGTCAAAAGAAACAAACATATTATTGTTCCTATATAAAGATAGGGATGAAAAAAAATTATCTATTGTACAGGCCCATTATCAGTGTCCAAAAAAAATTATAGCGGTCAGATGAATAGCAACGCATATCTCCCCTATACGTGTATCCTGTGTTGTTAATCATATATACATAATTATGCAAATGATAATGGCTGCTATATTTATGCAAAAAAGGTGGCGACCGAAATGGCAGGATATAAAATCTGTCACGTTACCCCTGTCATTGATTAATAAGGCGAGAATGCTTCCAATTGTTGAATACCATACATTTACGTCATATATCCATAATGCTTTAAACAAAAGTATTACAATATACTTTTTTCTTCATCTTGCAGAAGTTCCTGGAAACAGGGTATGATGAGCTGAAGAGGCAGCAAGAAAAACAGGCTGTTGTCAGCTCCCTAATTGAGGGACTACGCGCCCAAAACGGCGAAGCACCAAGTCGCATGGCGATCCTCAAAAAATGGTCCGACCTGAAGAGGCGCCAGATGACCCGGGTCAGGCGTATCCGTGAGAAATATCATCCAGGTAAGTTATTGGTGACAGTTATGTTTTTTATTCCAAAGTGTATTTTGTGCGTGAACTCGAGAGAGAGGAGCCGGACTGCAGGAGTTGGGAGTAGGCAGGCCTCCCCCAGAGGCAATCTGCCACCTTTCTCCATGCCCCGGGTGGCAATGGCGGGTGTGAGGGGGTCCTCCCACACAGACCGTCCTACCTGCTCCGCTTCGAAGCCCAACGGGGCAGAGGGACTCCCTATAAGGGAGTGAGAGGATTTGCCCGCTCAACCAGCCCCGTTAGTCCTTCGCCTCTCTTTTTAGAGACCGCGTGGTCAGAGTGCCTGCATGTTAACCCAATATCGAGTACGTTTGTAAGTGTGGTGGTTTTTGTGGGAGGGGGGTGGGCGTACTAAGCGCAGGCTTACCTCGCATAGCACACCCACCGGGGGCCGGGCTGAGACCACCAAACTCAATTCACATGTAGCCGAGAGCGGGATCCGAACCCCTAGCTGCAGAGGTGAATGGCTTGTCAGCGCAGTGGCAATCGTGTTGAGCCACCGCAGCTCCTTTGGTGACAGTTATGTAAGGTCATATGTAATTAATGTAAGGTCAGATGTTGTTAACCAAGACGCCATGTTGTTGTAACATATATCACCACCAGCCAAGGTATTCATAGTACTGTTGAAAAAAGAAATGGGACAGCAGACAGGAACACAGAAGTTATGTGGGAACATACTTTTCCCATTGCTTTGCATGGGACTTTAAACAAAAACCCCGACCCTCACCAATGGGGGTAGTTAAGGGATAAATTAACGATCCTATACTTTAAGTGGACGTATAGGTAACATGTGACCAAGTGTTATCGAAATATCTACAGCTGTTATGAAGTAACATGTATTTCCCATAGAGTTGAATGGGACTTTAAAGAAAAACCCTGACCAAGGCAAATGGGGGTGGGTAAGGGTTAAACCACCTATCCTATGTTTGTGGCTGACATATAAGTAACCTGTGTGCCAAGTTTCATGTAAATATCTTTAGCCGTTTGGACGTGATGGTGGAACATACATACATACATACATGCACACACACGTTGAGTTTTATATATATAGATTCCCACTAAATTCCTGTATTAGGCGTGGGGTTGTTATAGTAATCCTGTGTACTCCATCAAGCCCTTTTTTTAACATGAGATCGTCTGAACAAAACAAAGGAGACAAAAACAGCTAATTTTACCATGGTGGCAGCCCAGCTCACGCTCAGTCCCCTGTAGTGCCCACAAGACCCTTTAATATAACATTGTCCCATTGGTTAACTGTCTATATAAATTAATTTGTATTCATATACAATACAGCAGAGTACACAGAATTTGCATACGTCATTAGAAAACATTTTTATAATATATGAACATTGTGTTATTATAGGAGCTCCGCTACCAACTGTGCGCCCCAAGCGCACAAGGCGACAGGCCGCAGAGGAGGAGGATGAAGAGGAGGATGCGGCAGAGGAGGATGCGGCAGAGGAGGAGAGGGATGAGTAGGAGCAGCCAGGGCCCTCCCACTCACCAACCCCAGCTCCTGCTCAAGTTGAGGTGCCTGATGAGGAGCTTACCCCCTCCCCCCAAATTTCTGGTCAAATCGCGGCTGCAGGGAAGGTCGAGGAGGTGGAAGAGACCGTTGCTGTGAGCCTCGGTCAGGAGGGTAATTATGTGCACAAAGCTTAATAACATTTTAACAATAACATGTAGATATAAAAATTGACAACATTTAAAGCGCACCCGTCAGATTGCAGAACCATAATATGGTATTTATGATAGAAGTATACAGGTAGTGCAGAATTATTAGGCAAGTTGTATTTTTGAGGATTCATTTTATTATTGAACAACAACCATGTTCTCAATGAACCCAAAAAACTCATTTATATCAAAGCTGAATATTTTTTGAAGTAGTTGTTTTTT
Source organism: Rana temporaria (assembly GCF_905171775.1). Taxonomy (NCBI): domain Eukaryota; kingdom Metazoa; phylum Chordata; class Amphibia; order Anura; family Ranidae; genus Rana; species Rana temporaria. The sequence continues at coordinate 38,100,083 of NC_053492.1, read as the reverse complement.
TTTTTTTAGTTTTACCAATTTTAGGGTGATATCTGTGTGTGCAGGTGACTACTATTACTGTGCATAATTATTAGGCAACTTAACAAAAAAAAATATATACCCATTTCAATTAATTATTTTTACCAGTGAAACCAATATAACATCTGAACATTCTAAAATATACATTTCTGACATTCAAAAACAAAACAAAAACAAATAAGTGACCAATATAGCCACCTTTCTTTGCATGGACACTCAAAAGCCTGCCATCCATGGATTCTGTCAGTGTTTTGATCTGTTCACCATCAACATTTCGTGCAGCAGCAACCGCAGCCTCCCAGACACTGTTCAGAGAGGTGTACTGTTTTCCCTCCTTGTAAATCTCACATTTGATGATGGACCACAGGTTCTCAATGGGGTTCAGATCAGGTGAACAAGGAGGCCATGTCATTAGTTTTTCTTCTTTTATACCCTTTCTTGCCAGCCACGCTGTGGAGTACTTGGACGCGTGTGATGGAGCATTGTCCTGCATGAAAATCATGTTTTTCTTGAAGGATGCAGACTTCTTCCTGTAACACAGCTTGAAGAAGGTGTCTTCCAGAAACTGCCAGTAGGACTGGGAGTTGAGCTTGACTCCATCCTCAACCCGAAAAGGCCCCACAAGCTCATCTTTGATGATACCAGCCCAAACCAGTACTCCACCTCCACCTTGCTGGCGTCTGAGTCGGACTGGAGCTCTCTGCCCTTTACCATTCCAGCCACGGGCCCATCCATCTGGCCGATCAAGACTCACTCTCTCACTCACTCACTCAGCAGTCCATAAAACCTTTGAAAAATCATTCTTGAGATATTTCTAGGCCCAGTCTTGACGTTTCAGCTTGTGTGTCTTGTTCAGTGGTCGTCGTTTTTCAGCCTTTCTTACCTTGGCCATGTCTCTGAGTATTGCACACCTTGAGCTTTTGGGCACTCCAGTGATGTTGCAGCTCTGAAATATAGCCAAACTGGTGGCAAGTGGCATCTTGGCAGCTGCACGCTTGACTTTTCTCAGTTCATGGGCAGTTATTTTGCGCCTTGGTTTTTCCACACGCTTCTTGCGACCCTGTTGACTATTTTGAATGAAACGCTTGATTGTTCGATGATCACACTTCAGAAGCTTTGCAATTTTAAGAGTGCTGCATCCCTCTGCAAGATATCTCACTATTTTTGACTTTTCAGAGCCTGTCAAGTCCTTCTCTTGACCCATTTTGCAAAAGGAAAGGAAGTTGACTAATAATTATGCACACCTGATATAGAGTGTTGATGTCATTAGACCACACACCTTCTCATTACAGAGATGTACATTACCTAATATGTCTAATTGGTAGTAGGCTTTCGAGCCTATACAGCTTGTAAGACAACATGCATAAAGAGGATGATGTGGTCAAAATACTAATTTGCCTAATAATTCTGCACTCCCTGTATGTGCTAGACACATAACAAGTCTATAGACATGATAATGATTGTTTAATAAGCAACATAAATATTTTATTTATTTGGTAACGGTCTTTGAAATCACAATGTTTTTTTCTTATATCCTAACAGTTGCACAAAAAATGCTGCGGAGGCAGGCTTTGATCCAGAGAACGAATGACAAGATCCTCTCGAATCAGAAAAAAATTTGTTACCTGGACCAGCAGAATCGGCAGTTGGAGCAGCAGCAATTAATAAATTATTCAAAGATGGCAGAGCTTCAGCAGCGCATGCTTAATTACGTTAAATTTTTTTTATGTTAATAAAAAATATATTTTTTTTAAATGTTTCCTTTCTTTTTGAGATAAATTTTTAGGTTTTTCAACACATCTAACACATCAACATCAACACATCTAACTTCCTAATAAGCAAAAAAAATGTTATACTATTATTTTATGTAACACAAACCTAGGACAAACTAAAGTTCGCGGACACAGACACGACGAACACAAACTAAACTGTTGAAAAATGAACATAACAAAAGCAACAATATATATATATATATACAGAGAGAGAGCAAGAAAGAGAGAGAGAGTGCAGATTTGCTCTTGCAGACAGGGTAATGGTTGCAGTATAAAGGCCGCAAACCAGGGTTTAACATAAAGTTCATTGTTTTAGTTACACTTGCTGTTACGATCCGGTCTGGTAGCTTGTAGCGGAGGCTGTTGGTGGATCCGCTGTGCCAGAGAGGTCATGAAGCATTACTCAGCATGGAGGCAGCAGCAGTAGTATTAAAATGTAATGTAACTAGAAAAGATACAATTTCAGGGTAAATTGTGCTGCGTGGTCTTGCCTCCACCAATACTACTGACTGGAGACGGTGCCCCTGGAGATGTAAATGTGATCCAACCGTGTGTGGATCCAGTTCGGTCCATTGCCCCATCAAAAACTGCTCCATCCAAAACTAGCCCATCAAAACTGCACCATCAAAACTAGTGCTGCGCATCTTCACCCGTCTCACGATTCGATGCGATTACGATTATCAAGTCCACGATTCGATTCGATTCCGCAATGCATCACGCAAGTGCGCATGTCTCTCCCCCCAAAATACTAAAGGAGATTATCAGTGACTGCAGACATAGTACAGGAGATGGTCAGAGACTGCAGACATAGTACAGTAGATGGTCAGAGACTGCAGACATAGTACAGGGGATGGTCAGAGACTGCAGACATAGTACAGGAGATGGTCAGAGACTGCGGACATAGTACAGGAGATGGTCAGAGACTGGGGACATGCTGGGGACATGCTACACGAGATAAGAGACTGCGTGCATGCTACAGGAGATGGTCAGAGACTGGGGACATGCTACACGAGATAAGAGACTGCGTGCATGCTACACAAGATGATCAGAGAATGCGGACATGCTACAGGAAATGGTCAGAGACTGCGGAAATTATACAGAAGATCAGTAGGTAAGTATGATTTTTATTTTTATTTTAATTTTAAAGAATAAAATAATACCCTTTAGTATCACTTTAACAAAGCCATTGAGTCTTTTGGCAGCAACTTGCATAGTAAACAGGTCAACATCACTGCACAAATAAAAAAAGGGAGACATTCCAATCAGCAAGAAATATACTGCTTGCAGATCAGTAGATGGTTCCAGAGGGGAGAGATGATAGGGAAATCACAGCAAGAAATTAGACAGTAAAAGAGTTTGCCTTACACATTGGGGGCTGCACAAACAGTACACACACACAGAGGATCGCTGCAGCAGGAAGGGGGGGATGCTGCCACCTCTCTACACTCACCCATATATCAAGCATGACAGGCTTATCTCTCACCTCCGGAGCACTTCCATCCCCCCCTCCTCTCAGCTCGTTTGTAGTTTGCAGAAGCCAAATTTATGGCTCATCGCACGGATGTTACAACAGCTCCGTGCAGTCATGATCTGTATGCCTCTGTCTCTCAGCTCCTCGTGCGGATCGGCACCGCCCATCGGGGAGATGTTGCAAAACTACAAGTCCAATGAGGCATTGCAAGAATGACAGTTACCAGCATGACTCCCACAGGCAGAGGCATGATGGTAACTGTAGTTTTACAACAGCTGGAGGGCCACCAGTTTGAGACCCTTGCTTAACAGAGGAAAGTTCCCTCAGCCTTGTGTGGGAGGAACCAACTCACCTCACAACTGTTTGTGAGGTGTTATTAAACTCTTCAGCTTTTCCTAGGAAACCAATTTTTGGGTTTGCAGGCTCTCTGTAAACACAGCAGAAATTGAGGAATGTTTTTTGAATACTTGTCCTTCAAATTGTTCGATCTTAAAAACTATAAATCTCACAGTGAATATCTTTATAGTTTACGAATCACAAGACCCAGACCTAAATTTTGATGTATAGTATGTCTCTGAAATAATAAAATTAAAGGCACAGTCGAAGTTTACAAATTCAACAGCAGATTTTAGTTTTATAAACTTTGACCTCCATTGACTTCCATTGAAATAATGGATGTCGTTGGTTGCAAACAAATTATCATATTGTGAAAACCGTTTGATCATTCGCTTAGCCGTAAACACGTGTGATGGCAGCAGGGAGAGCTGAACTTTTTGATATAAGATTTGTGTAGGTCGGCTTGAAAATGAGGGAGTGGTCGCAGTTTACAAATCATGTGCTGATTTTTCCGGTTTTCACATTCCACACTCTAGCTCTCCTCATTCACTCCTATGGGAAAATTTCGCCGCAAAAATGACGATATTTCATGAATGATTAAGCGAAAAGACTATAAACTAAAGCTAATTTTTTTTTATTTTTTTTTTTTTACACTAACTGACAAGGACTACAACTACAAAAAAAAATGCACTAAACAAACACTAAATAATATTTTTTTTTATTTTTATTTTTTTGTTTTTGACAAGACAGACACTAAACACACACTAAACTAAGCTAGCTGAAATAAATGTACACTAACAGTATGTACACTTACTACACAGAAATCTATCTAACACTAAGCTAAACTACCTGAACAACACAACACAAAACGTAGCTTTTAAAAAAGCTCTTGGGTCTTTTGCTTTGAAAAAAGCAGTTTATAATCAGTAGAATATGCACTGAAATCACTAGCAAAGTAGCAATGAAGCACAATGCTGATGCTGCAAGATCAAACAGGAACACAGACACAGGAACACAGAAACAGTCCACACTCTCTAGCCACCTTCTGAATCTGCAATGAAATGGTGCTGGGAGTGACCTTATATAATGTCCGTGCAGGCAGGTTCCTATTGGTTGCAAACCTATGACAACTGTGGTAGGAGAACTCTGATTGGCTCTGATGCAAAAGAAGGGCGGAGAAAATAATCGCGCAATATTCCTATTGCCGAATATTCGCATTGCGAATATTCGGCAATATAAAATGATCGCTTCAGCTACTCGGCCCAAGGTCTCTAATCATACCAGCAATGCTTTTAGACGTCGATGGAGATCACTAGGATGTGATCTGTTTTAAAAATGAAACTGAAAAAATCGCTCTGATGCGGAAGATAGGGGCGAAGAAAATAATCGCGCGATATTGCGATTGCCGAATAATCGCATTGCGATTTTTCGGCAAGATACAATGATCGCTTCAGCTACTCGGCCCAAGGTCTCTAATCATACCAGCAATGCTTTTAGACGTCGATGGAGATCTCTAGGATGTGATCTGTTCTAAAAATAAAATTGGAAAAATTCGAATATTCGGAATTGCGAATATTCACCGCGAAATTCGAAATATATCGGCGAATACTCGAATATGCTATATTCGAGCCGAATATTCGCAATACGAATATTCGTGAGCAACACTACTCCTTATTACGGAGCACAAATTCTTTAACCTCCTGTTGCTGAGTTTTGGATAGAGTCTCCGCTATCCCAACTTCAGGGACAGCCAGGTTAAATGGAGCAGAAAATCGGGTAGTCTTAGCGACCAATGACTCCTTCCATGACAATGATATCCTTCCATGGTTTCAGCAAGTTCACGTGATAGAGCTGCTCAGGTTTTCGTCTTCCCGGTTGGCTAATTTTATAATTCACCACCCCTATTTTCTCCAACACTTCATAGGGACCCTGCCATTTGGCTAGGAATTTACTTTCGACTGTGGGGACCAGCACCAACACCCTATCACCAGGTGCAAAGGAACGGACCTGGGCCCCACGATTGTAAATCCTTTGTTGAGCCAATTGGGCTAAATGTTCCTTCACAATCGGCATCACTTGGGCAATTCTATCTTGCATTGGGGCCACATGTTCAATCACACTTCGATGAGGGGAACTCTCACTCTCCCATGTTTCCCTGGCAATGTCCAGTAGGCCCCGGGGGTGCCTCCCATACAATAGCTCAAACGGAGAGAACCCTGTGGACAGGGGCGTTGCTAGGTGGCTTCAGCCCGAAGCCAAGCCGGCATCGGGGGGGTAGCGCGGTCGGTGGAGTGGCGCGGCGCAGGGTGACCTACCTGACACATACCCTGACCTAAGTGAGTGTGTGTTTCAGTACACACTGACATAACCTGCATACACTAATACGACCAGACTCCACTGACCAGACTCCACTGACCACTGACCAGACTCCACTGACCAGACTCCACTGACCACTGAGACCAGACTCCACTGACCACTGAGACCAGACTCCACTGACCACTGACCAGACTCCACTGACCACTGACCAGACTCCACTGACCACTGATCAGACTCCACTGATCACACTACACTGACCACACTACACTGACCACTGACGAGACTCCACTGACCACTGACCAGACTACACTGACCACTGAGACCAGACTCCACTGACCAGACTCCACTGACCACACTACACTGACCAGACTCCACTGACCATACTCCACTGACTAGACTCCACTGACCACTTACCAGACTACACTGACCAGACTACACTGACCACTGACCAGACTCCACTGACCACTGACCAGACTCCACTGACCAGACTACACTGACCACTGACCAGACTACACTAACCACACTACACTGACCACACTACACTGACCACTGACCAGACTACACTGACCAGGCTACACTGACCACTGACCAGACTCCACTGACCAGACTCCACTGACCACTGACCAGACTACACTGACCACTGACCAGACTACACTGACCAGACTACACTGACCATACTACACTGACCACTGACCAGACTCCACTGACCAGACTCCACTGACCAGACTACACTGACCACTGACCAGACTCCACTGACCAGACTACACTGACCAGACTCCACTGACCACTGACCAGACTACACTGACCAGACTCCACTGACCACTGACCAGACTACACTGACCAGACTACACTGACCACTGACCAGACCATACGCCACTGACCAGACTCCACTGACCACTGTTCAGACTCCACTGACCTGTGACCAGACTCCACTGACCAGACTCCACTGACCTGTGACCAGACTCCACTGACCTGTGACCAGACTCCACTGACCTGTGACCAGACTCCACTGACCTGTGACCAGACTCCACTGACCTGTGACCAGACTCCACTGATCTGTGACCAGACTCCACTGACCTGTGACCAGACTCCACTGACCAGACTCCACTGACCTGTCTACACTGACCGGTGACCTGTCTACACTGACCTGTGACCTGTCTACACTGACCGGTGACCTGTCTACACTGACCGGTGACCTGTCTACACTGACCGGTGACCTGTCTACACTGACCTGTGACCTGACTACACTGACCGGTGACCTGACTACACTGACCGGTGACCTGTCTACACTGACCGGTGACCTGTCTACACTGACTGGTGACCTGTCTACACTGACCTGTGACCTGACTACACTGACCTGTGATCTGACTACACTGACCTACATACACAATCACTGGGTGACCTACCTCAGCCGTGGTACAGATGCAGCCAGGACTCGAGGAGGTTCAGGAGCCGAGGAGGAAAGGAGAGCCTATCAGCGATGAGGCGAGCTGGGATGTGGGGTGCAGGCAGCGCTGTCAGGGCCAATTTTCCTGGGGTGACCGTGACCCTGTACATATCACCCTCAGGAGCCGAGGAGGAGAGCCGCATCATGGCGCGCTGGGCGGCATTGTAATTGCCGCCTTCTGAGCTTGCAGCGCCTATGATAGACGTCACACGTCCCGCGGTCCCGGATTGGACGAGTGCATTGCAGGTTCCAGAAGGCGGGACCTGCTGTGTCTCTTCGGGCAAGCTTCGGGTCCGTGCTCGGCGGCGCTCGGGTGCTCGGGGCTACTAATGATCTTCGGCATGACCGAGACTCTGGGCTTTTCGACCGCACATTTGGGGCTCCAGCCTCCTTAGCCCACCCCTAACGACGTGCCTGCCTGTGGACGATTGGGGATCCTAAAAAAATCCCTCTGCCTTTTGTGTTAGCAGATATTTAAATATATAAAATCTCTCTTTTATATATATATATATATATATATATATATAATTAATAAAATCAACCAAGTGTAATTTAATTAATTTATTCAATGCTTACACAATATGATGTCATTTTTTCTTCTTTTTTAATTTAGTTAATAATTAAAATCTATCTGTTGTGAGCGTATTTTCCTACAATATTTCCTTTGACACATCTATATGTAGTGCCCCCTTACTTTCAGTATGGGCACTACGCGAAAGTTAGTGGGGGATGGGAGAGTTACCTTGCTCCCATTCACTATTTGTTTAAATTTTGGGACTTCTGTCATTCCAGAAATGTCCACTGGGTCAGTCTGTGGTCCAGGGATGCAATGTCATCCCTGGCCAGCAGTTGGCACCAGAGGGGTTCTGGCAGAGTAAGTTTCTCCAGCAGCCAATCAGAGGAGCTTTTCCCTCGCGTGCTGGAGAGGAGTATATCTGTGACAGGTGTCATGTGTTCTAAAATCTTCGCGGGGTCCCTGTTCCAGGTGCGGTATCCACCTTCAGGGTGCGCGCATCCATGGACCCCGCTGGCGTGGCCCACCTGGCCATAGTTGCAGACTACTTGGAACCTCATCCGGAGGTACAAGGGGACCCCAGTCAATTTTGTCTGGGTTCCCGATTCTATTGAAAAGATCCCAGGCTGGGTGCCGTTTGATTGGGGAGTCAGTTTGAGGGGGACCAGGAGGCAGGTCATCCAACAGAGCCTGAACAAACCAATTGGGGATCCGGTGACCAGAGTACTGACAGGTATGTTTGCTGTCACCTGGTGACCGATGCAGAAATCTACTGGGAGGATTCACTCTATCTATCTATCTAGCTCAGTTATTGTAATTGGCCTGTGGCAGAGGCCCGAGCTGGGTCTGTGAGAGAGGCCTGTTTCTCCCAGAAATCCTAAGTGACGTCTCGGCTGCCAGGCCTGTGAAAAAGGGTCTGTCCGGGGGCACTTTACCCACTCAGTTGGAGTGGCGACGAGTTACAAATTAGTACTATGCAGAGCAGTACTGACTGCTCTATTTAATATCCAGGCCTGATACTGCAAGGTTCTTCCTCTCTCTATATTCATCAACTTTGCCCTTCCCAATTGATGTTGATGTTGGCCGTGTTGGCCTGGAAAAATAAAGCATTGGAAAAACCCTTTATTCACTGTCTGGACCTCCGCTTACTGTTTGTCTCTACAATTGCACTCCTAGACAACGCCAGGGTAACTTAATAGGCCAATCCCAAATCAACCGGCTCCTTCGGGGGTAGCGCTACATATATGATATCACTTATAGAGATGGCCTGGCGGTTCACCCGGCATTCAGTTTGCGGCGAACTTTGCTTGTTCGCGGTTCACCGAACAGGCGGACATCTGGCGATAATCACGCCCATCCGCAATTTTACATTGAGAAGAACTTCAGAACATGGCCATACCCCCTACCTTATAAATAGACTTGATCTGGTGGCCATTTTACATTCTGCTTTTTGTCAGTGTAGGGAGAGGTTGCTGTGTGGAGCAGGGACAGGCTGTATTGAAACAAATCGCTAGCTAAAAGGTCCACAAAAGTCCTTTTAAGGACTGGTATAGGTGTACTATTGTTTGGTGTGCAGTATATAGTGGTGTAATACACTTATAATATACTTTCTAATATAGAAAGCATATTATAGTGGATTTGTATTGTGCACTGTGCAGCATTGTGACTGGTGTATTTGGGTACTGCAGAATCTTTTTTTTTCTGTACATAAAAATGTAGATATATAAAAAGGTGCTAATAAATTAACATTCAATAAATCATATATGAAATTGCACAATTTAAATGAACAATACTGTGAAAATTCTGTAAATAATGATAATGAAAAACACTCTTTACAAAAGAAAAATTTAAAAAGAAAAAAAGGGGAGTGATAAAAGAAGAAAAACCAGAGTCCCATTAATGAAAAAATAAATCCGTGTAAAGGGTTGACAAAGTGTCCAAATTGATGTCAAATTGATTCCAAAGAGTGAGGTGATTAAACGCCAGTCTTCCCAAATCAAAGTAGTGTCTTCAAACACCCATAGAACAAAATTGCCTGCTTACCAAAAATAAAGACTGTTTTCAATCTTTATTAAGCCCAGGGATGAAGGTTTCCCCAAAACCAATCTGTACAGCAGCCTGGAACAACTCAAAGATGGATCCAGAGATAGCTGCGAAAAACATAAGGACAGAATCTCTCATAGCGTATTATGTTGGTACAAAACTGTTTTACAGTTTTTCTCCATTGTTTTGGCTCATTTCTTGAAACATAAATTACATTCTCAAAACAACATGGACAAATCTCCAAACCACTTGGCAATTGTTCACAACTGAATTGAATTTCTCATTCATGTCTTTAAATTGCAAATGTCTCAGTACAAGTCTCAATGTCTCAGTACATCTTTCAAATTATTAAGTACAAGTAGCCTACATTTAGCACAATTTCCAAATTAATAGATCTTGTTGATCTAAACTGATTGTCGTTTCTTCAGTCTAATGGTCATTCTCTCCAAAACGTGTCAGCGTAATTTCATTGTTTAAGTCATCACATGCACAACAGTCTGTTCAATTGTCAAAATTATTCAGGAACATAATACCATGGATCAGTAGTGTATTTAGGTTCTGTGCTGCCCTAGGCCTGACTAAACTCGTGCACCCCTAAATAATATATGACCCACCCCTTCCTGTCAAGGCCACACCCCTTTCTGTTTACAGTTTTTCTCTATTGGTTTGGCTCATTTCTTGAAACAGAAATGACATTCTCAAAACTCTAAGATCATTTGGCAAAACAGTCTTACAGTTCAGCACAACACTCACGTGCAAAAGCTCATCATATCTCTCCCAAAACTGTTCACTCATGCTTCAAAACCATATTCCTTTCCCTGATAAAAAGTCAGTGCCCCCAAAATAGCAAATATTCTTCTCAATTGCTTTGGCTCATTTCTTGAAACAGACCAGACATTCTCAGCTCTCTTGGTGCTTTTGCCAAAATAACCTGGATGGTTTGGCACAACACCATGGTTCACCTTCAAAAGTTCATATCTTTCCCAAAACAGTTCACTCATGTGTCAAAACTAAATTTCTTTCTCATTCAAATAGTCAGTGCCCCCAAAATGCTTCATCCCTTTGGCATTGTGTAAGCACTGCAAGTCAAAATGTTTAGATGTTTTATCTCTATGGCAGAGGACCATGGAAATATCCCTCATGTCCACCTTTCAGTCTTAGCCCAGTCCTTCATTGACAATGGTTACTGTACAGTTTTTGTCTAGCTAACTGAATACAATTGTGTATAAAACTGAAAAAAAGAAAAGATTTTAGGGTAAGAGTCGCCTCCAAGGTTTGACATCACACATTGCACTCATACTGCCAAGGAAAAATTACTTTACAGTATTGTAACCATTATCATTCACACACAAAGTAACTTCCATACATCAGAGTAAAAAGAAAATATATACAGCATAATATACATAAATATAAACACACAAACAAAAAACAAGGAAAATTACATTTACAGTAACCTACAATGCTGTAAATAAAGCTGGAGTTTCACAACTACTGTAACATCTCTTCACTGGTCGCTGTCCTCACCCTCCCTCTCCTGGCCACCGTCCTCACCCTCCTGCCCACCATCCTCACCCTCCCTCTCCTGGCCTCCGTCCTCACCCTCCTGCCCATCCACACGCTGCTGTCTGTCTGGCCACAGATTCTCACCAACATCGCAGCGTATATCCTCCCTTGCGATGCAACAAGGGAAGAAACGGCATGCATGTCGCAACCATCCCCTACACCGATCTCCTGTAATATCCTCACAGGCAGCGTCCATTGCATGGAGCAGGGACCTCTGATCTTGAGCCCGATGCTCATACACTCTCCACCTCCAAGCGCAGAAAAACTCCTCAATAGGATTGAGGAAAGGAGAGTAAGATGGTAGGAACACCAAATCCATCCTTGGATGAGAAGTGAACCAGGCCGTTACTGTAAGCAGGCCACAGTGGAAATTCACATACAATTATATATTGTGGTAGGTGAGGCCCTATGAGACCTCTCTCATTTTCAGGGATTACTGTAAATCCAAATGAAGGCGGTCCAAGAAGATGAGGAGCTTCTGTGTATTGTATGGGCCAAGACTGGGGATGTGAGTGGCCACACCATTCCCAGAAATGGCAGCACACATAGTTATATTGCCCCCACAGTATTAGATAGATTTACATGGGAGGCACTACTGTAATTGCAGCTCTTTGACCCTTTTTCTTACTGTATTGTATGTTATATTCTTCAAAATAAGGATTATAATGATAATTGCATCATACAGTAAGCTGCAGTTTCTAATACTGGAATACTACTGTAAACTGTATCATCAATATTGTAGAAAATAAACTATTCCATACTATTCCATAGTTTATTTTCTACAATATTTTTCTTGTCATTGTTAGTATCATACGTAACATCCCACTGAGGTAAGATACTGTAATACTGTAGGCCTATCACACACACACACACACACACACACACACACACACACACACACTAAATGAATACGTAAATGAGTAAATAAACATATTTGTTGCTCTATGCACAGTGTCCTGTCCTATACATTATATAATTGCATCATTGATTGTGAGGCCATGGTCTATAATTGTGGCCCGAATTTCATCAGGGACAGCATGGTGTCTTCGTGCTCCTTGGCCTCTTCCCTCTATTCCACCACCACGCATCCTTACTCCTCCTCCTCTTCTTCTTCCTCTTCCTCAAGCAGGCAGTTGCCCTTGTTCATCTACTTGGCCAGGTGCCTTCATGTTCAGACATTGTACTGGTCCAGCATGGTCAAGCTCTATATTTACATGTTTGGCAGCATTCACAATCATGGACAGCACCTGTCAGGTAACTAAACATACTGTTTTATTGGTCATCTGAGACCAACTCCAACTTCTCCTTCGTTCAAGTTCTAGTTGCACCTGACTGTCAATTGCTGTAATAATTTTATCAAATGTTCCAAGAGATTCATATATGGTATTCATGGTATTATGTTCCTGAATAATTTTGACAATTGAACAGACTATTGTGCATGTGATGACTTAAACAATGAAATGACGCTGACACGTTTTGGAGAGAACGACCATTTAGACTGAGAATTGACAATCAGTTTGGATCAACATGATCTATTCAATTGGAAATTGTGCTAAATGTAGGCTACCTGTACTTAATCATTTGAGAAATGTACTGAGACATTGAGACGTGTACTGAGACATTTGCAATTTGATGAAATGAATGTGAAAAGCAATTCAGTTGTGAAAAATTGCCAAGTGGTTTGGAGGTTTGTCCATGTTGTTTTGAGAATGTAATTTCTGTTTCAAGAAATGAGCCAAAACAATAGAGAAAAACTGTAAGACCCGCGTTGACATTTTTGAGTGGGATACTAGTTCTTAGAGCCTGTGGGAGGGGGGAATGGATTTCCTTACAGTAATTTGCATAGATTTCCTCTCACTTCCTGTTTGGCTATGTTTAGTTACCTGACAGGTGCTGTCCATAACTGTGAATGCTGCCAAACATGTATATATAGAGCTTGACCATGCAGAACCAGTACAATTTCTGAACATGGAGGCACCTGGCCAAGTAAATGAACAAGGGCAACTGCCTGCTCGAGGAAGAGGAAGAAGAAGAGGAGGAGTAAGGGTGCGTGGTGGTGGAATAGGGGGAAGAGGCCAAGGAGCACGAAGACACCATGCTGTCCCTGATGAAATTCGGGCCACAATTATAAACCAGAATATAACATACCATACAGTAAGAAAAAGGGTCAAAGAGCTGCAATTACAGTAGTGCCCCCCATGAAAATCTATCTAATACTGTGGGTTTTACTGTAACATTTCAGTAAGTCTAGTCGTTGATCATTTTTCCCCTCCCCGTTCTGTCAAATACCCCTGTAGTACCTCTGCATAGGGAACATGTACCCCAGGTTTGGAACCACTGGAATACTGGCCAGTAGTATATTGAACTTGTGTTGAACATAAAACATTCCTATGTAGCTGTCTGTAACTGTAGTGTATGGCTCTTCTGTATGACTGATTTGATGTTTTATTTTTTTACTCTATTGTAGAGAATAATGGCATTGGAAGGAAACGAGACCTCTCACATACTCGTGTATGTGGATGAGGCTGGCTTCAGCCTGGCCAAGGGCCGAAGATGTGGCTGTAATTTTATTGGCCACCGGGCCACGGTGGATGTCCCAGGCCAGCGAGGGGGCAATATAACTATGTGTGCTGCCATTTCTGAGAATGGTGTGGCCAATACACAGAAGCTCCTCATCTTCTTGGACCGCCTTCATTTGGATTTGATCCCTGAAAATGAGAGAGGTCTCATAGGGCCTCACCTACCACAATATATAATTGTATGGACAATGTGAATTTTCACCGTGGCCCGCTTATCAGGGCCTGGTTCACTGCTCATCCAAGGATGGATATGGTGTTCCTACCACCTTACTCTCCTTACCTCAATCCTATTGAGGATTTTTTCTCCACTTGAAGGTGGAGAGTGTATGAGCATTGGGCTCAAGATCAGAGGTCCCTGCTCCATGCAATGGATGCTGTCTGTGAGGATATTACAGGAGATTAGTGTAGGGGATGGTTGCGACATGCACGCCGTTTCTTCCCTCATTGCATCGTAAGGGAGGATATACGCTGTGATGTTGATGAAAATCTGTGGCCAGACAGACAGCAGCGTGTGGATGGGCAGGAGGGTGAGGGCAGTGCCCAGGAGAGGGAGGGTGAGGACAGCGACCAGTGAAGAGATGTTACAGTAGTTGTAAAATTCCAGCTTTATTTACAGCATTGTAGGCTAAATGTAATTTTCCTTGTTTTATGTTTGTGTATTTATATTTCCGTATATAATGCTGTATAAGTTTTCTTTTTACTCTGATGTATAGAATTTACTTTGTGTGTGAATGATAATGGTTACAACACTGTAAAGATTTTTTTTCCATGGCAGTATGAGTGCAATGTGTGATGTCAAACCTTGTCTTACCCTAAAATCTTTTCCTTTTTTTTTCAGTTTTATACACAATTATATTCAGTTAGCTAGACAAACACTGTACAGTAACCATTGTCAATGAAGGACTGGGCTAAGACTGAAAGGTGGACATGAGGGATATTTCAATGGTCCTCTGCCATAGAGACAAAACATCTAAACATTTTGACTTGCAGTGCTTACACAATGCCAAAGGGATGAAGTATTTTGGGGGCACTGACTATTTGAATGAGAAAGAAATTTATTTTTGACACATGAGTGAATTGTTTTGGGAAAGATATGAGCTTTTGAAGGTGAACCATGGTGTTGTGCCGAACCATCCAGGTTATTTTGGCAAAAGTACCAAGAGAGCTGAGAACGTCTGGTCTGTATCAAGAAATGAGCCAAAGCAATTGAGAAGAATCTTTGCCATTTTGAGGGCACTGACTCTTTATATGGGAAAGGAATATGGTTTTGAAGCATGAGTGAACAGTTTTGGGAGAGATGTGAGCTTTTGCACGTGAGTTATAGTGTTGTGCTAAACTGTAAGACTGTTTTGCCAAATGATCTTAGGCCCCATACACACGAGAGGATTTATCCGCGAATACGGTCCAGCGGACCGTTTCCGCGGATAAATCCTCTCGAGGATTTCAGAGGATTTCTCTGCGATGGAGTGTACTCACCATCACATTGAAATCCACGCCGAAATCCTCTGGCGATGACGTGTCGCGCCGTCGCCGCGACGTGCGCGACGCTGTCATATAAGGAATTCCACGCATGCGTCGAATCATTACGACGCATGCGGGGGATCCCTTCGAACGGATGGATCCGGTGAGTCTATACAGACCAGCGGATCCATCCGTTGGGATGGATTCCAGCAGATAGATTTGTTTAGCATGTCAGCGAATATTTGATCTGCTGGAATCCATCCCAGGGGATAAATATGCGCGGAAACAGATCCGCTGGAGTGTACACACCATAGGATCTATCCGCTGAAACCCATTCGCTGGGATTTTTCATGCGAATGGATTCTATCGTGTGTATGGGGCCTTAGAGTTTTTAGAATGTCATTTCTGTTTCAAGAAATGAGCCAAAACAATAGAGAAAAACTGTAATGAGAAGGTAATGCACTTACAGTTATTAAGAGATCATCCAGCATAATCATAAAACCAGAAATCATGGCTTCTCCATCTGCTGTCTCTCGCTTCCTGTGTATCAGACACCGCCGTCTCACAGGATGGAACGCAATGACGTCACGGCACCCTACGTACGTTTCATCGCAAGAAGGGCTTCTACGGGGGATTGGCCGATATAAAAAAATATACTTTCATAATAGCGTATTTGGGTACTGCAGAATTTTTGCCTCTTTCGCTGCGTTACCTCTGCTACACACAGTGACAAAATTTACTGAAAAAAAAGTTTTATAACTGGTGCGATAAACCAGTGGCCCCCAAACGACAGATTGAAGCGGGGTGTTATATAAAAATATACTTTCATAATAGTGTATTTGGGTACTGCAGAATTTATTTTTTTGTTTTGTTGCTTTACCTCAGCTACACACAGAGACAAAAGTTACTGAAAAAAAAGTTTCATAACTGATGCGATAAACCAGTGGCCCCCCCAAAACGACAGATTGAAGTGGGGTGTTATATACATTCTTCCACATATACTGCGCTTCTCAAGAGACGTTTGTCACAGGGTCATTTAAAAAATGACAGGCAGAGGAAGAGGCAGGCCCTTCCGCAGGGGTGGTAGGGGTAGGGCAGGAGCACCAGGCCGGAGCCAAAGTGGAAAGTGGCACAAGGTGTGTTCGATTACGTCAAAGGACGCACCAGACATGGTTGAGTGGCTCACCACCAACACCACCACCACCATATACCATCCGCTTGAGTCACAGGAATTATTTTCCGATCCATAAGAAGATATTTCCGATGCGCAGCCATTCTTGGCTATGGATCAGGAAGAGGAGGTTACAACAGCCTCCACTACTGTCTGAGGACAGTACCCAGATCAGCCCAAGAAGGTTAGTCCCCGCTGTTGCCTACTCAGAGATCCCTAATGTTAGTGGTGAGGAAGGTGACGTCGATGATGACATGTCTACAGACGTCACGTGGGTGCCCACAAGAGAGAAAGCGGTACAAAGGGGGAAAGGCGGGACTTTGAATGAGGCACATATGTAGTGCACCTTCATCCCTAATTCACGAGAAATAATAAAGGAGTTTGGGACTTTGAATGTGGCTGCAGACATGGTGTAGGTAGGTTGGAAAAAATGTACATATTTATTAATCAAAAAAATGTATGACACATCACAAAAAACAACATGATAGTACATATCATTTCCACATATTCATACACACATATATTATATGCCCATGCAATACAGGCATTGGAGGTACAACAGTGTATAGCTCAGCGCCACGTGGTGGTCAATGTTGTTGGATAGATACAGTACATTAAAAATGAGTTTCCATATGTACAGATATCGTATAGGCAGCAAAAAAATAATATAATATATATAATATATATAGCACCTAATAGGGCTCCATTAGCCATGCACAATAGATATGAACCATTAAGACACTATCAAGAACAATACCAGGAAGATCCACGTCACTATTACGACTACCCCCAATATGCGCAACCACGTGCTTTTTTAGACCGGGAGAGGAGGGATCTCTCCCCTCGAAGACATCTGCAGGAACCCTACCGCTCACCCAGGAAACGGACACAAGAAACAGGAGCAAGATCAAGTCCACAACCAAAAGGGGAAACAGAGCTGGAAAGGGAAAACAAAAGAAAAAGATCAGACGAGGAGAGAACGTGGTAAATCTGAGCTCTATACCACTTACACATGAAGAATTGGCAGTATTAGATAAGGGGTTAAAACATGCGCCAGCCAGAAATTTGAGCAAAGTTGACACATACATTGGGATCCGGAAATACATAAGGAAATTAAATATGAAAAAATATTTCCTTAATAATAGATTCCAACCCACTACAACCACTGCCAATTCTCATCATAGCACATTAGGCAACATCTCAACTTTTAACCCGCAAGTCTCTGATAACCATCATATTGAGATATTTAAAAGACTAGTATTGGAAGACCTGGAAAATCTGGAGGTCAAAAAGAGCTGTGACCCGATTCATATCAAGAAGGGCATTCAACTTCTCACAGCCAGGAATGACATAGTTATCCGCCCTGCGGATAAGGGTGGAGCTATAGTCATCCAATCCAAGGAACAGTACTTGGGAGAAATTACCAGACAACTGTCTGACACGGACACTTATGTCAAATTATTAGGTAATCCCACTCATACCTGAATGCTGCCGTATACCAGTGATTTATACTGTACCTAAAATTCACAAAACCAAGGATAATCCACCAGGACGCCCTATTGTCAACGGCATAGAATCGCTCACATCTAGGATGGGGCAGTACATTGATTACTTCATTCAACCGGCGGTCCAAAACACCAAAGCGTACCTGAAGGACACAAAACATGTCCTCCAACTAATGGAATCCACTCCAGTATTAGAGGGACGGACATTATTGGCTACTGCCGATGTCACGTCACTTTATACAATAGTAAGACACCATGACGCATGCCATGCCACTAAGTGGCTACTACGCAATCACAGTGACGTGATATGTATACAGCGGAAATACCTGATAAAATGCCTAGAGTTCTGTTTAAAGTACAATTACTTCTGGCATGACCAAGCATACTATAAACAAGCCATAGGCATCGCCATGGGCGCTAAGTTCGCTCCCAGTGTCGCCAATGCCTTTATGGCTCAATGGGAAGAACTAGCGGTGTACACTGACATGCCAGCGGAACTCACACTATACAAAAGATACATCGATGATGTAATCATAGTATGGAATGGCAGTAAACCAAGCTTGGAAGACTATCTAAACAAGCTGAACGACAATGGCAAAAACATTAAATTGGTGTGGAAGATTGATGACAAATCGGTTGACTTCCTGGATCTAAATATCACACTTGAAGATGTCAGAATAATCACCAAAACACACTTCAAAATGGTTGACACTAACAGCTACCTATCTGTAGATAGCTGTCACTTCAAACCATGACTGTATAACATCCCTAAAGGCCAATTAACCAGAATTAAGAGAAACTGCACGAAGGAGGAGGACTTTAGAGAACAAGCTAGTTTCATTGGTAGGAGGTTTGAAGAAAAAGGATATGACAAACTATGGATAAATCAACAAATCCAACATGTACAAAATCTGGAGAGAAAACCAATGTTGGAAAACAAGACCAAAAAAGTTTAGGTAGGAGAATCGGCACCATGTCTGGTACTCGATTATAATAGCCAACATAGGGACCTCAATAAACTCATCCAACGACATTGGCATATACTACTTAGCAACAAATAAAATAAAAAGTGATTCAGCGCTGGAAGATAAATACAAATTAAACTAAATTGCAAGCCAGCACTGCAGATATAACTCAAAAAAATATCTCAAAGTGAATAAATAGAAAAATTAGTGCAGCGCAAATAACACATTAAAATAAAATAATACATCAATAGATCAATTTTGGTAAAGTCCATAAAGTGCAAAGTGATAAGGTGCTCCAAAAAATCAATGGTGATAAAAAGTGCAATAATCTTCAATAGATCCGTGACCCACAGGAAAGGGTTATCCTCCACCAAGAGTAAAGGGTGGCCTCTCACCTCAATAATTCGACCTGTGGCTAGGTCAAAAGGCAAGAAGCAAAACCTCCAAAGATAAGTAATCAGCTTTACATGGGTTCAATTCCAAAGAATCCACCAGATGGCACCAGCGGGCAATAAGCAAGGCAACACTCTCCCATACAGCATTTAAATGGACCGAGAAAGGAGTAAGAAGGACAATTCTAAGTGCTCACTGCTTAAAACGTTTAATAGAAATAAAAGCATAAGGTATAAAAACTCACATGGTCCTGCACTCATAGACCGAGTGCAGGTATAACAGCAATTACCGGAGCGGAGCGTCCGGATCAATGTACACAGCTTGTTTTAGGTCTCTGTGAGGCAAACGCGGGTGACGTCGCTCCTCCCCCTCGTACGCGTTACGTCCCAAAGTGGGCGGGACTTCATCAGCGTGGGGCGGGGATCTCCGTGAACGTCCCGCAGCGCAATATATACCATGTGGTTGCCATAGCAACATTCACAGGGACTAATTAGCCAGCGCCATCTTGTGTCCACACAGCAGAGTACAAGATAGAAGATATAAAAATCTTAAGGGCCAAAAAATCACAATACAATTAGCCTAAGGCTGGCGCCATCTAGTGTTTAAAGAGAAAAGCACCAGACAAAGGATATTAAATCCTAATGGACATCAGCTAGGCAATACAAAAATTAAGAGCAAACAAATAAATAGCAGCATAAATTAGACGTCAGCCGCCTTTACCTCATCCAGACCTCAATTATCACATGATCATCATTAAATATAACTGCATAAGAAATTATACAATAACAAAGCAGTTATTAAATAATTCAATAAAAACATTTATGATAAAATTAAAATAAAAATATATATAAAAATTTATATATATAAAAAAAAAATTATATATAAAAATCCCCAATAAATTTCTCAACGATTAGATATAAAACAGTTGAGATCGAACTCAACGTTCAATCCCAACGGCACAGAAACCTTCATCTCATAGATCCAATAGGATTCTCGTCGACTTAATTGTCGAATATAGTGACCCCCTCTCCAGTGTCTAGAGACCTTCTCTATACCCCAGAATTTGAGGCATTTGGGGTCTCTTTGATGATGGTCTCTAAAGTGTTTAGATACACTGTGGGTCTTAATGCCACTTTTAATGTTGCTCACATGCTCGCCCACTCTCACGTGCAGCTCACGTGAGGTGCGCCCTATATACTGTAACCCACAGTCACACTCGAGCATGTACACTACGCCCTCTGTTGCACAGGTGATTAGCTGCTTTATCGAATATTCTACGTGGGTTACATTGGAAGTAAAAGTTTTACGTTTTTTAATGTTCCGTTTTGCATGTTTACATGTGGCACATCTGCCACAGGCATAAAACCCTGACAAAAAGTTAAAGAGCCTGGGACGAGGAATAACAGGAGGGTCAGTGACTCCAGGGGCCAATCTATCTCTCAAAGACGGTGCTTTTTTATAGATAAACTGAGGCCGCTCAGGAAGCGCAGGGCCAAGGATTGAATCTCCCCTTAGTATCGGCCAATATTTGGCAACAATTTTTTCAAATGCTTTATGTTGGACATTAAAATCCAATAGCATCTTGAAATTAGTGTTCACTAGATCATCTTTGGGAGGGTTATCTTGTATCATCAGATTTCTATCTGCGGTCCTGACTTTCTCTATTTCTTGCTCTATCAAAGGTTTGGAGTATCCCTTAGCAACAAACCTAGTGGCCAGCTCGCGAGACTGCACCAGGAAATCCGACTCCCTGGTGCAGTTTCTTCGCAATCTTACAAATTGGCCACGAGGTATGTTACACAGCCACAATCTATGGTGGCAGCTATTTAATGGGATATATCCATTCCTATCCACCATCTTAAAATGATTTTTTGTCACCAATCTAGATTCAGATTTAGATATCTCCAAATCTAGGAAGGTCACCTGTTCCGTAGAAACGGTCCAGGTCAAGACTATACCCAACTGGTTAGAATTCAGCCTAATCATAAAGGCATTCAAAGATGACATGTCACCTTCCCAGATAAGTACTATATCGTCTATGTATCTACGATAGCAGCGGAGCTGAGGTGGCATATCATGGAAGATCGCATCTCGCTCCCAGTGGGCCATAAAAAGATTGGCCACACTGGGAGCGAAACTAGCCCCCATTGCAACTCCGCAACGCTGAAGAAAAAACTGCTTATCAAACCAAAAATAGTTTTTAAGTAAACAAGCTATCCAAAAGAAAACGAACATGCTCGGGATCTAGATCAGTAGAATCCAGAGCCCATGCAACCGATGCAAGGGCTGCATCATGCCCTATAATGGTGTACAAAGACCCCACATCAGCTGTCGCCAATATCGTTTCAGATGTACACTTGATTGAATTCAGAATTTGGATAATTTGCTTAGTATCTCGTAGATACGCAGGCAATTTGCAGACTAACGGCTGTAAAAAAATGTCCAAATACTGCCCCAATCGTGAACTGACTGAATCGATCCCATTCACGATCGGGCGGCCTGGAGGCCGTTCTGCATTTTTATGCATTTTAGGCAAAAAATATATGATCGGTGTCCGACAATAATAAGGGTCTAAATACGCAGCTTCCTTCTTATTGAGGATCCCAGATCCCTTGCCTCTCTCAATCAGAGTATGGAGGTCATTTTTAAAATTCACCATTGGATCACCTCGCAGTAAGAGGTAAGTGTCATGGTCACCAAGTAGCCTACCCATTTCCTCAAAATAATAAGTCTTACTAAGGACCACCAACCCCCCCCCCCCCTTATCTGCGGGGCGTATAACAATCTCGTTGCGTTTTTCCATATATATATATTTTTATATATATAAATTTTTATATATATTTTTATTTTAATTTTATCATAAATGTTTTTATTGAATTATTTAATAACTGCTTTGTTATTGTATAATTTCTTATGCAGTTATATTTAATGATGATCATGTGATAATTGAGGTCTGGATGAGGTAAAGGCGGCTGACGTCTAATTTATGCTGCTATTTATTTGTTTGCTCTTAATTTTTGTATTGCCTAGCTGATGTCCATTAGGATTTAATATCCTTTGTCTGGTGCTTTTCTCTTTAAACACTAGATGGCGCCAGCCTTAGGCTAATTGTATTGTGATTTTTTGGCCCTTAAGATTTTTATATCTTCTATCTTGTACTCTGCTGTGTGGACACAAGATGGCGCTGGCTAATTAGTCCCTGTGAATGTTGCTATGGCAACCACATGGTATATATTGCGCTGCGGGACGTTCACGGAGATCCCCGCCCCACGCTGATGAAGTCCCGCCCACTTTGGGACGTAACGCGTACGAGGGGGAGGAGCTACGTCGACGTCACCCGCGTTTGCCTCACAGAGACCTAAAACAAGCTGTGTACATTGATCCGGACGCTCCGCTCCGGTAATTGCTGTTATACCTGCACTCGGTCTATGAGTGCAGGACCATGTGAGTTTTTATACCTTATGCTTTTATTTCTATTAAACGTTTTAAGCAGTGAGCACTTAGAATTGTCCTTCTTACTCCTTTCTCGGTCCATTTAAATGCTGTATGGGAGAGTGTTGCCTTGCTTATTGCCCGCTGGTGCCATCTGGTGGATTCTTTGGAATTGAACCCATGTAAAGCTGATTACTTATCTTTGGAGGTTTTGCTTCTTGCCTTTTGACCTAGCCACAGGTCGAATTATTGAGGTGAGAGGCCACCCTTTACTCTTGGTGGAGGATAACCCTTTCCTGTGGGTCACGGATCTGTTGAAGATTATTGCACTTTTTATCACCATTGATTTTTTGGAGCACCTTATCACTTTGCACTTTATGGACTTCACCAAAATTGATCTATTGATGTATTATTTTATTTTAATGTGTTATTTGCGCTGCACTAATTTTTCTATTTATATACTACTTAGCGACAGAGACCTCAAACAGATACTTCCCACTAGACCAAAGATTGTATTCAAAAGAGCTCCCACTTTCAGAGACAAGTTGGTTAAATCAGTAATTGCCCCCCCTCCTAAATTGAGCTATACATTTTTTGATGGCAAAGGTTTCTTTCCCTGTAGGAACTGCTATGCATGCAGACACGCAAGACTGTTCCAGGGGAAAAGGACACAATTTTTGGGTACAAACACCAACCATACGCATCAGATCAAGGACTTTATAGGTTGCCACACAATAGGGGTCATTTATGTACTTCAATGTGACTGCAAATTGCAGTATGTGGGTAGGACAAAAAGAGCATTGAAAGTGCGAATAGAAGAACATGTACGCAATATAACAAATGGTTACCCAAAACACAATGTATCGCAACATTTCGCACAGTTCCACAACCAAGACACTACACTACAGTTCTGGGGAATAGAAAAATATAAACCATCCTGGAGAGGCAGTCACATGGTGATGACCATTAGCCAAACAGAATCCCGGTGGATTCATACTTTGAACACATTAACCCCTACAGGCCTCAACGTGGACTTTGACCTGAATTGTTTCTTGAGTAATTTTTGAACATTTAAATCTATTTCCTTTTTTCACTCTGTATCCATTTATTTATCATCTATTCTTCACTAATTAATTTTCTATTTTTATTTTTTATTTTTTTATTTTTCACTCTATTGTTTATCTTCATCCTTATATCTTTATTTCTATTTTTATTTCAATTTTTATTTTTATTTTTATTTTATTTTATTTTATTTTTAACTTCATTTTCATTTTTATTTTTATTCAGATTTTTACTCTTTTATTTTTATTTTTATTTTATTTTTACCTTTATATTTATTTCATCCTAATCTATTTTTCACATAGTCTTTATCTCCATTATCATTTCCTGGTTCATATTATAGCTTGATTCCTTTCTCCCATTTATTTAGGGTAGACATGGATATATGAGATACGGTTATCCATATTTAGAGATAGTGTATCGTTATACGCTAATATTGTTCACTATTATGTGTATTGCATTTTTATATACATTAACACCTGTGATCTGTTGGCCTTTGGCTGAATGCGAGCTGTCCAGCCCATCATCCCTATGCTTGTCCTGGTATATGTGATCCACATAACGGGTCTTCACCTATATGGTGATTTTTACATGGTGTAATAATGGATGGCCCCATCTGAGCCACCGCTCATTCACTTTTAAATGGATATCACTCCTTTTAGCTATTAATTATATGTTCCCATTGTTTTACTATGCAGGGTATATCCCGAGCCAATTTAATTATTGCACATACTACTATAGACTGGTTCTATAGTCGTTTTTTATGTAAATGCATCATCTTATACAGCATTGAGGAAGAATATATACAATTATTAGTAATCCCCCAGCTAGAACTGTTTTGAGTAATGGCTCTGTTCAGCCTTGTATTTAAGTCCTTGCTATGGACTCCAAAAACATGGCGCTTTGTTTACTTCCGGTCACGTTCAATAAAAGGTCAGGCTGTACAGCCAATCACCATCCCTGAAGAAGTCACAAGACGGTGACGTAACAGGGTAGGAAGTGAGACCTATGCAAACAGCCGGAGGCCAACGGAAGTAAGTCGGCTGATAGTCACGCCGCGTCCCACGCTATCATATGCTGTAGCGCTATAGCGCGAATTTACGAGTTTTTAAATTCCCTTTTTTATCGTTTGGAACATATATATTTTTGAATACATTTTTACTGGTCACAACTTACTTCACCATTGTGGCACACCTTTTCATTGCATCCTTTGGCTTTCCCCTGGATCCATCCTTGGCACCACGGACACACGGACCCCAGGACCTCCAACCCTCCAGGACTATTGGAGCTGATCCAGGAGTTACGGCGCTGATCCAATAGGAGGAGAACACCTTTGCCCTTTGCGCATATACAACTGGTTTAAGGTAAGGGCAATAGGAGACAAGTTATCGGATCGCATCCACCTATACAGATGATCCTTGTATTGGAAATTTCTTTCAAGATTATCCATCTGTCGTATCACCTATAGACTTTATTATAGATTTTTAATATTTGTTTATGAGTATTTGCTTTCAGTGGGTCAGTCACCCTCACTTTTTGGGCTCTCCTAACCCATCTTTTCACTATTAGTTTTAGTGTGTTGGCCTACAGCCCACTGTGTCATACACCTATACTTTAGCGCTTATCACCCTTTTATTTACTTCGTCATTGGTTTTGTGCACCTATAGATATAGCAGCTTTAGTATTTACTTCACTTTTTTACCATTGATATTCAATAGTTTTGGTTCACTATTTACATATAATTTTTTGGTTTACACTTTCAACACTCGCAGTAGCGCAATAGACCTTTCCACTTGTGTTATTAAGAACCAGTAAAACCAAAAAGTTCAATGTTGGCAGATTGGATGGTTGTTATGTCTGCGTCCCATTTTTCCCGACGTGTTTCGTGTACATAAGACACTCATCAGGGACTGATCAGTGGCTATACAATATATCAGATTGTATAAATGCCAAATCACGGAAGACGTTAGTGTGACGTTGGTGACAGCCAACACTGTCACACTGTTCCCATGTAAGTACTTTAGATGTTCTTCACTGCCTCATCGCTTATTATGTTTTCTAAACCATCAACCCATTTTAGTAATTATATTTTACCATACATTTTTTAGATATCCCAAAGCATCAGCCCCCGATGAGTGTCTTATGTACACGAAACACGTTGCGAAAAATGGGACGCAGACATAACAACCATCCAATCAGACACCGTAGAAAAAAATCCTTTATTAATGAAAAAAAATCCAGCGATGTGAATCCATTCTCGGCCCGGCCCCCCGCTCCAACGTTGTCTTCTATCCAGCGACGCATGATCTCTCCAGCGACGGGTGATCAGCGGTCCGGTCCAGCGATGAGAAGATCCATCCGTCCAGAGCGCAGCAGGCAGCTCCTCTCTCTGCTGGACACAGCCCAGCGGAATGACGTGCTGGAGCTTTGACATTTCTTATATAGGGGCAGCGGCCACCCGTCACCTGACCCCGCCCCCTCTGACGCACCCTCGTACGTCACTGCGAAAGACCGGGAAAAAGCCGGTTTTAAATGCCTTTTTTTCTTTCAGAAATGACACTTTGTGCAGGGACAGTTCTATGTACGGGAAACATGCGCTTTTTCACATGCGTACTTTACACCCCCCCAGGTATGAAATTTAAAGTAATATTACACTTTTATTGTTTCACTTATTAGCATTATTAAATTCACTGCTCCTGAAAAAACGTCAGTTTTTAAAACTTTTTTTGCATTGATACATGTTTCCTGGGACAGGACCCAGGTCCCCAAATACTTTTTAGGACAATAAATTGCATATTAGCCTTTAAAATTAACACTTTAGATTTCTCCCTTAGACTTTAACAGGGTGTTCCGCGGCTTTTCAAATTTGCCGCGAACACCCCTAATTGTTCGTTGTTCGCCGAACAGGCAATGTTCGACTCGAACTCAAAGCTCACCCCTACTCTTAGAGAGTGCAGTTTTTACATAAAAACTGAAAAAAAAAGAAAAATAAGAGAAATTTAAAAATATGTGTAGCCCTGTTGTGATTTTCAGCCATTTAAGAGGATATATATATATATATATTTATGGTCGTTACCCTCTGAGAGAGAGATGTGGATCACATAAACACGCGAAAAGACTTACAACATAAATAGACCTGAAGTGTGCCTTGGTGGTCTGGTCAGTATGCCAAGAAAAGGGGGCATACCCAAGGTAAGTAATGGGTAGTTAATTGAAGAAGGATATGCTGAGAAGTTCCCTGAAAAAGGGAAGGGCGGGAGGGTGTCGAATGCGATTGAATGCGCAGACTCACGGACATGAGGTGAGCTGGGAAGAGTCGGCCCAGTGACGTGTAGTACCGCACACTGAACCGACAAAGAGCATGTGTGAGTGGGCTTCTTCAAATACCCTCCGGGCTCCTCCCATAAACTCAGGCCACCATACTGGGCTTCTTATTTATGGTGGTTACCCTCTGAGAGAGAGATGTGGATCACATAAACACGCGACAAAACTTACAACATAAATAGACCTGAAGTGTGCCTTGGTGGTCTGGTCAGTATGCCAAGAAAAGGGGGCAAAAGGCTCAGATAGGGAAATAGTTTATATTGATTTCTTGTATTTATTGAGCCAGCTTGGTAAAGGCTTGTGCCATTCCTTCATGAGGATTTGGGATGTATGTGGCAAAACAAGGAGACTTCCATCAGCCTGGTATCTTGATTACGTAGTCTGGTACTCCCTGTTGGGAGGCAACTGAGGCTGCTCCAATTCGGAAAGAATGTCCAGAGAACTGACTGGGGTTTGAAGCCTCTGACATGCTTGACACACTGGCTGACACTCAGCCAGCTGGTTTAGAAAGGGTAGCAACGAGCTACCATCAGATTGGCTGGGTAGATGGAGCAGTAGTGGGTCGAGCACTGTCACTGGGCGTCAGGCGTTGTCAGTCTGAAACAGATTGATGTCAACCCCAGGGGCTGGTTTGTTGCGTTTGCAGACTGTGAGAGTGTAGTGGTTCGAAAGCGAGTCGGGTGGCGTCGGAGCAGTGTGTGACTGCCGGAGCCGCTGACTAAATTCACTAGGTTGTAGGGAACTGTAGAAGGCCTGGTAGATGGCTGTTTGGGTGACTAGTCTGGGCAAAGCCCAAAACAGGGAATGAGTAAGTATTTTAGACATGTCCCTAAAGAGGGGACTCTTGAAAGGTAGGCGCTTGCCACTGACTACAGGTTGGTGCTTCTGTATGCCCTGTAGGAGGGACTTGACTGCATGGGCTCGAGAATACTGACGGTTTACTGGGGTCCTGCAGGGACAGGAAATGCTGGATGCCATCTAGATATGGCGTGATAGTATTGAGAAATGGTCAGCTGCATGTGGCAATACGATATGAAGGCTAGGATGTGTCCAACGTTGCCTATTGCTGCTCCGGGGCAAGGGGCCAAAAATGTGCGATTAGTGTTCCAAGCAGTGCGATAGGCATTCAGTGTGTTGCGTGCCAAGGAGTGGTTAATAAGTTGGATTGCATTGATGAGATGTGACTTCAGTCCATCGTCAGCAATGTCCATGGTGGGACAGGGATAGTTGTTGGGACGGCTCCAGGCTCTTGCTGGAAAAAACATCCATTCCAAGGTTGGAATAGGAAAGCGCATCAGCTGCTTTTTGCATTTGCCTGGAAAAGGTCTACATAAGATATTAACTGGTGATGGAGTGACAGCTGCGCGAGTCTGTGCAGGAAGTGATGGGGAGTGACTTAGATCTACCTTAATTGATGATGTCAGCTGTGGCCTGATTGTCTGTGGTGAAGAACAGTTTCTGTCCTGTTCAAGTGTGGTCCCAGACCTGGGCAGCTGCCACGATGGGGTGGAGCACGAGGTGTGATGAAGACTGGGTGAAGCAAAAATTTAAGAGAATTTCTGGGGGCCAAGTTTTGGAGAACCAGTGGCAGCCTAAAAATGGCTGCAAAAGCCTTTGGTGGCTCGGCTGACACTGCCGGGATGAAGATTGAAATGCTGTTCTATCAGGTGGGGAAGTTGTCCCACATAGCTAAGTCTGCTACTGATGCTTGGTCTAGTTTGAGAACTTGGACTGGATCTTGCATTGGTGTGAGAAAATCAAGACAATACACAGGTGCTCAACAAGACAATATACATGCACTCGCAGGCCAACGTGCACTCGCAGGCCAACGTGCACTCGCTGGTGCTGGATGAAAACCTGAACTAACCGCAGGGAAAAAACACAGAGAAAAGATGAGTGGCCCGCGCGCCACTGAAGATGAATGGCCAACTGGGTGCCACTGTGTGTTTGTGTGGCTGATTGTTTGTCACTGAGGTGTGTTTGCAAGTTTAGTTTGTATTCGGGTTTGCACGTAGGTGCCTGCCGCAAAGTGTTTTATACTACTGCAGACAATATTGTGCGGTTGCAAGGGTGTCAGTGAGTGTCAGGTTGCTGGGACGATATTGTGTGGTTGCAGGGGCCTGGAGTATGAAGGTTTGTTTTGAGACGGCATTGCGTGTTTGCAAAGGTCTCAGTCTGGTTTGCCGAGATGGTATTGCGTGGTTGCAAGGGTCTCAGTCTGGTTTGCTGAGACGATATTGCGTGGTTGCAAAGGTCTCGATGATTATGAGGTTTATTTTGAGATGGCATTGTGTGGTTGCCACGACTTTGTATGGCTGCAAAGGTCTGAACGGGTGTCAGGTTGCTGAGATGAGATTGTGTGGTTGCAAAGGTCTAGACGGGTGTGAGGTAGCTGAGATGATATTACATTTAGCAAGGGTCTCAAATGAGTGTCAAGTTGCTGAGACAATATTCCCCTTTATTTTATTTTTTTATGAAAACGACTGTGAATGAAACGCTGGTAAACATGAGTTACCGCATCTGGCAGTGTTTACAAGCTGTTACAGGCATTGGCGTTTCGAATGCGTTTCAAATGCCTCTGAACATCTGTCTGAACCCATTTTTTTTTTTACCAACAGCAGTGTACATGAGGCCAAAGATGATTTGTCTGGCTGCAAGGGTCTCAATGAATGCCAGGTTGCTGGGGCGAGACTGCATGGTCACAAAGGTCTTTGACGAGTGGGAGGTTGCTCAAGACAGTATTGCGTGGTTGCAAGGGCCTTGATGAGTGTGGGGCTGCTGAGACGGTATTGCGTTTGCAAGGGTTTGAACTATGGTGTAAGGCTGCTGAGACGGTATTGCGTGGTTGCAAGGGTCTCAATGAGTGTGGGGCTGCTGAGACGGTATTGCGTTTGCAAGGGTCTGAACAATGGTGTGAGGCTGCTGAGACGGTATTGCGTGGTTGCAAGGGTCTTGATGAGTGTAGGGCTGCTGAGATGGTATTGCGTTTGCATGGGTCTCAACAATGGTGTGGGGCTACTGAGATGGTATTGCGTGGTTGCAAGAGTCTTGATGAGTGTAGGGCTGCTGAGACGGTATTGCGTTTGCAAGGGTCTCAACAATGGTGTGAGGCTGCTGAGACGATTTTGCATGGTTGCAATGGTCTCAACAGGTGTCAGGTTGCTGGGCCGAGATTGTGTGGTGACAATTTTTATTTTTTATTTTTGCACTTTTTATATTTCTTTTTGCGTTTTGTAAGGGTCATGTGTTGCAAGGGTCTTAACAAGGGTGTCAGGCTGCTGAGACAATTTTGTGTGCTTGCAAGAGTCTCAACAAGGGTGTCAGGCTGCAGAGACGAATTTTGCGTGCTTTCCAAGAGTCTCCATGAGTGTGGGGCTGCTGAGACGGTATTGCGTTTGCAAGGGTCTTAACAAGGGTGTCAGGCTGCTGAGACGATTTTGTGTGGTTGCAAGAGTCTTGATGAGTGTGGGGCTGCTGAGACGGTATTGCGTTTGCAAGGGTCTCAACAAGGGTGTCAGGCTGTGGAGACGAATTTTGCGTTGTTGCAACGGTCTCAACAGGTGTCAGGTTGCTGGGCTGAGATTACGTGGCGGCAATTGTTTTTTTTGTTTTTTTTTTGCGTTTTATATCTTTTTTTCCTTTTTGCATTTTTTTTTTCTTTTGCATTTTGTAAGGGTGATGTGTTGCAAGGGTCTCAGCAAGGGTATCAGACTGCTGAGATGATTTGCATGGTTGCAAGGTCTCAATCAATAAGAATTGGGTTACTGAGAAAGGATAGAAACACCTGGTTTGTTTGTACCGTAAGCAAGCAGTATAAGGTAGAAGGACAACGCCTGTTTGAATCGTAGGTTCCGCAGGGGCCACTAATGAACGATATGGGAGACAACGAATGGTAGCAAATTCATAAGACATAAAGAATGTAATAACAAATCTTACTTGCGACAGTGGGCCATGCGAGTGAGTTTGCGGCGGACTGTGGCTGGAGTGAAACATGTCGGGAACGTGTAGCGTGATGCCGTGCATGGGGCAAAACAATGAGGTTTGGTGTAGAAAATAGAACACGAGAAGTGCGTATCAATGCTTTGTAAGCTCCACTGCGGGAACCAAACATATGGTACAGGTGACACCATGAGTGGCCACAAATTTGACATGACAAACAAGCTAACGAATCCTACCTGGGACAGTGAACGTGCGACTGGGTTTGCTTTGGACTGGAGTGGATGTGCAACACATCCCAAGCGTGTGGTGTGGCGCCATGCATGACACACAGGCAATAACTTTGGTAAATAAATGAGAGAGAAGAACCATGTACAAACAATTCGTAAGTTCCACTGCGGGAACTAAAACACATGACATGGGGGAAACAATGAATGAAAAAGGTAGAAAGTATGCAATGTATCTGATACAAAATGGTTGTAAAATGCATGAAATGAATCCGATACGAATTGATAGTAAGGAGTATTGAACGAATCTGATACGAATTGGTGCTACCCCTTGCTTTGAAACCGAACACCTACCAACCACCCATCCCCCCAGGCTAATCAAGTGCAGACAAGGCACCATGTGAGTCCAATTACCACCTCAATCTGCCAAAGAACCCATACAAACACATGTCAATCTCCAAATGGATTTACAAATGAATCGTATGTTTGGCAGAAGGAAGTTACAAATGTACTACGCCTGAGCCGAATGATGTTGAAACATGAGCAAAAGTAACTCAGAGGCAGATTTTTTCCCAAAAGGGATGCAGGATAGGAAGCATAACGAATTGCAAGATTGCATAAGATACGAAAAGGTTTGAATCCTACCTGCGAAGTAAGCGGGAACCGCCGGCGAAGACCATGAAGGGAGAAGCCGCAAATCGCTTGCGATGTCGAATGTGATTGAATGCGCAGACTCACGGACATGAGGTGAGCTGGGAAGAGTCGGCCCAGTGACGTGTAGTACCGCACACTGAACCGACAAAGAGCATGTGTGAGTGGGCTGCTTAAATACCCTCCGGGCTCCTCCCATAAACTCAGGCCACCATACTGGCCTTCTTATATATATATATATATATATATATATTGCAGCAGGTGGAGCCAGAGAGCACAGATTGTGGAGACTGCAGTACAGAGCAGATATATCGATACATTTCTACAGCAAGGGGCGGGAGAACGGCATTTTTCCCAGGAGGCTGGGGGAAAGGAAGGAAGAAGGGGGGGTGAGTCTGGGAGAGTGATCCAGGGAAGACAGATCGGCATTGCAGGGTGATTTAAGACGGCTTGTGTCAGAGCTGTGTGTTTGCCACTGAGACACAGGCTCTATGCAGTAGTGCTTGGAGAGACTGATGTTCGTCTACTGAAACAGGGAGAGACTGTGTTTTGAGCGATCGAACTGAGGCCTGGTCGCAGGGCCGATCCAGCCACCGGAGTAACCCAGCCTACCCAACTGAGTGAGTGGAGCCGACGGAGCTGACGGAGGTTATTGCCAGATTCCCCAGATGGCCCCTGGACGATCTGAGATGTTCTGCCGGAGGCTTTAAAAGACTGCATCCATTTCACAGACGTCGGTCTGAGGAGAGAGGGACATTCGCTTCCGCAGACAATCATCCTCCTTTCCCAAAGAGACACTGGAAGTGGTGAGCGGCCTTTGGCCATTGCAACAAGTGTATTTCCTACATCTGCCATACAGCCAGGGCCCCAACGTTGGCTAGCCTAGGACAGTACTACTGGCCAGTAGTTTAGGGTGGGGTCGATACTGCTAAGTGTATATATATATTACTGTTCATTGCATTCAATCTAAACGTATTATCTCATCCTGTTATTAGTTGTATTATATTAGTGGGGAGACATTAAGGGCTTTTGCTCTATCCCACAGTCATTAAATCTGTTATAAAACTTCACAAGGTGTGCTGGTGTGCTGTGGATTCATTGTTGGTGGTGTGTCACAGAGGTGAGACAGAAGACCCGATAATTCAGTGGCTCCTTCGGGGGTGAGCGCTACACGTGGGTGCTCATCCGGGATTTCTTCTGATACCTCTCGCAAAGTGATAACCGCACAAACGAGCCAGCAATGGATCCAAACACCGCAGCAGAGTGGTGCAAAGAACAAAATGGCCAATTAGGGCTGAGTATAGTAATGGACATTCCTGCTGACAAATGGACAGAGGAACAGATCCGTCAAGCAGTAACTACACTAGCACCTGTCCAGAAAGTGTTTGTAATAGACACGAAAATTGATCAAAAAGTCTCCCATACCTATGCCCTACTAGAATGGAAGAAAGGAGTCCCAACCTGCTTCCAGGGTGATAGCATCCAGCTAGCCGGAGAAGTTAAAGCACGGTTATTCCCTCTATTCACCTCAGCAAGTTGTCTGGAGGGACCAAGCCAGACCATGTCAGACACAGTGGAAGTAACTACCACTTCTGTACCAACCACTAACTACCCCCCAGCTTCCTTCTTCATGGACATAGGAAAACTGGTAGAGAGCTTTAGAAACATTTCCTCACCATCTGTGAACTATGGCTACAGGAAGTTGAGAATTTTTTCTGGAGTGCAGCCTGTACCTCCTGGAGAAGAAGAGTATGAAACCTGGATGGAACAGGCTATGCAAGCACTGGAAGAATGGGATGTTCCAGAGGCTCAAAAGAAACAACGCATTACTGAAAGTCTGAAAGGCGTTGCAGCAGAAGCCATCCGAAATTTGAAATTCAGTCAGGAGTCTTGTACAGCATATGACTATCTTCGCATGCTACAAGATGAGTTTGGGCGCACAGAGAAAGCTACAGATCTAATCTTCCTTTTTGAACACATGTTTCAACAGGAAAATGAGCAGCTTTCCGAGTATATTCGACGACTAAACAAAATGCTATACCAGATTGTACTAAAGAAAGGAATAGAAGCCAGG
Source organism: Rana temporaria (assembly GCF_905171775.1). Classification (NCBI taxonomy): domain Eukaryota; kingdom Metazoa; phylum Chordata; class Amphibia; order Anura; family Ranidae; genus Rana; species Rana temporaria. The sequence goes on along the minus strand of NC_053492.1, from coordinate 38,065,826 downwards.
GATATGGATCAAGTTAGAACGAAACAGATCCTGAGAGGCGCTCTGAGTTCTGATCCTATCTGGATCCAGTTGAAGACCTTACAAGGGGGTACCTCTTTGCGATACTCTGGAAGGAGGAAGAGGCTATCCTAGAGGAGAAAAAGAAGGGCTCAGGATTTTCATTTCCTGCTGAGGTTCGAACGCTCAATGTGTCGAATGGGAATTCAGAAGTGGAGCAATTAAAGGCTCAAGTTTACCAGCTGACGCAAATGCTAACCCTATTGTCTGCAGGTGTCAAGTCGCCCCTTGAAAAAGTCACTTCAGAACCAGTTCCTGAATCTACCACTCAGGTGGTGCCTATCAAGAAACCGTCAAACATCTGCTATAATTGCGGAGGAGTGGGTCATTATCGAAATACCTGTCCGAGCCCATCGAATTCAAGAGGAAGTTATCGACCGGCGGGAAACTACAGAGGGCCCCAGTGAGGGAGCAAACTGGGTGCCCAACTACTGAAGACTGCTCTGATTCCCAGGATACCAATAAGAGGCCCAAGTCTTTACCCAGAGCCTCACCTGCTACGACAAAAAGATCCCCTCCCCTGGCGTCTGGTCCTGTGTCAGAGGGAGGCCAGGCACACCCACAACCTAAACACCCGGTAGGGGGAAGAAAACAACCACCACAAGCGAGGAAGAGGGCTAGAGTGCAGCCGACTGGGTCTATGCCTTCTACTACTCCGAAGAAGTTCCCTGACCAGCTGATAGGCCCTTCACCCATTATCCCAGTTCAAGTAGGAGGGGTTTACACGAAGGCTCTCCTCGATTCAGGTGCTCAAGTAACACTGATTTACCGGGACTTCTACCAGAAGCATTTGAAGCATCTACCCCTGATGGAGTTAGAAGATCTCGAAATCTGGGGTATTGGGACTCAGAAGCTTCCATATGATGGGTGTCGACAAGTGAAGCTGGAGTTCAGTTCGGCAATTGTTGGACAACCAGGGATCTGTGTCGCTTTAGCCATTGTATGTCCCCGCCCACCAGGAGCTAATCGAAGTTCTATAATTGTGGGAACAAATACTGACTTGGTGAGACGCCTTATAACTCCATTAGTGACGGAAGAGAGTTCTACTTCAGAGGAGATGCACCCGATGTTGCGGCCAATCTACCAGCGGATTATTCAAGAACAGAGGGCCCCTGCAGAAGTGGGACGGCTTTGGATATTAGAAAGAGCAGAGAAGGTCTTACAGCCAGGAGAAATGACTAGTTTCCGGGCCTCAGTCAAGTTGAATTGGTCACAACCAGGCCCCTATGTGGTCCTGGAAACTGATCCCAGAAATATGAAGAGATCTGGAGTGGAATTGGTGCCTGAATTAATATCCACCAGAGCTCTACAGCGGGCCCGTGGGAGAGTCTCTGTAAGTGTATGCAATGTATCAGACTCCCCAGTGACCTTGAAGGCACGGATGCCGATTGGACAAGTGGCCACTGCCACACCCCTCTCATCCACTGAATTGATACAGGGAGTAGACAGAGAGATCCCAGCTGAACGTTTCTATCCTAAAGATGCCCTTGTCTTGCCTGAGTGGAGGAAGCAAATTCAGTCTCAGCTCCTCAAGTGGCAAGATTTATTCTTCAAGGATGAGTTTGATGTGGGGTGTGCTAGGAGCACTCAGCACCGCGTTCGCCTCCAAGATGACAAGCCCTTTCGAGAAAGGTCACGGCGAGTCCCATTGGGACATCTAGATGACCTAAGGGAACAGCTGGCTGAATTGAAAAGGACCAGGATAATCCAAGAATCCAGGAGTCCTTATGCCTCACCCATCGTGGTAGTTCGCAAGAAAAACGGTTCCATCCGTTTGTGCATAGACTACCGCACACTCAACCAAAGAACCATTCCCGACCAATACACTACTCCTCGAATAGAAGATGCCTTACAGTGTCTGTCCGGAGCAAAGTGGTTTAGTGAACTTGACCTGCAAAGTGGGTACCACCAGATACCCATGCATCCTGAAGATAAAGAGAAGACTGCTTTCATCTGCCCACTGGGATTCTTTGAGTTTAATAGAATGCCCCAAGGCCTCACAGGAGCCCCAGCAACTTTCCAACGACTAATGGAAACGACGGTGGGAGACATGCACCTGATCGAGGTACTAGTGTATCTGGATGACCTAATAGTCTTTGGAAGAACACTGGAAGAACATGAGCAGCGGTTGGAAAAGGTCTTGAAGCGGCTGCATGAAGAAGGATTGAAACTTTCCTTAGAGAAGTGTCAGTTCTGTCTGCCTTCAGTCACGTACCTGGGACATGTTGTTTCAGCAGAAGGCATATCCACTGATCCTAAGAAGTTGGAAGCTGTGGCTTCATGGCCGAGACCTCGTAATATTACTGAACTCCGGTCCTTCCTAGGATTCTGCTCATACTATAGGAGGTTCGTAGAGGGGTTTGCCAAGATAGCTCAGCCTCTGAACACGCTTCTAAGAATGGAAGGAGCAGAAGATGAATCAATGCCCTTTGAGCCTGGTTCATCAGCCCACGGAACTAGGAAGCCTCGTGAATCAATCCAGGAGGAATGGACCGACCAATGTGGAAAAGCTTTCCTCCAATTGAAAGGAAGTCTAACACAGGCTCCTGTCCTTGCCTACGCTGATCCTGCCAAGCCTTATGAACTACATGTGGATGCTAGCAGAGAATGGCTAGGAGGAGTACTATACCAGGAATATGATGGCCTCCTGAGACCGGTGGCATATGTGAGTCGGGGTCTCACCCCTTCTGAGAAGAATTACCCCACTTACAAGTTGGAGTTCCTGGCCTTGAAGTGGACAGTGGTGGACAAACTAAAAGACTACCTGTACGGGGCCAATTTCGTGGTCAGAACTGACAACAACCCACTCACTTACATTCTCACTACGGCCAAACTGGATGCCACTGGACACCGGTGGTTGGCTGCCCTGTCAGGATTCCACTTCAGCCTCAAATATCGCCCTGGGGTCAATAACCAAGACGCGGATGCCTTATCCAGGAGTAGTGTTGCTCACGAATATTCGCATTGCGAATATTCGAGAAATCGCGCTATATTTCGAATTTCGCTGTGAATATTCGCAATTCCGAATATTCGCATTTTTTCAATTTGATTTTTAAAACAGATCACATCCTATCGACGTCTAAAAGCATTGCTGGTATGATTAGAGACCCTGGGCCGAGTAGCTAAGCTGAGGCGATCCTTTTATGTTGCCAAATTGAAAAAAAAAACATTGCGATTTTTCGCTATTGCGAATGCGAAAATGATTGCGAATTTTCGATAACTGTGGTAGGAGAACTCTGATTGTCTCTGATGCAAAAGGGGGGGGCTTTGTGTATGTTTCTGTTATGAATATTTGTATGTTTGATATTATTATTTTTTTTGTAAGAAGGAAAAAATTGCGCATACCTTAAAAAAAGGGGAGAATACAGCAGCAACTCAAAAATGTTATACAACATAATTTAATACAAGACAGAAAATGGAGTCGCTCTACAAGAATAAAAAATATGTCTAGTGACAAGACATGTGGGCAAATTATAAAATAAACAAGCGCAAATAACTTGTGAAATACACAGTGAAACAAATATATAAAGAAATATAGTCCCAATAATAGAAAAATAATCTTTCATAAAAATGTCTTTGATATGTGAAGTGAAAAAAAGTCCAAAGCATGCAGCATGAACGTGTTCAATCTTCAAGGTGTTTGATTGACAAACGGCTGTGACAGATGGATAGAGTAAAGAATCACCACCAATGCAAAACACTTTTTATTTTCTATTGTAAAATATCAAGAATATTCTGAGCCAATCAGAGTGCTCCTTCTGCATTTGCCGAATATTCGCAATTATTTTGTATTGTAAAATATCAAGAATATTCTGAGCCAATCAGAGTGCTCCTTCTGCATTTGCCGAATATTCGCAATTATTTTGTATTGTAAAATATCAAGAATATTCTGAGCCAATCAGAGTGCTCCTTCCGCATTTGCCGAATATTCGCAATTATTTTGTATTGTAAAATATCAAGAATATTCTGAGCCAATCAGAGTGCTCCTTCCGCATTTGCCGAATATTCGCAATTATTTTGTATTGTAAAATATCAAGAATATTCTGAGCCAATCAGAGTGCTCCTTCCGCATTTGCCGAATATTCGCAATTATTTTGTATTGTAAAATATCACGAATATTCTGAGCCAATCAGAGTGCTCCTACAGCATTTGTCGAAATTGCGCAATAAATATCGCATTCGCATGTTGCGATATTTCGATAAAATATCACGAATATTCTGAGCCAATCAGAGCGCTCCTCCAGCATTTCTCGAAATTGCGCAATAAATATCGCATTCGCATGTTGCGATATTTCGATAAAATATCACGAATATTCTGAGCCAATCAGAGTGCTCCTACCGCAGTTATCAAAAAATCGCAATTATTTTCGCATTCGCAATAGCGAAAAATCGCAATCATTTAATTTCGATAAAATATCACGAATATTCGAATTTAGCGAATATATCTCGAATATTCGAATATATATTCGAGATATATCGCGAAATCGAATATGGCATATTCTGCTCAACACTATCCAGGAGACCCTATAGCACAGGGGTCCCAGAAACAGAGTGGACTCATTTGACTCCAGATGGAGTTCAAGCCCTATGCCAAGGGGTGGAGTGCCGAACCAAAGGAATGATTGGAGCAGAGGCCATAGGAGTCATGGCTGCCGGTGTCCCTAAAATGTTTTGTAACCCTACACAGCTGAGGAGTGAGGGCCTGCCAAAGAGTGGGAATGGTTGAAACTGCTAGACGGGGTGGTCTACCGAAGGGGCCCCTCGGATGACTTAGAAGAAAAGCAGCAGTTGTTCCTCCCAGAGAAGCATAGAGAAAATGTGCTGAAAGCTTTGCATGATGACCATGGTCACTTAGGAGCAGAGAGAACTTTTAAACTGGTCCGAGACAGATTCTATTAGCCCTGCATGAGATCCGAAGTTGAAAGCTACTGCCATTCCTGTCTAAGATGTATCCAGAGGAAAACTTTACCTTCTAGGACTGCTCCAATGAGCCATCTACAGAGTCAAGGGCCTATGGACCTGGTGTGTATTGACTTCCTGTGCTTAGAGCCTGACACTAGTGGACAGAGAAATATCCTAGTGGTGACAGACCACTTTACCCGTTATGCTCAAGCTTTTCCAACCAAAGATCAACATGCTCCTACTGTAGCCAAAGTCCTAGTAGAAAGGTTCTTTGTTCATTATGGTCTACCTCAGAGGATCCATTCTGATCAAGGCAGAGACTTTGAAAGTCGACTCATCAGGCAGCTCTTGGATCTACTGGGGATTCAGAAGTCAAGAACCTCCCCCTATCACCCCCAGGGTGATGCACAACCGGAGAGATTCAATCGGACTCTACTCAATATGTTGGGAACACTGTCGATCAGGGAGAAACAGCACTGGAGTCGGCATATCTCTACCATTGTGCATGCTTACAATAGTACAGAAAGTGATGTGACAGGATACTCACCGTACCGCCTCATGTTTGGAAGAGAAGCCCGATTACCAGTAGATTTAGCTTTTGGCCTCTCCCTTGACCAGACGTCTATTGCCTCTCACCAGGGTTATGTGGATAGACTGAGGAGAAACCTGGCTTCTGCATTTGAGAAGGCCCGTTTGACATCCGGGAGTAGAGAACAAAGAAACAAACGGAACTATGACTTGAGGGTTCGGGTACAGGATTTACAGCCAGGTGATCGAGTTCTATTGAGAAATTTGGGTGCTTCGGCCAGGCACAAACTAGCTGATAGATGGAGCTCTCAGATCTACATCGTCTGTAAACAATTGCCTGGCCTGCCAGTGTACCAGATTCGACCAGAGGGAAAGACCGGGCCACTGAAGAATTGGCATCGGAATCATCTCCTACCTCTGAATGAAGCTGTGCGGGTACCAGATAGAGATGAGTCTCCTTCACCCATTCCATCCACTTCCCGTTAAGCACCTGTTACTCAGTCCCAACAGCCACCTTCTACAAGAGAAAGTGAGGACGACAGCGATGAGGAAGATGTGAAGGAATCGCCTTTGAGAACGTCATACGACGAAACGCGTCAGGTGACCCAGACGCAAGCACACACGTACGCACGCACGCCCTCCCAGCTGACTCTAGCGCTGTCCTCCGAGCCGCGATCTGCCTGGACGGAAAGCCACGAACGCCTTTTGCTGTCTGCACGGCGGTATCGTGAGACACAGGCCTCGCTAACCAGCTCGTGAGCACAAACGGCTAGCAGGGCTAATCGCGCCTTTGTGGCCCAATTTTATTTTATCTAAATCTTGTATCTTTTCTTTTTTCTTAATGGTCCTTTTTTATTTTTATTTTTATTTTTGCTAACTGTTTCCTGGAAACGAATTTTAAGCTATTGCTTGCAAATATATATATCCATCCCATGAGTGATTGGGACTGATGGTGGGATTGTCTCACAACCTATAACAGCAGATATATATATATATATATTTTTAAATAAAGACGGTCGGTCTTTTCTCTTGCAAACACAGTGTCACACTATGTGGATTCCTTTTTTTATTTTTTGATTGCTACTCTCTGGACACCTGGAAGCTGATTGGATTTCCTTCCCTCCCCCCTCTGGAGAGGTGAGAAAGATATTTCCTGCTGTTTAGAAACAAAAGCCAGCGCAACAACATCTATCGAGGTACCACCACCATTGCCTTTTGCCCCTAGGGGTGCCAACATCTGGTGAGTGGGGACCCAGCAGGGGGAGCACAAAAGTCACGTTAAAATCCATCAAGAAGAAAATCACATGAAGTCACTATTTTGTTTTTCCTTCTGTATGCACTTTGCCACCAGTGATACATTGTTTCCATACTGAACCTTTGATTGGTCCCTGAGACCCTGGCTAACCAAGAGAACTTGTAGCAAATATTTGTTTACACCCAGTGAGGGTTTCCAGTCTATTTTTATTAACTATATGTTCTGGCCCGGACGTTCCATTTTATTTCCTATATGATTATTTGTACATTTATGCTGTTTTTTTTCACTCCTATTGGGGTCTTCACTACTTAATATCACATTTTTTCTTTTTGAGCTCTACCCAGGGACGGCACACATTTATAATAATTAATTGTTGCTTTGCACATATTTTGGCTCATAACCTGTCAGGTCCTCTGTTGGTTATAATCATCTCTGTTGTTTCTTTTTATTTATTTTTTCTTAACACTTATTTTTTAACACGTTTTTGGCCGGAGCTGACATACACAGAGGCCCGTAGCACACGGCTCCCTCCTGGCCTGCACAGTGTCCTGGAATATGCACCACCAATTTGTATTTATTTTTATGTTTTGAACAACACTTTTCTCTTTTGCAAATTTGAAGGGTTTTAGACTCTGAATTATCACTTGCTTGCACAGTGTCCTGGGAGACACTTAATTATTCCTTTATATTTTAATATTTTTTCTTTTTACTATATCAATTTTGGATCTTACAGAATCTTGTATCCATCATTTGGATTTGTGCACCCACTGTACACACTATCACTTTGGGGTTACACATTGGAATCACCTTAGTTATTTTGCAACACATTTTGATGCAATTATCTGAATTAGATAAAGTACATAGGACATCATTAGATCAGAAATTCAATTTATTGGCTGTCCTCTCACTCTTTGGATACATACACAATATTGTCACTGGAAGAACCAACACATTATTGGGTCACCAGTGTTGATCACAAGCAATAATAGGGGGTAGCACCTGCACACTTGGACACAATAGCGTGTAGGCTTAGGAGACCCATCCCCATTGGTCTCTCCTAGTAACTGAAGCTCCCCTACAAATATTTTACAACATATAGGACATCTTGTGGACACTTAATAATAAGCATAAGCAGCGCCACCATCCCTTAATCCAACTTTCTGATGAGGAAGATGTGTGTCCGAGTTGGATGTGGCCATCTGAACCTATGGATGTTCATCCAACTATTATGACTCCTGAGCCAGATTTGAGCAATTTGAGACCAAATGCCCCTGAATTTGTGCCTCAAGCAAACAAGGATAATTCTGTACCCTCTCAAGTGGAAAGTCTCTTGCCGGAAACCTCAGTGCTAGAAGATGCCCCTGTTCAGCCAGTTGAAAAGGAAACTGAATTCCCTCAGTTAACGCAGCAAGTAGAAGAGGACTCAACAGATGAAGGCCCATCCGGGTTTTTAGAATCAAGGTCCAAACGACTGGTGCGACCTCCTCAGAGACTCACTTATGACTCACCAGGGAACAGCACAGAGGAAGCCATCACTACTGTACGCAGATCACCCGAAGTGTCCACCCTAACCACAGAGGTATCAAAGGACTTGTGTCCAAACCCGACCATCAGCACACCTTGGTGGAGTGTTCCTCTGCCCCCTCCACTTGCTAGACGTTGTCATAGACTGCATCTATCTATGCGCAGTAAAGGTATTCAGATGGTCTAGTATAAACTTTATATGTGCCTTTCATACTATATATATTGTCTGTAGAACTTACAAATACAGTTTACCCTTTGGGGGGGACCCCAAAGACTTTAAGTAGGGGGAGAATGTAGCCCTGTTGTGATTTTCAGCCATTTAAGAAGATATATATATATATATATATATATATATATATATATATTGCAGCAGGTGGAGCCAGAGAGCACAGATTGTGGAGACTGCAGTACAGAGCAGATATATCGATACATTTCTACAGCAAGGGGCGGGAGAACGGCATTTTTCCCAGGAGGCTGGGGGAGAGGAAGGAAGAAGGGGGGTGAGTCTGGGAGAGTGATCCAGGGAAGACAGATCGGCATTGCAGAGTGATTTAAGACGGCTTGTGTCAGAGCTGTGTGTTTGCCACTGAGACACAGGCTCTATGCAGTAGTGCTTGGAGAGACTGATGTTCGTCTACTGAAACAGGGAGAGACTGTGTTTTGAGCAAACAAACTGAGGCCTGGTCGCAGGGCCGATCCAGCCACCGGAGTAACCCAGCCTGCCCAACTGAGTGAGTGGAGCCGACGGAGCTGACGGAGGTTATTGCCAGATTCCCCAGACGGCCCCTGGACGATCTGAGATGTCCTGCCGGAGGCTTTAAAAGACTGCATCCATTTCACAGACGTCGGTCTGAGGAGAGAGGGACATTCGCTTCCGCAGACAATCATCCTCCTTTCCCAAAGAGACACTGGAAGTGGTGAGCGGCCTTTGGCCATTGCAACAAGTGTATTTCCTACATCTGCCATACAGCCAGGGCCCCAACGTTGGCTAGCCTAGGACAGTACTACTGGCCAGTAGTTTAGGGTGGGGTCGATACTGCTAAGTGTATATATATATATATTACTGTTCATTGCATTCAATCTAAACGTATTATCTCATCCTGTTATTAGTTGTATTATATTAGAGTGGGGAGACATTAGGGGCTTTTGCTCTATCCCACAGTCATTAAATCTGTTATAAAACTTCACAAGGTGTGCTGGTGTGCTGTGGATTCATTGTTTGTGGTGTGTCACAGAGGTGAGACAGAAGACCCGATAATTCAGCGGCTCCTTCGGGGGTGAGCGCTACATATGTAACCAAGTATTATAGATCATTTTATATCAGAAAGTGTGGGGACTGGTATTTGCTACCAAATTATGAAGTAGAGAGAAGGGATCTGATAGAGAAAACTAATGCAGGTGTGCCACATCCCAATGGATATAGAATCAAGAAATGGGGGAACCACTGGGGGCGGGACTAAAAAGATAAATGCAATTTTGGTCTCATGTGATCAGAGCACCTTTTTCCACATGTTCACATGGCGCAAACTGCAAACATACTTCTTATGGCTTTCTTTCAACAATAGCTTTCTTCTTGCCACTCTTCCATAAAGACCAGATTTGTGGAATGCACAACGAATAGTTGTCCTGTGGACAGATTCTCCCACCTGAGCTGTAGATCTCTGCAGCTCCTCCAGATTTACCATGGGCCTCTTGGCTGCTTCTCTGATTAATGCTACCCTTGCCCGGCCTGTCAGTTTAGGTGGATAGTCATGACTTGGTAGGTTTGAACAGTGCTCCATGAGATGTTCAAAGCTTGGGATATTTTTTCATAACTTAACCCTTTATGATGCTGTTTGTTCACTGTGGTTCTCTAACAAACCTCGGAGGGCTTCACAGAACATCTGTATTTATACTGAGATTAAATTCCACACAGGCTGACTCTATTTACTAATTTGGTGATTTCTGAAGGCACTTGTATCCACTAGATTTTTGTTAGGGGTGTCAGAGTAAAGGGGGCTTAATACAAATGAACCCCACACTTTTCACATATTTATTTGTAAAAAATGTTGAAAACCATTTATCATTTTCTTTCCACTTCCCAAATATGTGCCACTTTGTGTTGGTCTATCACATAAAATACAAGTAAAATGCATTAATATTTTTGGTTGTAACATGACAAAATGCAGAAAATTTCAAGGGGTATGAAAACTTTTTCAAGGCACTGTAGATGCTTTTATGTCTCATGTGGTTCGAGTGAGACTGTGTATCAGGAGAGTGTACCAGGAGCACTTTACCCCAGGAGGAAAAGGAGGAAATACTATCAAGGGTACGGCAGTAGAGGCATAGGAGAGCCTGGATTACCGGCTGTGAGGAGATCTCTATCCCAGGAGGGAAAGGAGGACAACTAAGCTCAGATTAATTGCTGTAAGGTGAGCGGTGAATTCACCTGGTGATGGTTGTTCACTTTCGTGGAGCAGGTGGAATACTGGATATTGAAGAGCACTGTGGTGGATTGTTTATTGAAAGACATTTTATTAAAAATGTATTATGCCCAACAAATATTTTTTGTCACACTGGAATAGTATTGGTTTGGCTCAATAAGGCTGCACCATATTAAACACAGTGGGCCAGATTCTTAGAGGAGATACGACGGCGTATCTCCAGATACGCCGTCGTATCTCTGCGTCCGGTCGGTCGTATCTATGCGCCTGCTTCTTAGAATCAGTTACGCATAGATATCTATTAGTCTCTTACGCCGTCGGATCGTAACTGCATATTTACGCTGGCCGCTAGGGGCGTGTACGCTGATTTACGCGTCGAAATATGTAAATCAGCTAGATACGCGAATTCACGAACGTACGCCTGGCCGACGCAGTAAAGTTACGCCGTTTATGTTAGGCTTTTCCCGGCGTATATTTGCACATAGTGGTGTTTAATCTTAGTTATTGATTATTAATTATATTTTGTTAATAGGAACATATTATTGCAGGTAGCACTGATTGCACATATATTAACATTAGGGGTATTGTTTTTATAATTTTAAGGAAAATAGTAAATTTAATCTATTTTGGAAAAAGGTAACAAAATGTGGAAAAAGTGAAGCGATGTGAATACTTTACGGATGCACTGTAATGTGATAGTTCATTATAATTAAATAATTTATAAGCAAGTTCTTGAATTTATGAGCTGATTGAGTTTTTTTGTGAGAATGTGAAACCTTCTTTCATTGTTGGTTGAAAGGGGGTGATTTAAGGCCTTCCCCCAGGCTATTCAAAAGTGTGGTTAGAGAACATATTAGCCATGCATAAACCTGAGATATTTTGTGTGTTGAAGCTTTAGCACAAAGGATCTGAAAGGATATAGGTGTATTGGTAGGAGGCCTTTGTCATTGGTCAAACCAAGAGCTCTAAGGGAGCGTGCTATGTTCCAGGCTCAAATAGGTAGGGAGAAAGGTCTGGTGGGAAACTTGCGGGGACAGTGGACACAGGTTGTGGGCTATGATTAAGCACTAATTTATAGTGCGAAACACGTCAGCTGTTTTACTCCTGTGTAGTGTGCTGTGACTGGTGGTGCATTTTTCCTTTTTTCAAATAAAGACAACCATCAAGGTTTTTTGGAGTGCGGCTGTCCATATTTTCTTTTTCCACAGGTTGTGGGCTATGAGGCCACATTTTACAGAAATTTTCGAAAAGGGTGGACTAGGTATGAAGATAAAAGGTGGCAAAGGGTCATTTGACTGGATGGGAAGGTCATGCTATCCATATAAGGTTAAAGTTCTTGAACTATATCCCCCTCTCAATGTATTCAGTCTTTGCAGGTTCTATGACAGTGCAATTCGATTACTCTGGAGAAGACATATGGCACATTTTAGGTGCAAAACTTGTGTATCATAATCAGAGAGAGTTTTTAGTATTTACCCATCCTCTGGCGGATTTTGATCTGATGGCTGTACTCACCATCAGATCAAAATCCCAGCGGAATACATCCGCGGTGACGTGCCGCGCCGTCGCCACGACGATGACGCGGCGACGTGCGCGACCCCGGAAGGTAAATACTTCCACGCATGCGTCGAATCATTACGACGCATGCGAGGGATGGGAGCGGACGGACTGATCCGGTGAGTCTGTACAGACGACCGGATCAGTCCGCTGGACTGGATTCCAGCGGATAGATTTCTTAGCATGCTAAGACATTTTTATCCGCTGAAAATCCGTCGGATGGATTTTTATCCACCTGAAAATGTCCGCTAGGCCGTACACACGACTGGATCTATCTGCTGGAACTGATCCGCGGATCAATCCCAGCGGATCGATCCGGACGTGTGTACGGGGCCTTACACTAACATATACATTAATTCAGTATAGAAAAAAAAAAGCTGTATTGGTAATCCTTTATTTGTGTGCCATACTGCTTTATTTAAATACAATCGAAAAAGTATTCCATATAATTATAGTTTGTAATTTATTTTACTTTCTGTTACTAAAGAAGGTTTCACATTCAGCTCCGGTCGAATTAGAATGATGTAACATTTAGGAATGAAGATGCAGCCCAGAAGTCCAGCACTGGAGGACAAGATGGCGAAAATTTCCACAGCCACCATGTATTTCCCTTTGGTGCTGAGGTAGGCTGGGACGAAAGAGATCCAAACACTGCAGAAGACCAGCATGCTGAATGTGATGTACTGAGCTTCATTGAACATGTCTGGAAGTGTCCTGGCTAGAAATGCTACAATAAAGCTGAACACAGCCAAACATCCCATGTAGCCAATCACGATGTAGAAAGCAGTGATAGAGCCCTCATTACACTGTAATATCATCTTCCCCTCCTCTACTTGGGTGTCATAATCTGGGAATGGTGGAGAGAAGATCAACCAGAAGACAGAGATCACAATCTCCCCAGAAGAGCAGATAGCCAGAAGAGACATTGAGAAATGTTTTCCCAACCATCTGCCTAATGTCATGTGTGGTTTGGTGGCTTTAAAGGCAAGGATAACAGTGACTGCTCTGGCCAAAACTGAAGAAACAGCAATTGTGAAAATGTTTCCAAAAGCCACTTGTTGGAGGAGGCAGGAGATCTTGGTGGGACGTCCTATGAACAACAGAGGACATAGAAAGGACAAGGCCAGTGAAAGTAAAAGGGTGAAGCAGAGGGTCCGGTTATTGGCTTTTACTATTACAGTGGATCGGTGCTTGATAAAACAAAAAAGCACTACAATTGATGCAAAGCAGAATAACAGAGCAATAATACGAATAAAAACCCCCAGTGTATCATCATAAGACAGGTAATCAATTTCTTTGGGGATGCAAGTATCTCTTCTTTCATTTGGCCACAGTTCTTCTGGACATTTCAAACAGTTTTTCATATCTGTAGAGACGCAAAAGAGAATTATAATGAACAGCTATGCTGTCTGTTTAATATATTTTTTGATTGTTACTTAGATATACATGTGAACAAGATTCTTTCTCTATAAATTGTATTGTAAATTAACTGTAATATATTAAAAACCATTTACTCGGACTTCCGGTTCCGACACCGCATGCAGAGGAGCTAGGTGATCTCTGCTCCCACCGTGCTCCCTGAACCCTGCATACTAATCCAGCCATCGCCCGAGGTATCCCCCTGCCTCCTCTTTCCTGTGAAAGGGAACTCTCATGGATCGCTTTGTCGAGCGATCTGCGGCTCGAGCGGCCCCTGCTCCCCCTGGACCTAGGGGACACAGCACACACTGTAGCCAATATGGCGCCCGCTCCCTCTGCTGTGCTGAATGTAGCCCTTACACCCACGATCATGCAGGCAGACTCACTACCTGCTCAGACGGATCCAGCCTCCCCTTCCAGCATTGCCCAGGGTGTGGTGGTACTTTTGACCTCCACAATCACTCAGGCAGTAGATCAAGCGGTCCTTAAAGGGCTAGAACACCTCCATAATGAGCTCCAGCTCCAAGCTTGGCGTATCGATCACACAGAGGAGCGAATCTCCACCATATAGGATGATGCCACTGCTATGTCTTCTGCTATTGCCAGGCTCTCCACTGTCCAGAAGAAACTACAGGAAAAAGTGGACGATTTAGATAATTGTTCGAGACGCAAAAACATGCGCATCATTGGGCTCCCTGAATTGTACTCCTCTTCAAAGCTCACCACTATCTGTTCCTCCACCATCCCAGAGCAGCTGGGGTTACACACGCTGTGCATTGTTGTACACACACATCGCATTGGTCAGCTGCCAGAAACGTGGTCCAAACCTGACCAGTGATTGTCAGGTACCTTAACTACACGGACAAACACGCCATACTCCAAAAATTGACCATCCTCTACTACGGGGATAAGCAATTAGCGGACCTCCAGCTGTTGCCAAACTACAAGTCCCATCATGCCTCTGCCTCTGGGTGTCATGCTTGATGCTGTCAGAGTCTCGCTATGCCTCATGGGACTTGTAGTTTGGCAACATCTGGAGGTCCGCTAATTGCTTATCCCTGCTCTACTACTTTTTGAAGACTACTCTATTAAAGTTATGCGCAAGCGCAAGGCCATCTCAGCCGTCTGCTCATCTCTTTATAACTATCATAACAAATTTATCCTAGCATACCCAGCAATCCTGTATATCCAACCAGACACAGGGAGCGCCTTTCTTTCACTTCACCATCTGAAGCAGAGCACTACCTTAATACTGTATAACCGTCAGCCATGGAACAAGAAGATCCCTCTATCTCCCACGATCCCACCTCATCCAGAAGACCTGCTTCATCGTTCAGAAGTCAGTAAAGTCCTCAGAAACCCCCCTACAAGAGGGTGTGCTTTGGACCCCTAGAAGACAAATCTGTGCACCGCTGACTGCCAGCCTCTACCAAAATTGGCTGTTGCTAGTCTTTGCTTATTCTACTTCTTAACCAGTCATCTCTACCATCCTCTATCCTGGACTTCAAAAGCTAGTTGCCTCCCACAAGGGTTGAGGCCTCCTCCCTAAGGGCCCAATTGACTGCTGCCTGAAGCACTACACTAGACTGCCTGTCTTATATCCCTTCCTCAAATTCGGTTCCCCTTCTTCTTTATCCCCCCTCTCCTCCCCTCCCTTCTCCACTTCCCTCCCCATCCCTCTCTTCTTCCCTCCCCTCCCCTCCCCTCTCCTCTTCCCTATCTTTCCCCTCCAACACTCATTCTTGGCTTCCCACTTCCCTCTACTCCTCAGATCTAGCTCATATATGCATACCCAGGGAGATTGCTCTCTGGCAGGGGTGTTTTTCTTATAGAAATGTTTTTCTTTTTAGAAATGTTCTCCATGGCGAAAAATGTGAAGTCCCTTACAGGTTTTTGGAGGCTTGTCCTACCCTTTATTGTTACTTTATGTGTTTGGTGGAGTACTAAAAATAACTGGAGAGAACAGAGAATAGTTAACCAAAGTGTTACTGATACCGGATCCGATGGGGCAAAGTCTGGAGTGCTGCCACCCCCATTCGGGCTAATGCCGCGTACACACGGTCGTTTTTCGGGAAGGAAAAAAAACGTTGTTTTTCAGCATGTTCAAAAAACAATGTTTTTCCAACTTCATCATTAAAAACGATGTTGCCCACACACCATCGTTTTTGAAAAATGATGAAAAAAGCGTGGTGACGTACAACACGTACAACGGCACTCTGAAGGGGAAGTTCTATTCGCCTTTGGGCTGCCTTTAGCTGATTGCTTGTTAGCCAAAAAAGCGCAAATCGTTTTTTACTGTTACAGCGTGATGAATGTGCTTACTCCATTATGAATGGTAGTTTTACCAGAACGAGTGCTCCCGTCTCATAACTCGCTTCTGGGCATGCGCGGGTTTAAAACGTTGTTTTAGCCCACACACGATCATTTTTTACAACCCGAAAAACGACATTTTAAAAAACGACATTTTAAAAAACGACATTTTAAAAAACGACGTTAAAAAATGCAGCATGTTCGAATTTTCAGAAGCCGAAAAATGTGAAGCCCACACACAATCATTTTAAATGACGTTTTTAAAAACTTTGTTTTTTTCATACCGTAAAACGACCGTGTGTACGCGGCATTACTCACGTCTATCTAATACAACAGATATGGCTGCTTTGGATCAGGGAATCACTTAAAGGTAATATCATGGAATGTTAAGGGGCTTTGATCCCCCAATAAATGCATGCAAATTCTGAGACACCTTAACCACTTAATATCCGCCCGCCATCAAATGACGGTGGGCGGAATGCTCTATTGTTCCGACAGGACGTCATATGACGTCCTTTCATTTAAAGCCTCTAGGGCGCGCGCACCTGTCTTGTCACTGGGAACACCGTGCGCATGCCCGGCAGCCGCGATGGCCGCCAGGCACCCGCGATTGCCTAGTAACTGAGCAGGGATGTGGAGCTCTGTGTGTAAACACAGAGCTCCACGTCCTGTCAGGGAGAGAGGAGACCGATCTGTGTCCCGTGTACATAGGGACACAGATTAGTCACCTCCCCCAGTCACCCCCCACAGTTAGAACACATCCAGGATACACATTTAACCCCTTCCCCGCCCCCTAGTGGTTAACCCCTTTCCTGCCAGTCACATTTATACAGTAATCAATGCATATTTATAGCACTGATCACTGTATAAATGTGAATGGTCCCAAAAATGTGTCAAAAGTGTCCTATGTGTCCGCTATAATGTCGCAGTCCTAGTAAAGTCCTAGTAAAAAAAAAATCATTATGTCCCCTATTTTGTAGGCAATATAACTTTTGCGCAAACCAGGTTATTGTTTTTTTTTTTTTTACCAAAAATATGTAGAAGAATACGTATCGGCCTAAACTGAGAAAAAAATATATATTTTTTAAAAAATTGGATATTTATTATAGCAAAAAGTAAAAAATATTGTGTTTTTTTTCAAAATTTACGCTCTTTTTTTGTTTATAGCCCAAAAAATAAAAACCGCACAGGCGATCAAATACCACCAAAAGAAAGCTCTATTTGTGGGAAAAAAAACGCCAATTTTGTTTGGGAGCTACGTCGCATGACCGCACAATTGTCAGTTAAAGCGACGCAGTGCCGGAAGCTTAAATCTCGTCTGGGCAGGAAGGGGGTGTATGTGCACAGTAGGCAAGTGGTTAAAGGAGTTGTAAATAAAAAAAAATTATGCTGAAATTACCTTTTACAGGGTATAGAGACATAATAGTTAACTGATTCCTTTTAAAAAACGATTAAAATAGATAAAAATCAATCATATAATGTACCTGTAGTTTCGAATTTCATTTTTGCATGTTGTTTCCTGCCTCACTGCTGTACAGAGCAACAGAGCCAATACAGGGCAGTGATGGTTTGGAAAACGAAACTGATTGGTGCTGAGGGGTAGGGATGAGCTTCGAGTTCGAGTCGAACTCATGTTCAACTCGAACATTGCCTGTTCGCCTGTTCGGCGAACAACGAAAAATTAGGGGTGTTCGCGGCAAATTCGAAAAGCCGCGGAACACCCTATTAAAGTCTATGGGAGAAATCTAAAGTGTTAATTTTAAAGGCTAATATGCAATTTATTGTCCTAAAAAGTGTTTGGGGACCTGGGTCCTGTCCCAGGAAACATGTATCAATGCAAAAAAAAGTTTTAAAAATGGCAGTTTTTTCAGGAGCAGTGAATTTAATAATGCTAAAAGTGAAACAATAAAAGTATAATTTTACTTTAAATTTCATACCTAGGGGGGGTGTAAAGTCAGCATGTGAAAAAGCGCGGCTCTAATGAATTGTTGGCTCTGGCAATTCAAAGATGATTCATTCATAAAAAATAAAAAAGCTGGGGGTCCCCCCAAATTCTATTAACAGGCCCTTCAGATCTGATATGGATATTAAGGGGAACTCCATCCCAAAAAAAAAACCGACGTGGGGTTCCCCCCACATATCCTTACCAGACCCTTCAGGTCTGGTGTGGATTTTAAGGGGAACTCCACCCCAAATTTAAAAAAAAAATGGCGTGGAGTTCCCCCAAAAATCCACACCAGACCCTTATCCGAGCACGTTAACCTGGCCGGCCGCAGAAAAGAGGGGGGACAGAGTGCAGCCCCCCCTCTCCTGAACCGCACCAGGCCACATGCCCTCAACATGAGGAGGATGTCCCCATGTTGATGGGGACAAGGGCCTCTTCCCCACAACCCTTGCCCGGTGGTTGTGGGGGTCTGCGGGCGGGGGGCTTATCAGAATCTGGAAGACCCCTTTAACAAAGGGGACCCCCAGATTCTGGCCCCCCTATGTAAATTGGTAATGGGGTACACTGTACCTCTACCATTTCACGAAGGAAGTGTAAATAGTTTAAAAAAAACACAGACACCGTAGAAAAAAATCCTTTATTAATAAAAAAAAATTAAAAATCCAGCGATGTGAATCCACTCTTGGCCCGGACGGATGATCTCTCCAGCGACGGGTGATCAGCGCCCCGGTCCAGCGATGAGAAGATCCATCCGTCCAGAGTGCAGCAGGCAGGTCCTCTCTACGCTGGACACAGCCCAGCGGAATGAAGCGCTGGAGCTGTGACATTTCTTATATAGGGGAAGCAGTATTTCCCGGTCTTTCCCAGTGACGTACGAGGGTGCGTCAGAGGGGGCGGGGTCACGCGACAGGTGGCCGCTTCCCCTATATAAGAAATGTCACAGCTCCAGCGCGTCATTCCGCTGGGCTGTGTCCAGCGGAGAGAGGAGCTGCCTGCTGCGCTCTGGATGCATGGATCTTCTCATCGCTGGACCGGACCGCTGATCACCAGTCGCTGGAGAGATCATCCGTCGCTCGCTGGATAGAAGACAACGTTGGAGCGGGGGGCCGGGCCAAGAGTGGATTCACATCGCTGGATTTATTTTTTATTTTTTTATTAATAAAGGATTTTTTTCTACGGTGTCTGTGTGTTTTTTTTAACTATTTACACTTTCTTCGTGAAATGGTAGCGGTACAGTGTACCCCATTACCAATTCACATAGGGGGGGCCAGGATCTGGGGGTCCCCTTTGTTAAAGGGGTCTTCCAGATTCTGATAAGCCCCACAACCACCGGGCAAGGGTTGTGGGGATGAGGCCCTTGTCCCCATCAACATGGGGACATTGTCCCCATGTTGAGGGCATGTAGCCTGGTGCGGTTCAGGAGAGGGGGGGGCCGCACTCTGTCCCCCCCTCTTTTCTGCGGCCGGCCAGGTTAACGTGCTCAGATAAGGGTCTGGTGTGGATTTTTGGGGGAACTCCACGCCATTTTTTTTTTTTAATTTGGGGTGGAGTTCCCCTTAAAATCCATACCAGACCAGAAAGATCTGGTATGGATATTTGGGGGGAACCCCACATCATTTTTTTTTAATTGACGGTGGGGTTCCCCTTAATATCCATATCAGACCTGAAGGGCCTGTTAATTGAATTTGGGGGGATCCCTAGCTTTTTTATTTTTATTTTTTATGAATGAATCATCTCTGTAATTGCCAGAGCCGACAATTCATTAGAGCCCCAAAGCCGGTTTTAAATGCCTTTTTTCTTTCAGAAATGACACTTTGTGCAGGGACAGTTCTATGTACGGGAAACATGCGCTTTTTCACATGCTGACTTCACACCCCCCTAGGTACGAAAATTAAAGTAATATTACACTTTTATTGTTTCACTTTTAGCATTATTAAATTCACTGCTCCTGAAAAAAACGTCTGTTTTTAAAACTTTTTTTTGCATTGATACATGGTTCCTGGGACAGGACCCAGGTCCCCAAACACTTTTTAGGACAATAACTGGCATATTAGCCTTTAAAATTAACACTTTAGATTTCAAATGTTCGAGTCCCATAGACTTTAATGGGGTTCTAAAGTTTACACGAACATTTGGTGTGTTCGCAAGTTCTTTTTTTTATCCAAAAGAAAAGTTTATTGAAGCACTGGTAAAAACTTACGTACATCGAGAAAATTTTCAGGCATCAAGCATCAGATTACATTCCAATACAAATTTCAGCAGCTGTAAACCATAACACTTCGCCGCCCACATACATGGTTAATTCCACTCCCCCCGACCCCACCCGGCCTCCCCCACCTCCCAGGAACGTCACCCATAATCCAGAGGCCGTCCACCGTGACCGACCAGGGTTCAAGTTGCTGTGCTCAACCGAGTATTCTACCCGTGACCGGGGCCAAGCCCGGTACATCTAGCCACCCGCCCCACAGCTTCTCAAACTTCTGGGAGCATCCTCTATGTTGGTAGATCACCTTCTCCTTTCGGAGCATTTCCCCCATTATATTGATCCACTCCTTCATACTGGGAGGTTCCTCCGCTATCCAATGAGACATTATAAGTTTCCGAGCTAGGAATAAAGATCTAATGACCGCCACTCTAGTACCCTCCTCCCATTCCAGGTCTTCCAAAATAAGAAGCAAGCACCGTTTTGGGTCAATAGGCATTGATATCTTGAACACCCTATTAATGGTGTCCACTACCCCCACCCAGTAGGGGTGAAGCTTCGGACATCTCCACAGTAGGTGGATCAGGTCACCATGATCCCTCTTACACCAGGTGCATAGCGGGTTGGGCCGTAGCCCCATTGCAAACAGTCTGTGAGGGGTGTAGTACACCCTCAATAGCAGGTATAGTTGTGATACTTTATGGGACACATTTAGGGAACAAACTGGTACAGCCTGCAGAGCCTCATCCCACTGTTCGCCGTCCATCAGGCCCACATCTCCCTCCCACTTGGCCCTCACTTTCAGCGGGTGCTTAGTCATGAAGCCCTGTAGCAGCATACTATAACATTGCGATATGAATCCCTTAGTAGTAGTCGCTCTCGCGATCAAATTAAACAGAGGGGTAGGGGAGGGGGACCATTCCGAAGCGTCCCCCTGAGCTCTCACTGCATGGCTAAGTTGCATATAATAAAACAGCATCGACTGTGGTAGCTTAAAAAGGTCCCGCAAAGCCTCAAACGGAAGGAGTTGCCCGTTACAAAATATCTGTCCCAGTTTGACTATCCCATACCTCCTCCAAAGCGCCCCATGCTGTAGCTTGGCCAATTCGGGATACAAATCATTCGACCAAATAGGGCTGTATTCCGTGTACCCCGTCACTCCCTGTAGATACCTAACTTTGTTCCATACTTTTTGCGCGAGGTTATAAGTGGGGTATTGTTTGTTTGGTTTTCCGAAGGCCAGTGCTTCCAGGGCAGGCGCCACCGATTCCCTCCCAACTGTGTGGAGCATCACCATTTCAGAGGAGCCTCCTCCCTCCCCCGCCCCCCTCTCCCCAGTGCGAACCACGCCTACCAGCTGTTGTAGCTGGGCAGCTATGTAGTATAACCAGGGATTAGGGAGGGCAAGCCCCCCCTGATCCTTCGGGCACTGGAGATGTTCTAGCTTAATCCTAGGGGTGCGGTTCTTCCAGATGAGTGAGCGAAACAAGGAGTTGACAATTCTAAATATCTTCAGGGTCACTACCGTGGGGGCATTATGCAGTACATAAAGCAGCTGGGGCATAAGGATCATTTTGATCAGGTTTACCCTGCCTGCAACAGACAGGCAGAGAGAATTACACGTTTTGATACGGTCACAAAATTTTTGGAGCAATGGGGACACATTCAGTCTTCCATACTCACATATCCTGGGCGTCACCTGGATACCCAGATATTTGAATGAGGTAGTCAGGGGTACCGTGGAAGAGGTCGGGGGAGCCCCCCCTTCATCAATAAGCATTAGTGAGGACTTGGTCCAATTTATCTGTAGCCCTGAGAATGTACCAAACTCCCGTATCACAGTCATAGCCCCCGTCAGTGAGTCCTCTACATCTCCTAACAAAATCATGGTATCGTCAGCATACAGCATTATTTTTTCTTGTCTATCCCCGTACCTGAACCCCACTATCTCTGGGCTGGCTCTGATTTTAATTGCAAGGGGTTCTATCGCCAAGGCGAACAACAGGGGTGACAACGGGCACCCCTGTCGCGTGCCCCTTCCCAAGGAAAAAGTGTGCGAGACCGCCCCCGCCGACCGAATGGCCGCCTTCGGGTTAAAGTATAGCAGACGGACCCAAGAGACGAAGGACCCCCCAAAACTGAACCTCTCCAGGACCTCCCATAGGTACTCCCACTCCACGCTATCGAAGGCCTTCATAGCGTCCAGTGAGAGCAAGGCCCTCTGTCCTACATTATCTGCCGGGGATTGCATATTAAGGTACAACCTACGCAGGTTGACAGCCGTCGACTTGTCAGGCATAAATCCTGCTTGGTCAGGATGAACCAAGCTTGTAATGACCCCGTTCAACCTGATCGCTAACATTTTGGCCAGCAGCTTAATGTCGCTCTGGAGCAGTGATATCGGCCTATAGGAGCCTGGATCCAACGGATCCTTACCAGGCTTGAGTATCAATACAATATTGGCAGTGGTCATGGAGGGAGGTAAAGACTGTCGTTCCCTGGCCGAATTAAATACCGCCAGCAACCTTGGCAGGAGAATGCCTGCATAGTGCTTGTACACTTCAATGGGCAATCCGTCTGCCCCCGGAGCCTTACAGTTAGGGAATGCAGCCAGCGCTACCTGCAGTTCTTCTAAAGTGAAGGGGGCATCCAAGGCCTTCCTTTGCACATTACCCAGTCGGGGGGAGTCAATGTCTTGTAAGTCAGTAGTTCTGTCCGAGTGAATAGCTCCGTCGGGAGGTACAAAGTCTCATAGAATCTAGCCAGTTCTGCCAGGACCTGGTCCGGGGAATTCACTATCTTGCCCTCTCTGTTTTTAATTGCACCAATACTGGGAGCTCTCTGCTGGGAGTTAGCTATTCTAGCAAGCATACGCCCTGTACTTTCGCCCTCCTCAAAAAAAGCCAGTCTGGAGAAGAATAGCTTATTTTCAGCCTTGGAGGCCAGCAGCCGCTCATAAGCTGATTGAGCTGACTGCCACACCTCCCTCGCAGCCTCAGTGGGGGTCTGCACGAAAGCTTCCTCCAGGGCCGCGACCTGTTTTTCAAGGTCCTCTTTGAGCCCCGAAGAATCCTTCTTCACCCTGGTAATTTCCCGGATAAGGAGTCCCCTTACATATGCTTTAAATGCGTCCCATTGCTCGGATGGTGATTCAACAAAGCTCTCTCTATCTAAAAACTCCCGCATGCTCCGCTCCACCTCCTCGTGCGACAGAAAAAGTTCCAGCCAAAAGGCGTTAAATTTCCATGGGGATCTTGGAAGTGTAGAGGGTGGGGAGATAATCAAGTTAGTCACCACATGTGAGTGGTCAGAGACACTGCGGGGCCTATACGTCACTTCCGAGATGGATGGGAGCACTGCGGGGTTGCCCACCACCAGATCTATCCTAGACAATGTCCCGTGAGTCTTGGAAAAGCAGGAAAACTGCCTCTCCAATGGATTCCTTGCCCTCCATACATCTATCCATCCTACCTCGGTGAGCAATCTCAGCAATGGAGAGTCCCTCGGAGTGGACGAAACCCCAGAAATGGGGTGTCGGTCCAGCGAGGGACTCAGCCAGCAATTAAAGTCCCCCACAATTAACAGCGGAAGGTCCGGCCTGCTCTCCAAATAGGTCAGCAGCAAACGGAGCACCGCCACTGTAAACGGCGGGGGTATGTAAATACATGCTAATATACAAATCAGCTTACCCACCCGGCAATGCAAAAAAATAAATCGCCCCTCCGCATCAATACAGACATCCAATTCCTGAAATTCAACAGCGGCGTGTATCATTACACTCACACCCCTGGAATAAGAGGTGTGAGTAGAATGGTAGGCCTTACCCACCCAGGCATATTTAAGACAGCATTGCGATTCTGCGGTTAAATGTGTTTCCTGCATGCATAAAATCATAGGGTGATATTTTTTCAAACAAGTAGATACCATCATACGCTTCAGTGGAGAACCAAGGCCCCTCACGTTCCACGATACTATAGGTATTTCAGCCATTGGAAAATAAAATGCATGAATTAAAGGATATAGACATTGGAAGTGACTGCATCGGCCTTAGGCTAGTACCTAGAGGCCCAGGAGTGGTCAGGAGAGGACAGTCATGACACCTCAGTGCGGCAGTGAGCAAACATAGTTCTCGGTGTAGTAGGTAAAAGTTCAGCAAACAAAAGGCCTGGGTTGCCAACGGGCCAGACCCATATTCATGGCCAGTATTCCGGAAACAGTACTCTAGTTCAACAAAAAAAAAAGAAAAAGTCCAGGTCACCAACAGGGCCGACCCCTCGGCTCCAACATGGAGCGGACCATAATAAGGCACTTTTACTCCACATGCTTTGTGGAGAAATCGCATTTTTCTTGCACCTTTACAAGACAACACAGAGTTCACATCCTGATATAATGTCTCCCAGCAGAACATGACAAAAACATAGTCATCCAGGAAAAGGTAAGTAGGTAATAAATGAAGGGGTGAAACAAAAATAAAAGGGGACCTTTGTGCAAAAATCAACGGGTGGGGACTTCAAACCCACCACCCCCATCAGGGGAAGAGGGGAACCGAATCAAACCCCCCACTGTAAAAGTGCTGGCAGTGCACCGAAACCAGAACTTAAAACGTAACAACCTGCTTCATCTTCTGTAGGGTCAGTCACCTTCCTCTTCTCTCTCACGGAGACGCAGGGCCTGTTCATTGCGGTCGAGCCACTGTGCAGCGTCTTGGGCTGATTCAAAGAATTGGGCTTGCCGGTTGGCAGTGACTCTCAGCTTAGCAGGGTACAGCATAGCGTAAGGTAGTTGTAGTGCGCGAAGACGCCTCTTCACATCTGAAAATTTCGCCCGGCGACGCTGCACCTCAGCAGAAAAGTCCGGGTAGAAGGACACCCGGACACCATTAACCTGGACGTTGGCCTTCTCTCTAGCGTGCCTCAGCACCGCCTCTCTGTCTCTATAGTGCAGCAATTTAGCCAGGATAGGCCTAGGGGGGGCCCCAGGCTGCGGTGGGCGGCCGGGTGTGCGGTGCGCTCTTTCCACAGTAAAGAATGGGGAGAAGGCCTTCCCAAATATTTCCACTAGCCAGCTTTCAATAAAGGAGGTGGGGTCCCGGCCCTCTGTCTTCTCCGGCAACCCCACTATGCGCACATTATTGCGGCGTAAACGATTTTCGATGTCATCAGCCCTGTTGTTAGTGTCTCTAGCCAGTTGAATGGCCGCATGAGCCTCACGGGCAACTGGGGGCAGCCTGTCTTCCACTTCACTCACCCTGCTCTCGACAGCTGTAGTACGCTCCCTCATTTTTTGCATGTCTTGCCTTAGCAGGGATACCTCCTCTCTGAGGCCCCCAAACTGTTCTTTCAATGTGTTCACTGACGCCGTGCATACATGGACTGCTCTAAGTATTTCAGCCAGCATCGGTTGCTCTGCTTCCCCAGCCCCTGTCTCCAGGTCTGTAGGCATGGAGGGGGATTGTTCCACCCCATCCACTCGTTCCACACATCTCCAGGCCCCGCCATCCGCCTGTCCCTGCAAGGCCTGCCCCGAGTCCATGGCCCGTTCTGCTCCCCCCCCTGTGTCTTGATCCTGGGGGCCCCCAAGCTTCTGGGTAAAAAAGGTCATATCTCTAGGGTATTCCTTACCCTGTGTCTTTGCAGCTTTTTTGCTGGTCTCCCCTTTGAGTTTGTCGGCGCCTCGTGGTGTGCGGAGAGTCCGGGCCGCGGCGGCGCCATCTTGGATCTCGAGCGGGGGCCAGTCGTCCAGTTTTTTAGCCATTCCACGGGTGCAGTGAGCCGGCGGATGAACCGGGAGGATGTCCGGGTGAGTAGCCAGCGGAACAGCCGGTCAGAACCGTCGGATCGCTGCTGGGAGAGGATCAATAGCAGGTATTGCGGAGGAGCTGTGAGACACACGTCTTCTCACATGCCGGTCTTGGCCACGCCCCCTGTGTTCGCAAGTTCTGATGCGAACCGAACAGGGGGGTGTTCGGCTCATCCTTACTGAGGGGTTTTAGACACACAGTAATCACACCTCCTTGAAGTTAGTGACCACTGTGGTTATCAGGAAACAGACAACCAGGAAGTGTGGAGATCAGAGAAGAATTACAGCAACTTGAGAGCAAAAACAAACAATGAGGACATGAAAATAGCACTGCATTAAGGTAAAGGAAGCTATTAAGATAAAAAAAAATCCTTTACAAACCCTTTAAGCGTCTGCGGGCAGATGTTGCGCTCCTACAGGAGACCCATCTGGCTATAGAGGACTTCTCTCGCCTTTCCAAATTGTGGGTAGGTAAGGTATATGGCTCACCAGCAGTAGGGCGTAAGGCTGGAGTTGTAATTCTACTCCAGAAAAATTTCCATCACACGTTACTGTCAGAGCCTGTACTCACCGAGACCGAGATGCTGAGGGCGGCTCACCTTTGCGACCCTGTGCAGACCACTCCCTGGAGTTGGGACAGAGGAGGGACGGCACAAGGAGGCACCGGTGCCGGGAGCTGGCAGGCAGACTTGGTGCAGCTGACAGAAGCAGGGCAGGTGCAGAAGACTGGAGACAAGCGTTGGTCAGGCAGGAACTGGTAGGTACGTCTGGTAGGGTCCACAGGAGATGAAGGCAAATCCGAGTCACAGGCCGAGGGTCAAGGGCAGGAGAGTTCAGAGGGAGTCCATGAGAGCAAGCCAAGGTCAAGGGGCAGGAGACAACAGCAATCCAGGTAACATTAGCCAAAGGGTCAGAGGTTCCAGGTGAGAGGAGAGTCGTCAGGAATTCCGGGTCAAAACAGGCAGGTACGGCAACAGGTAAACACATAGGAGCTGAAGACAAACCAGCAACCTGTTCAGGGAAGGCTGCTGGTTTAAATAGGAGTGTCCGGCCTCTGATTGGCCCCAGGGTTGTCGCATACCTGCACGTGCGCGCTTCCACGCACACGGCGCGCAGCCGTACCGCTCATGCGCGGGAGCTCAATGGAGCCGGGAATGGAGCCCTGACAGTGCCCCCTCCCAAGGGGCGGACTCCGGACGCCCAAACTGTCCATCACCTCAGGGTGCTCCGCATGAAAGGCCCGAATCAGACGAGGGACATGGAGATTTCGGGAAGGCTCCCAGGAGTTGTCTTCAGGGGGATACCCCTTCCATTTGATGAGGTATTGTAATTGTCTTCCTCTCTTCCTACAATTCAAGATGGCCTCCACCTCAAATTCCTTTTCCCCCTCAATCTCCACTGGTGGTGGCGGCAGTTCTTCTCTACCGTTGAAGGGGTCAGACACAACGGGCTTAAGCAGGGAGGCGTGAAACACAGGGTGGATCTTGTAGGACCTG
The DNA here is from genome assembly GCF_905171775.1 of Rana temporaria. Classification (NCBI taxonomy): domain Eukaryota; kingdom Metazoa; phylum Chordata; class Amphibia; order Anura; family Ranidae; genus Rana; species Rana temporaria. Next base: position 38,038,409 of record NC_053492.1, on the reverse strand, counting down.
GGTAAAGCCAACTCAAAAGCTACTGGGTTGATTTCTCGCCTGATCTCAAATGGCCCGATGAACCTTGGACCCAGCTTCCGAGAGGGAATAGGTAACTTGAGGTTGATGGCGGATAGCCAGACCTTCTCACCCACTTTGAAGACAGGGCAATCCTTCCTCCCCTTGTCATGGAACCTCTTATAGTCCTGCTGAGCTTGCTGCATGCTTTCCTGTAACTTCTGAAAGTTTTGCTGGATGCAGGTCACACGTTCCTGGACCGCTGGCACAGATGTTTCCGGGATGGAGTCCGGCAAAAAGGAAGGGTGGAAACCGAAGTTAGCCCAGAACGGGGTTTGGTTTGTGGAAGAATGTATGGAATTATTGTAAGCGAACTCGGCTGTAGATAACAAGGAGGACCAATCGTCTTGGGAGACTGAGCAAAAGCATCGTAGATACTGTTCTAGCGTTTGATTAGTGCGCTCTGTCTGGCCATTACTTTGAGGGTGATAGGCCGAGGACAGACAGATCGCCACTTCCAAAGCTCTGCAAAGTTCCTTCCAAAATTTGGATGTGAATTGAGTACCTCTGTCAGATACTATGCTTTTGGGCACTCCATGGAGCTTGATAATTTCTTTAAAAAAGACTTTGGCTGTGTCTGCCGCGGAGGGCGTACCCACCATGGGCAAAAAATGCGCCATCTTGGACAGACGGTCCACCACGACTAGGATCGTGGTAAACCCGGCTGAAGGAGGCAGGTCGACAATAAAGTCCATGGAGATGTCAATCCAGGGCCGTTCTGGGATAGGAAGGGGTTTCAGCAGCCCCCAGGTCTTCGTGTTTGGCCCCTTACTCCGCTGGCAGCGAATACAGGAAGAGACATAATCCTTGCAGTCGGACCTCCATTTAGGCCACCAGAAGGAGCGAGATTTCAGTTCGGAAGTTTTACGAGCACCAAAATGGCCAGCCAATTTACGATCATGGAAGGTGCTGAGAATTAACTGTCTTGCCTCTGTTGGAACAAAAATCTTCCCACGAGACCACAGCAGGTCGTCCTTTTTCTCCAAGGAGGAAACCTCATGATCAGGGCACCGTTGGCATGCGGTCTTTAGAGCAGTCAACAAATCTGTTTGAGGGAGAAGCAAAAAATTTTGAGGTGACAGGATCGTGCTGGGCTCGGAAGTATCGGGCGTCTCTGGAAACATCCTGGAGAGAGCATCAGCTTTTCCATTTTTTGCGCCAGGACGATAGGTAATATGGAAATTGAAGCGAGCAAAAAAAAGAGCCCAACGGGCTTGTCTGGGCCTAAGGCGTTTTGCAGACCGTAAGTATTCCAGGTTCCTGTGGTCAGTGAAAATGATAATGGGATGCGCTGCCCCCTCCAGCAGGTACCTCCACTCTTCCAGTGCAAATTTTATGGCCAGTAGTTCTCTATCGCCTACGTCATAATTGCGCTCAGGAGGACTTAGTTTCCGAGAGGCGTAGGCTACTGGGTGAAGAAGCGACTTCGGTCCCTGTCTCTGGGAAAGAATAGCGCCTGTAGCAGATTCCGAGGCGTCCACTTCTAGAACAAAAGGTAACGTAGAATCCGGATGACAAAGTACAGGTGCCGAGGTAAAGGCCGCTTTGAGTTTGATAAAGGCCTCCTGAGCCTCTTGTGGCCACTGGAAGCGGTGCCCCTGGCGGGTCAACTTGGTGATGGGAGAAACAATTGATGAAAAACCGATGATGAATCGTCTATAAAAATTGGCGAAGCCAATGAAGCGCTGAACGCCCTTCTTGTCTGTTGGAGGTGCCCACTCCTGGATAGCACTGATTTTCTGGGGATCCATGGCTACCCCATTCACAGAAATGATGAATCCTAAAAATTGCACTGATGTCTTTTCGAACTCGCATTTTTCTGATTTGAGATAAAGCCGGTGTTGTCTCAAGATGGTGAGAACCTGCCTGACATGTTGCCGATGTAATTCTTTTGTGGCTGAAAAGATGAGAATATCGTCCAAGTAGACTACGAGGAAGTCATCTAAAAATTGTCGAAAAATGTCATTGACTAGATGCTGGAAAGTGGCGGGCGCATTACAAAGCCCAAAGGGCATGACCAGATACTCGAAGTGCCCGAATCTGGACCTGAACGCAGTCTTCCACTCATCTCCTGCCCTTATTCGGACCAAATTGTAGGCGCCCCGGAGGTCCAATTTAGAAAAAACCTGAGCTGATCGGAACCTTTGAAAGAGCTCGGGGATTAGAGGCAGCGGGTACCGATTCTTGATGGTAATTTTGTTTAACTCCCTATAATCAATGCAGGGTCTAAGCGATCCATCTTTTTTCTCGACAAAGAAGATCCCCGCCCCCGCTGGCGAGGAGGAGGGACGGATGAACTTCTTACTTAAATTTTCTTCAATATAGGCCTTGAGGGTCTTCAACTCAGTCTCTGACAAGGGGAATATGCGCCCAAAGGGAATTTCAGATCCGGGCAAGAGGTCAATGGGGCAGTCATATGACCGATGTGGTGGGAGACAATCGGCTTGTTTTTTGTCAAAGACATCCTTGAAGTCTAGGTAGGCTGGAGGAACATGCTGTAGGTCTTCAGGTGGAGTAGCTAACGTGGAGCAGGAGACTGGAACGGGTGCGAGACAGTGCTGGGAACAGTAGGTGGAAGGGAAGCTGACTTCTTTCTTGAGCCAATCAATGCAGGGCAGATGAACTTGTAGCCAGGGGAGACCCAGAATGATAGGGAACATGGGGGACGGGATCAAGTCCAAACAGAGGAACTCCCGGTGCCCAGAATCTGAGATGGCACAAAGAGGAAGGGTTTCCTGGGTAATCAATCCGGAACGGGGAAGAGAGCCGTCAGCCAGATGAACTTGCAGCTGAAAATCCTTGGTACGGCAGGGGATACGCAGCTTTTGGGTCAAGGATGAGTCCAAGAAGCAGCTGCAGGCCCCGGAATCAATTATCGCCGGCAGACGTGTTGCCCCTTCCGGGAGCTGTAGGGAAAGAAAGAGGATAACATAAGTCTGAGGCAAACTGGTAACAGGGAAATTGATAGCAGATGGAGGTTTCGACTTACAAGGCCTTACTGGGCAAGTGCGCAAAAAGTGTCCGGCGGCTCCGCAGTACAGACAGAGGTTAGATTGACGCCTCCGGAGTCTCTCTTCTGGAGTCAGAGGGGCCCGTACTATACCAAGCTGCATCGGCTCTGGGTCGGGTAATGAGGTGTTTGGTGGAGCTGGGTGAGGCGGAGGTACTGGAGCATATCTTGGTGGAACCCAGTTAGGCCGGTTGGACCGGAAACTCTCCGAACGACGTTCTCGAAGGCGCCTATCCAGCTGAGTGGCGGTTTGGATTAAATCCTCCAGAGAGGCAGGGGGTGCCCACCTTGCAAGCTCATCCTTTAGGTTCTCAGAGAGGCCCTGGCGGTATTGGTACCTGAGGGCCAGCTCATTCCAGCCTGTGTCAGCAGACCACTTTCTAAATTCGGCGGTGTAGTCTTCCACCGGCCGTCTCCCTTGATTTAAGCTGTGCAGAGTACCCTCCGCTGTGGCTGCACGTAGAGGATCGTTGTATAATTTCCCCATGTGGGTGAAGAAGGTGTCCATAGAGTCAAGTATTGGACTGCGTTGTTCCATTAAGGAGTGTGCCCATGCTTGAGGCTCCTCAGAAAGGAGAGAGATTACGAATCCAACCTTAACAGCTTCAGTCACAAAAGTTCTAGGTTGCAAGGCCAGGTAAAGGGAACAGGCATTCTTGAAAGCCCGGTATTTCCGGCGGTCGCCTGAGAATCGCTCGGGCATGGAGACCCGGGGTTCGGGATTACTCCCCATCATGGCAGGGCTTGCAGGAGCTTGGGCAGTAGAAGGTCCAGGTGAAGAGGCTAGGGCTGCAGCGGATGGACCTGGGGAACCGGCCAGTTGTTGGAGGCGGCCATCAATCTGGAGGTAGCCTTCCTGAAGCTTCTGGACTGCCTCTGTTAAGGCGGAGACCTGTTGGCACAGCGTCTCAAAGGGTGAGCGCGCCCTGTCGGTCTCAGACATCTGGCTGGTTTGTACTGTCAGAGCCTGTACTCACCGAGACCGAGATGCTGAGGGCGGCTCACCTTTGCGACCCTGTGCAGACCACTCCCTGGAGTTGGGACAGAGGAGGGACGGCACAAGGAGGCACCGGTGCCGGGAGCTGGCAGGCAGACTTGGTGCAGCTGACAGAAGCAGGGCAGGTGCAGAAGACTGGAGACAAGCGTTGGTCAGGCAGGAACTGGTAGGTACGTCTGGTAGGGTCCACAGGAGATGAAGGCAAATCCGAGTCACAGGCCGAGGGTCAAGGGCAGGAGAGTTCAGAGGGAGTCCATGAGAGCAAGCCAAGGTCAAGGGGCAGGAGACAACAGCAATCCAGGTAACATTAGCCAAAGGGTCAGAGGTTCCAGGTGAGAGGAGAGTCGTCAGGAATTCCGGGTCAAAACAGGCAGGTACGGCAACAGGTAAACACATAGGAGCTGAAGACAAACCAGCAACCTGTTCAGGGAAGGCTGCTGGTTTAAATAGGAGTGTCCGGCCTCTGATTGGCCCCAGGGTTGTCGCATACCTGCACGTGCGCGCTTCCACGCACACGGCGCGCAGCCGTACCGCTCATGCGCGGGAGCTCAATGGAGCCGGGAATGGAGCCCTGACAGTTACGCTCCATAGAGATGGATTTGGTTGGTCACAAACTCACTGTTCACCTAACGGTTGCCTCCCGTGACATTGCTATCTCTAATGTCTATACACCTAACTCTCCCGGGCAAACCTTTTTCCAAGATTTCAACTCTTGGGTTCTTCAGACCCCTGAACACCTTCATCTTATAGGGGGGATTTTAACACTGTCATTCACATCTCTGAAGATTGCACGCAGGGACCCACAAGACAATCCCCGTTGACTGGCGTGCCTACTATGCTAGCTGAATCGGTCTCCTCTCTTCGCCTCACAGATATTTGGCACTTTTCTCACCACATCGATAGGGAATACACCTTTTTCTCCCCACCTACGGCTCGTTCTCTCGTATAGACTACTTTTTATGCTCCACGGGTGCACTTCCCCTAGTGACAATGTCGACGATTGAGGACATGGTTATCTCTGACCACTCCCCCATTAGTGTCCATCTCTCTGGAGTAACATTACCCCACGCGGCTAACACCTGGCGATTCCCCTCTTACTTGACTGATAATGATGACTTTAAGCACACCCTACGGGAAGCATGGGTGGAATTTGCCGAAACTAATGGGCTCATCTCTCTAACCCTAACCTCTTTTGGGAAACAGGTAAAGCTTTCATCAGAGGGCATATATCTCTTAAACCTCACAATATAAAAAACAAACCCGCATCCAATATCACAAAGCTAGCAACTCTCTTCGTATGGCCTATTGTGCCTTATCTTCAAATCGCTCACCAGCTAATATATCTATTTGGCAAGAGGCTAAGCACACCTTTGACCATTGGTCAGCACAGCAGGAACTCACCAGACAGTCTCACTCTACCCTACACTTCCATAGGTATGGCAATAAGGTTGGCAGTTTTCTGGCGAAATTATGTTCTGGTCGCCACCCTCCAACTTTACGCTCCCCCTCTAGTGCTATAACTAATATGTCCTCTGAAATCAGCACCATCCTGACCAACTATTACACATCTCTCTACTCTGAGGATCCTATTGACACAGATGGGGTGGAAAAATTACTTGCAAAAACCAAACTACCCTTACTAACCCCTGAGCAATTGGAGACTTTAAATGCCCCCATCTCTCGAGAAGACATTTGCTCCACTATTAAATTCCTTCCATGGGAATCAATCTCACCTTCACAGAGATCCCTTCATTGGTTGCCAGTAAAAGACAGAATCACTTTCAAGGCACTCTGTCTAATACATAAGTGTATTCAAGGCAACGCCCCCCAATATCTATGCGAAAAAATAAAAGCCCATAACCCCAATCGCATTCTGCGATCCACCAATCAAAACCTCCTCCAGATACCCAAAGCCAGATACAAGTCCAAAGGGGATCGAAGATTTGCAGTCCAAGGACCCCGCCTGTGGAATGCACCATCCAACTGGAGTCGGACCACTTGGCCTTCAGGAGAAAGATTAAAACACATCTCTTCTGAGGTCAAGGGGTTCCTTACCCATGAAATGGATACAGCGCCCAGAGGCGATTCAGTTCGCATGTGTTTCGCTTTACAAGTCTCTCTCTCTCTCTCTTCCTGAGGGGAAGGCCCCTGGAACAGATGGACTATCTGGCAAATTTTACAAATTGACCTCAGAGTTTATCTCTGACACCTTACACCATTAGCTAGATTCACATAGAGTTAGGCCGGCGTATCAGTAGATACGCCGACCTAACTCGGAATCTGCGCCGTCCTAAGTTTAAGTGTATTCTCAAACAGAGATACACTTAAACCTATCTAAGGGTGTATCTTAGGGTGCAATATCGAATCTTATCTTATCTTAGGGTGCAATATTTAGACTGGCCGCTAGGTGTCGCTTCCATTGCGCTCGGCGTAGAATATGTAAATCACTAGATACGCCTATTCACGAACGTACGTGCGCCCGTCGCAGTAAAGATACGCCGTTTAAGTAAGGCATTTTCAGGCGTAAAGGTATTCCATCAAATAGCTGGACTAGTAATGTTAAGTATGGCCGTCGTTCCCGTGTCGAAATTTTAAAATTTTACGTTGTTTGCGTAAGTCGTCCGTGAATAGAGCTGAACGTAATTTACGTCCACGTCGAAACCAATTCGTCCTTGCGGCGTACTTTGCCGCAATGCACACCGGGATATGTAAACGGACATCAATCATGTCAGGTCACCTCCCATTAACATAAAACACGCCCCCTCAGCATAATTTGAATTAGGAGCGCTTACGCCGGCCACATTTACGCTACACCACCGTAACTTAGCAGGCAAGTACTTTCTGAATACAGTACTTGCCTAGCTAACTTACGGCGGCGTAGTGTAAATACGATACGCTTCGCCGCCGCAAACATGCGGCGGTCTATTTGAATCCAGCTACATTTCTATAAATCTATATGGGCTGAGGGTCCCTACCATCTGGTTCTCAAGCACACATCAAACTCATAGCCAAGAAGGGAAAAGACCCTCTTCTCCCTGGCTCCTATAGACCGATTTCCCGGCAATACAGAGAAAAGTAATTCATAAAAAAAATGCGAGGGGTCCCCCCAAATTCATTTACCAGGACCTTTAGGTCTAGTATGGATATTAAGGGGAACCCCATATCAAATTTTAAAAATAAATTACGTGGGGTTCCCCCAAATATCCATTCCAGACCCTTCAGGTCTGGTATGGATTTTAAGGGGAACTCCACCCCAAATGTAAAAAAAAAATGGCATGGAGTTCCCTCAAAAATCGATACCAGACCCTTTATACAAGCATGCAACCTGGCAGGCCGCAGAAAAAGAGGGGGGAAGAGAGCGCCCCCCCTCCTGAACCGTACCAGACCAAATGCCCTCAACATTGGGACGATGCTTTGGGGGTCTGTGACCTCCTAAAAGCACCATGTCCCCATGTTGATGGGGACAAGGGCCTCATCCCCACAACCCTTGCCTCATCCCCACAACCCTAGCCTGGTACTTGTGGGGGTCTGCAGGCGGGGGGATTATTGGAATCTGGAAGACCCCCAGATCCCGCCCCCCCCATGTGAATTGGTAATGGGGTACATTGTACCCCTACTATTTCACAAAGAAAGTGTAACAATTGTAAAAAAAAACACAGATACCATTGGGAAAGTCCTTTATTTAAAAAATAAAAAAAAATTCAGCAGTGGTAATCCACTCTCGGTCTCCGCTCCAATGCTGTCGGTATCCTGCGATGGGTGGTCCAGCGATGAGAAGATCTCCTCTTCATCCAGGTCCACCAGGATCCAGCTATGAGATGTCCACACTCCGCAGCGCAGCGCATCACCTGTCTCCACCGGAGACACCCCAGGAATGACGCAGCTTCAGCAAGTGACAGCTCTTATGTAGGTAAGGGCGGGGCCACCCGTCACGTGACCCCATCCCCCTCTAACGCAAGGGAAAACCCAGGCTTTCCCAGTGACGTGACATCACTGGAAAAACCTGGGTTTTCTCTTGCGTCAAAAGGGGGACGGGGTCACGTGACGGGTGGCCCTGCGCTCACCTACATAAGAGCTGTCACTGGCTGAAGCCGCGTCATTCCCGAGGTGTCTCCAGATGAGACAGGTAATGCGCTGCACTGCAGAGTGTGGATATCTCATCGTCATCACTGGATCCTGGTGGACCTGGATGAAGAGGAGATCTTCTCATCGCTGGACCCTGGAGAGGAGATCACCCATTGCAGAATACCGACAGCGTTGGAGCGGAGACTGAGAGTGGATTACCACCGCTAGAATTTTTTTTTAATAAAGGACTTTCCCAACGGTGTCTGTGTTTTTTTTTACAATTGTTACACTTTCTTTGTGAAATGGTAGGGGTACAATGTACCCCATTACCAATTCACATAGGGGGGCAGGATCTGGGGGTCCCCATTGTTAAAGGGGTATTCCAGATTCCGATAAGCCCCCAACCTGCAGACCCCCACAACCACCGGGCAAGGGTTGTGGGGATAAGGCCCTTGTCCCCATCAACATGGGGACATGGTGCTTTGAGGGGTCACAGACTCCCAAAGCATCCTCCCAATGTTGAGGGCATGTGGCCTGGTACGGTTCAGGAGGGGGGGCGCTTTCTCATCCTGGTAAGGGCCTGTTAAAAAAAATGCGTGGGGGTCCCCCCAAATTTTATTTTTATGAATGACTTTTCTCTGTATTGCCGGGAGCCGACAATTCATTATAGCTGCGAGTGGTTTTGAATGACTTTTTTCCTTCAGGACAGTTCTAAGCACAAGAAACAAACGCTGCTTTACAGGCATACTATACAATCCCCCAGGTACGAAATTTAAAGGAATATTTCACCTTTATTGTTTCACTTTAAGCATTAAAGTGACAAGTGCCTTTGCGCTATTATGATTCCCTCAATGTAGGTAACAAAAACAAAATAAATAAAGTGCAGCAAAACCTAATCGAGTTTACAACACACAAATACAGAAATCGAATAAAAAAGGGGGTTCTGTGCAAAATATCACGCAGGCATGGTAAGTGACAGTAAAAAACACTAAATATGCAAATAATAAATATGCAAATAATAATCAAAGGGGCCGAAAGCTCCAGATGATATAATGAAAAAACTCTGCAAAAAAAATTTAAACGTGTCTTCGACCCTGACCCTGTGTCGTAACGCGTAGGGATTGGACGGACGTACACCTGGAGTGACGTAAGCAGGCGCCGAGGACGCCGCTCGTTTATGTGCATCACTGCACGATTTTAGTTACTTTGATGTAAGCACAGAATTTTCTAATAAACTTCCCCCTGAGTCTTACTCTACTACACTATTGGAGGCCTTTTGTTCTCTTTCTCTCCCCCCGCTCTGAGTACCATTTTTTTCCTCTTTTCCCCATAGCTGGATGCTCGTTTTGTCTAGGGGAATCGGCTATTTGTTTTAAAATATGAGCAGTACTTACCCGTTTTCGAGATGCATCTTCTCCGTCGCTTCCGGGTATGGGTCTTCGGGAGCGGGCGTTCCGTCTTGATTGACAGTCTTCCGAGAGGCTTCCGACGGTTGCATCCATCGCGTCACTAGTAGCCGAAAGAAGCCGAACGTCGGTGCGGCTCTATACTGTGCCTGCGCACCGACGTTCGGCTTCTTTCGGAAAATCGTGACGCGATGGATGCGACCGTCGGAAGCCTCTCGGAAGACTGTCAATCAAGAAGGAACGCCCAGTCCCGCAGCCCATACCCGGAAGCGACGGAGAAGATGCATCTCGTAAACGGTAAGTACGGATCATATTTTAAAACAACTAGCCGATTCCCCTAGACAAAACGAGCATTAATCTAAGGGGAAAATGTGTTCTCCATGGGTGAACCTCCGCTTTAATATACATTTTTTTTGCACAGAGTTTTTTCACTATATCATCTGGAGCTTTCGGCCCCTTTGATTATTATTTGCATATTTATTATTTGCATATTTAGTGTTTTTTACTATTCACTTTAAGCATTATTAAAATCACTGGGCCAGATCCTCAAAAGGGATACGCCGGCGTAACTGCTGTTACGCCGTCGTATCCCTGTTTCTAACTATGGAACTGATCCACAGAATCAGTTTTCCATAGTTAGGCAGAAGATCCGGCATGTGTAAGGGACTTACACTGCCGGATCTTAGGATGCAGTACTGCATCCGCCAAAGGGGGCATTTCGTATTGAAATGCCGCCTCGGGTATGCAAATTAGCACTTACAGAGATCCACAAAGCTTTTCAGCTTCGTTTTTTCTCCGTAAGTTTTTGCAATCGCAAAATTAGGGCTGCTTTTACAAAGTGTAAACTGTTTACACCATGTAAAAACAGACCCTTCTGTCCAGCGACGCGATTTTTTTTTTGTTTTGATTTTTTTTTTTTCGCGCCGTATCTTTTTTTTTTTCCGACGCAACTTTATTGACCCGTCGCAATCCACAAAGCTTGGCGTAACGTAATTTCGCGCTATGCACGTCGGGAAAATGACGTCACGAGCATGCGCAGTACGACCGGCGCGGGAGCGCGCCTAATTTAAATGGGAATCGCCCCCATGAAAAGAGGAACGCCTTGTGCCGGCGGAATTTAAGTTACACAGCCAAAAATTTCTCGGTAAGTGCTTTGTGGATCGGGCACTTACGTAGAAATTTTAAGGCAGTGTAACTTAAATGGGAAAAATTAAGTTACGCCGGATCTTTGTGGATTACCCCCATTGCTCCCCAAACAACTGCCGTTTTTAAAAAAAAAATTGCATTGATACATGTCATCTAGGGCAGGACCCAGGTCCCCAAATAGTTTTTATGAAAATAACTTGCATATAAGCCTTTAAAATTAGCATTTTAGATTTCTCCCATAGACTTTTACAGGGTGTTCCCCGGCTTTTCAAATTTCCTGTGAACACCCCAAATTGTTCGCTGTTCGGCGAACAGGCTAACAAGCAATGTTCGAGTTGAACATGAGTTTGACTCAAACTCAAAGCTCATCCCTAGTCATGAGGGCGTTCGGCATGTCAGGCCCCATCTTGCATTTTATTCAAAAGATGTATACCTCTCCAACTGCCCATCTTGCCATCCCTGATTTTTTTGTCTCCTGACATTCCCATCACCAATGGCACGTGTCAAGGGTGCCCTCTCTCTCCTTTTCTCTTCAACATTGCCATTTTCCAGAATTTTTAATTCCCCTTCGGGGGTCAGTGGTGTCACGGTGGGCAACCAAGTTCTTCGATCGGCTCTATTTGCCAATGGCATTCTTCTCTTCTCAACTAACCCTTCAGCTGACAATATCACTACTCCAATAACTATTTGTGACTTTCAGAGCCTGCTCTGGACTAAGGATTCATTTTGATAAGAACGACATTCTGGCCCTTAACCCACTTCTGTCCCGCAGCTGGATTGACTCATCCCCATTTCTAGTGGCGAAGCATTCTATAACCTACTTAGGTATCCGCATTGGTAGATTACCCTGCTCTTTGTATAGTCTTAACTATCCCCCTGTCATAGACAAGATTGTAAGGGAGTTGGAAGCATGGTCAACCCTGCCCCTTTCACTTTTTGGGAGAAGACACCTTTTCAAGATGGTCTGGTTCACAAGACTATTGTATCCAATGCAGACCCTTCCTCTTCTTCTGAAACATACAGATGTTCAAAAGATACATACTGCCTTGCTTGCGTTTCTATGGCGTGGCAAGAAACCCAGAATTGCCCTTCAAAAATGAAGTCTCCCAAAGAGTGAGGGTGGAGCGGGCTTGCCCAATATAACATTATATAATCTTTCCTGCCTATTGCGACAGGGCATTGATTGGTTGTCTAATAGGTCTTGATATTCTAATTATTTGCTGGAGGGTGCCCTGGTGTTCCCGTTCATTCTTCAGACCAAGCTGCACGCTCTACCTCCTATTTTAAAATCAAATTTACTGATTAGAGATGCTGTTATAGCCTGGAGAGAGGTTTGGAAGCTCCTGGGCTACCCTACACCAACTCATCACACCTACCTATACTTGGCAACCCAATGTTCTTCCCCTCAGGGACACATAAAGCATTTGCATAATGGTCTGCCTCAGGTCTACAGACTGTCTCCAACCCCTTCAATCCTACCCAAGGAACTCTCAGACCTTTTTCAGAATTGACCCAACAATACTCCTTAACACCGTCACAGGTATTTCACTACTACCAATTGTCCAGCTACCTCAAATCCTGCTCCAACCCATGACAAAATCCTTGACAGCACTCATTTATTGATGCAATGCTCAAGCGAGATACTCAATACTCTATTTCAGAAAAATACTCTAACCTAACTCTAATGCCGCATACAGACGGTCGTTTTTTGTGATGAAAAAAAACGACGTTTTAAAAAACGTCATTTAAAATGATCGTGTGTGGGCAAAACGTCGTTTTATGTCTTCAAAAAAACGACAAAAAAAAATTCGAACATGCTTGAATTTTTTGTGTCGTTTTTCAAAACGTCGTTTTTTACTGTACAGAAATTGACCGTGTGTAGCAAAAAACGACGTTTAAAACGACGTTTCTACACCCGCGCATGCCCAGAAGCTAGTTATGAAGCAAGCTTCAATGGAAAAAAGTGTTGAAACGTAACCTCGCTTTGCTAGAGCATTGTGAGAAAACGATGGTGTGTAGGCAACTTCGTCTTTGAAAATGATGTTTCAAAAACGTCGTTTTATTTCATGATTTAAAACGTCGTTTTTTTTCATCACAAAAAAACGACCGTCTGTACGCGGCATTATACTCTAACCTTATCACCCACCAGGCCTCGAAGTACCGTATCCTTCCTTTTAAACCTTGGGTCTCCATCCTTGATGTTCGAGACGCCCCAAAAATGATCCTTGCAGGATACCAAAAAATCTGCTACCTAGTGGTCTGCGAAGAATGGCGAGAAACTCAGTTCAAAATCGTTGCATACATACCTTTCCAACATAATAAAGAGTATCCCTCCCTCTCTATCTGCCCCTGGTGCGACACCTCCCGACCATCTCTGTTTCATAGGTTGTGGACCTGCCAAGCTATCTCCACCTTCTGGGACCAGGTGCTGAAATATATTAACAAGATACAACAAAGACTCCTCCCCAAAGACCCATTGATATATCTCTTTAGCTGTGATTCATTGAAGTCCTCTTCCTCTGCAATTACCTGCTCCCCACTTCCGCAGTGGACCCATATTTGCCTTCTGATAGCCCCGCAGAGTCCTCATGCAAGCCTGTATTCATCCTACCCCACCTCATATTGCTGCTGTACAACAAACCCTATTTCTCATGGAAAAACTGGATACTATTACCCAGCGCGCTAAATCCCTGAAACGCTTTAACTCCAGATGTCAACGTTATATGGAGCACTCCTTCTCTCCAGAAGAAATCTCTCAACATATGTCACCTTTGCGGTATACGGACTGATACTTGCGTGCAGACTTAGGATCCAAAGTACCCTGATCACCACCAGAACTCGCAAGTCCCCCTTAGCATTCCTTTTATTTCATTTGCTTTTCTGCTGCTCTACTTGAGTTGTACTGTGTTCTTGTTATTAACCCTAAAGCCCTGTACACACGATCGGTTTGTCCGAAAATAGACCGATGGACTGTTTTCATCGGTCAAACCGATCGTGTGTGGGCCCCATCGGTTTGTTTTCGATCAGTGAAAAAAAATAGAACATGTTTTACATTTTTCCTATGGATAAAAAAACGATCGTCTGTGTGGAAGTCCATCGTTCAAAAATCCATGCATTCTCAGAATCAAGTCGATGCATGCTCGGAAGTATTGAACTTAATTTTTCTCAGCACGTCGAAGTGTTTTACGTCACCGCGTTTGGACACGGTCAGATTTTTTACCGATAGTGTGTAGGCAAGACTGATAAAAGTCAGCTTCATCGGATATCCAACAAAAAAATCCATCGGATTAGATTCCATCAGATATCCGATCGTGTGTACAGGGCTTAATAGTCTCTATTCCCTCAACCGGTTAGAATGTATACTCGCTTCTACTCCTCAGGTTGTTTCTTTGATGCAGTTTATTGGTTAGCTACTCTAGTTATACCAGGTGCAATATTCGTTTCTGAATTTGGCCATGCTCTCAAGGCTGATGTTATATTACAGTTACGCTTGTTCTATTGTACGAAGGCTACCTAATCCGTCCTACAGCCTTCACAGTTACATGATTTGTATATGTAATACTTTTATTTCAGTTTTTTTTCTTTCTCTTTACTGAAAATACCCAAAAAACATATTTAAAAAAAACAAACATTTACTCCATTAGTGGTTTAGAAGAGCAGGGTAAATTACTTGGAATTCATTATTAGTGAAATGCAAAGTGGCCCAAAGCATATTTTTTCAGTTCACTATGTAGATTATGGAGGTGTTGCTAACATAAGGTTCACACGCTGTTGTGGAAATTTTTATAAATGTATGTTGTCAGATGTCCCGCAGTGTCGGTTTTGCTGTAATGCGCTCATGTGAGTGTATTCCCACATACAGACGTTGGTGGAAGACCATTGGCGCGAAAACCTTCCCATGGACACAGCAGATTTGCTTGCTCATTTTAGGGATGTTCATTTATGTTTCAGCAAGGGACTGGCCACTTCTTGTCAACTGCATTAAATGACTCCAAGCGAACAGATCTGCGTACATGGGAACTATAGCATAACTATACGAAAATTATGGTTATCTGATCCATGATTAAGTATGGTTTGCGGCAATGGTAGCCGTGAGTTGGTTTGCACACGGCTTTGAGTGAGTGAGTGAGAGACTTGTAAAGTGCAACACATGCGAACTGAATCGCCTCTGGGCGCTGTATCCATTTCATGGGTAAGGAACCCCTTGACCTCAGAAGAGATGGGTTTTAATCTTTCTCCTGAAGGCCAAGTGGTCCGACTCCAGTCGGATGGTGGTTGGTAGTGCATTCCACAGGCGAGGTCCCTGGACTGCAAATCTTCGATCTCCTTTGGACTTGTATCTGGCTTTGGGTATCTGGAGTAGGTTTTGATTGGTGGATCGCAGAATGCGATTGGGGTTATGGGCTTTTATTTTTTCGCATAGATATTGGGGGGCGTTGCCTTGAATACACTTATGTATTAGACAGAGTGCCTTGAAAGTGATTCTGTCTTTTACTGGCAACCAATGAAGGGATCTCAGTGAAGGTGAGATTGATTCCCATGGTTTTTTTCCAGTCACTAGTCGAGCGTCCGTATTTTGAACGACTTGCAGACGAGTGATTTGGTATTTGGGGAGTCCTAGATAGAGGGCATTTGCGTAGTCGAGTCTGGAATTGATGATTGTTCCCACCACGACTGCAATGTCCTCTTTCGGGATAAAGGGCGTGAGTCTGCGTAGTAGGCGCAGCAGATGGTGGGATCCGCTAACTACTGATCCTATTTGTGCATCCATTGTCATGTAGGTATCGAAAATGACTCCGAGACTGACTTTGGTGCTAGGGGTAACAGTTTTACCCAGAATGGGCGGGGGAGTCCATGTTGACGCGGGGTGATTTTTCCGGTTAGCGTGAAACAGGTGAAGTTTGTACAGAGCCATGCTTCCTAGTGTTCTTTTGTCTCACAGAGAGCATGGTCCATATATTCAGCCGTTTGCACACATCACTGCTAGCATTCTATTTGAATATATACATGTCTGTGATTGGTTCTTTTGAAAGAATACAAAATGTCTGATTGGCAGTTTTGTGAAAGCCACCACCTTCTTTTGTTACTCATGTTGACATTGTAAATAAAGGGAGCAGGCTTTCCTAGGGAGGACTCTGCTAAGCTCAATGTAATACCAGCATTTGTGTTTGTGTTACTGAGAGATAAACCAGCGTGCTGAACCCGGCATTATACAAGAGAGCAATATTTGTGCTTTTAAGCGCAAGGAAATTGTTTGCTTAAAGCGGATGTCCGCTGAAAAAAAAATATTAAAATCCAGCAGCTACAAATACTGCAGCTGCTGACATTTAATATTAAGACACTTACCTGTCCTGGAGTCCAGCGCCGTCCGCAGCAGAGGACGAGCTATCGCTCATCACTCTGCTGCCCCCCGCCATCCTCGGTGAGGGAACCAGGAAGTGAAGCGCTCCGGCTTCACTGCCCGGTTCCCTACAGCGCATGCGCAAGTCGTGCTACGCCTGCCGATTGGCTCCTGCTGTGTACTGGGAGCCGAGTGTTCCCAGAACACAACGGGGGGGGGGGGGAGTTGACGTCATGCCCGCAGTCTGTCCGAGACGGTGTGGCCGGAAGTGGGTGCAAATACCTGTCTTTAGACAGGTATCTGCACCCTCCTCTCCCCTGAAAGGTGTCAAATGTGACACCAGAGGGGGGGGAGGGTTCAGATCAGCGGGAGTTCCAATTTAGGGTGGAGCTCCGCTTTAAGGAGAAGCTTAATATTTCTATTACAACGCCAAGAGAGAACAGGCTTCCACCCCTAGGTACCTTCCAGTCATCAAAATGCAAAAATATATATACTATGGGCCAGATTCACAAAGGACTTACGACGGCGTATCTCCAGATACGCCGTCGTAAGTCCGAATGTGAGGCATCGTATCTCGGCGCCCGATTCAAAGAATAAGATACGCCAGAATTTGTCCAAGATACGACTGACGTAAGTCTCTTACGCAGTCGTATCTTAGGTGCATATTTATGCTGGCCGCTAGGGGTGTTTCCGTATATTTCCTGCGTTGAATATGCAAATGAGCTAGATACGCCGATTCACGAACGTACTTGTGCCCGGCGTATTAAAATACGCTGTTTACGTAAGGTGTACGACCGGCATAACTTTACCCCTCATAAAGCAGGGGTAAGTCATGTTAAGGTATGGACGTCGGAAACGTCGGAACAGCGTCGTATTTTACGTCGTTTGCATAAGTTGTACGTGGATGGGGATGGGCGTAGGTTACGTTCACGTCGACTAAGCATTGAGCCGTCGTAACTTAGGGAGAAAATTAGATGTGATACTGAGCATGCGCGCGCATGCGCCGTTCGTTAGGCGTGTCATTTACGTGGGGTCACGGTTCATTTCCATACAACACGCCCCCTACCAGCCTACTTTGAATTACGCGGGCTTACGCCAGCCCATTTACGCTACGCCGCCACAACTTACGGAGCAAGTGCTTTGTGAATACTGCACTTGCCTGTCTGAGTTGCGGCGGCGTAGCATAAATAAGATACGCTACGCCCGCACAAAGATGCGCCCAGATACGTGAATCTGGCCCAATATGTACATATGTTCACCGCGCTACTCAAGTTACAGTAAATAGCAGCCAACACCACACAATAGATCAATTTTGCAAAACGAGTCAAACATAATAAATAAGTGTAGCGCTAAAGAAGAAGAAAAAACGAGAAAGACCATGCGAATAAGTCTTATGGCAAATGACATAAGAACACCAAAAATACGAAACCAATTCATAGGAAACCAGTCAGATAGTACTGATAGACACTTCCAAATACTGGGGTAGATTCAACAAGCAATTGCATCTGCGTAACCATAGTTACGCAGCGCAATTGCTTAGTTGCGCCGGCGTATCGACTGCTCCTGATTCAGGAAGCTCGATACGCCGACTGCAGCCTATGATATGACTAGCATAAGGCTCTTATGCCAGTCATATCGTAGGCTGCATTCTTACGATGGCCGCTAGGTGGCGTTCCCGTAGTGGTCAGCGTAGAGTATGCAAATTGCATACTAACGCTGATTCACAACCCTACGCGCGCCCTGCGTACGCATTTTACGTCGTTTGCGTTCGTCGGGTTCCGCTTAAGGCTGCTTCTGCTATTAGCAGGGGCAGCCAATGCTAAGTATACCCATTGTTCCCGCGCCGCGATTTAAAAAGATTACATCGTTTGCGTAAGTGAATCGTGAATGGCACTGGAGGCAATTTACGTTCACGTTAAAGCAAATGACGTCCTTGCGACGTCATTTGCCGCAATGCACATCGGGAAAGTTTCCCGACGGAGCATGCGCACTAAGTTCGGCGCGGGAACGCGCTTAATTTATATGATCCATGCCCCCTATGGGATCATTTAAATTACGCGCGCTTACGCCGGGCATTTTTCAGGAGCACCCACGCAAATTACGGAGCTACTGCTCCGTGAATCAAGTGTAGCGCAGGAAATTTACGGAGGCGCAGTGTTAAAACGGTACACTGCACCTCCGTAAGAAATGGGCAAGTCGTACCTGAATCTACCCCACTGATGATAGAAGATCCAGGCAATTCAAGGTGTGCAAAGCAAGAGAAAAGAGACAAGGGTGCACATAGCGTAAATCCGTAAAACGTTAGCTTGCCGTATTTATTTTTAAAAAGTTTACACTCACATAACAAGCGCATTAAAATAAGTCCGGCAGTCCAACATTGACCCCACTGCCGGACTTATTTTAACGTGCTTGTTATGTTCACCTAAATGTGAGTGTAAACTTTTTATAAGTAAATACTGCAAGGTAACGTTTTACGGATTTACGCTATGTGCATCCTTGTCTCTTTTCTCTTGCTTTGCACACCTTGAATTGCCTGGATGTTCTATCATCACCATTTGGAAGTGTCTATCAGTATCATCTGACTGGTTTCCTATGAATTGGTTTCGTATTGAGTAACATCCATATGAATGCCTTAGGAGTTCCATAGACCTATTCAGAATTGGAGTCGTTTTGGATCCTAGTTATCATTACCTTACAAGATCGGCCTGATAAGTGTACACTTACTTGGGTCCGATCCTTCTGGTAAGCCTCTCAATATTACTACAGTACCTGCCGCCGATATTGTGTTTCCAGCGCGATGGGATTGCGATGCAAATCACCGCTGCGAGGCTGTGCTTCTCACTCTCGCCGCCCCCACGAGATGCCCCGCACATCCATAGGAATCCATTGGGGGCGGCGAGCGGGAGGAGCGACAAAGCTCAGCGCTGGCTCCTGCGACGGGGCTCGCAGATGTCAATCTCGCCGATAACAGAGGCAAGATTGACACAATATCGGCAGCAGGTACTGTACTTGGTGGTGGATCTTCTATCAATTATTTGATCACACAGTCACTTTCAATTGAAATATTTGGATCACTTTACAGACTTTCATTCTACTTATTTACACTGTGGACTATATGAGCATTTTTGGTGTTCTTGGGCCAGATTCACAAAGGTTAGCGGATCTTTAGATCCGTGTAACCTATGTGTTTTAAGATCCGCCCTCGCAAGTTTGTGAGGAAAGTGTCAAATTCACAACACACTTACCTCCAAACTTGCGACGGCGGTTCTTAACTCCCCCAGCGGAATTCAAATTCCGCGGCTAGGGGAGTGTCATATTTAAATCAGGCGCGCTCCCGCGCCGATTTAAATACGCATGCGTCGTCCGGGGAATTTCCCGGCGTGCATTGCTCCCACTGACGTCAATAGGACGTCAGTGGTTGCGACGTGAGCGGGACTTGCGACGCGCGTGTTCGTGAATCGGCGTACGCAAACGACGTAGGAAATTTCAAAATCGACGCGGGAACGACGGCCATACTTAACAATACTTACCCCTGCTTTTAGCAGGGGTAAGTATACGACGGGTACCGCGCTACGGAAACGACGTAAGAACACTGCGTCGGGTCCGCGTACGTTCGTGAATTTCGCGTATCTCGCTGATTTACATATTATTCAGTGTAAATCAGCGGGAACGCCCCGGCGCCATTTTTAAATCAAAAAAAAGATCCGACAGTGTAACACAGTGTGACACTGTCGGATCTCAGCCCTATCTATGCGTATCTGATTCTATGAATCAGGTGCATAGATAGGACTAGTAAAAATCCGAGATACGATGGTGTATCTGAGATACACCGTCGTATCTCTTTTGTGAATCTGGCCCCTTATGTCATTTGCCATGAGACTTATTCGCACAGTTTTTTCTTCTTCTTTAGCACTACACTTATTTTTTTACCTTCCAGTCATCAACTAGGTGAGAATCCTTATGTAAGGGTTTGTTCACACCAGATACATTGGGACTGTGCTGAAGTTGCACTGTACAACATTTTTTTAATATCAGACACCAAAAACCAGTGGAACAGGATTACATAAACATGTATCTCCTTGGGGAATTTTTTCACATAGCCTCCTACTGCGGTTTATGGAGGCGGACTGATAGTAAAAGCACCCCCAGAGCTCCTGTGGAGGTGAAAATGAGAATACCTAATGATCTGTCTATCACTGAGAAATCAAAGGGCGAGCTGTGGCCCTAATATTGACCTGGGTCAAGGAATGTGCCCGCAGTGTGACAACACCATCTGCTGGAGTATATTGATGATCTCAGCACAATCCAGGAAAATTATGGATTAGACAGAGGACTATCTAGGGGTGAGTGAGAGGAGAAAGTAGGGGTGTTTGGTATGTTATAAAATGCTAATTCAGGCCATTTTCTCTCTCTTATTCTGGGAGACCAGCCACAATATTATTATTATTCAGGATTTATATGGCACGCCACCAACAGTTTGTGCAGCACTTCAAAGGGAGGCAGTACAGTTACAATACAATAAAATACGAAACAGTTAAAAAGTAAGTAATATTACCGAACTTGAGGTAGGTCTTATGTTTTTATTCTAGTTCAACTTTCATTTTAGATCAGCTCAATACATTCTAGGCTCAGTGAGGTTTTAAACATGGAGGCCCAGATTCACAACCGAGATACGATGGCGTATCTCCAGATACGGCGTCGTATCTCTGAGTTGCGCCGTCGTATCTACAGTATGCGCCTGATTCTTAGAATCAGTTACGCATAGATATCCATTAGATCCGACAGGCGTAAGTCTCTTACGCCGTCGGATCTTAACTGCATTTTTTTTTTCCGCTAGGTGGCCGTATGCAAATTAGCTAGATACGCGGATTCCCGAATGTACGCGCGGCCAACACAGTAAAGTTATGTCATTTACGTTAGGCTTTTCCCGGCGTAAAGTTGCCCCTGCTATATGAGGCACAGCCAATGTTAAGTATGGCCGTCGTTCCCGCGTCGAAATTTGAAAAAGTTACGTCGTTTGCGTAAGTCGTCCGTGAATGGGGCTGGACGTCATTTACGTTCACGTCAAAACCAATGACGTCCTTGCGGCGTACTTTGGAGCAATGCACACTGGGAAATTCCACGGACAGCGCATGCGGCATTCCGAAAAAACTTCAATCACGTCGGGTCACAGTAGTTTTGCATAAAACACGCCCCCCAAATTTGAATTAGGCGGGCTTATGGCGGCCGATTTATGCTACGCTGCCGCAACTTACGGAGCAAGTGCTTTGAGAATACAGCACTTGCCCGTGTAAGTTGCGGAGGCGTAACGTAAATCAGATACGTTACGCCCGCACAATTTTATGCGGCTCTACGTGAATCTGCCCCGGAGTTTCTAATAGGCATCCAGATTGAGTAGAAGATTTTATGCAGGCCTACTATTTGGGAATATAAATATTTGCTCTGTCTTCCTGTTGGGATAAGGCATACTTGTCAACAGTCCCATATTTGCTGGGACAGTCACACTTTTTAGATGTAGCATCCTTTTAGATAGGTACTAGAGAGTGTATATAGTTTTTGGCTTTTCTGCTTAGAGGAACTGCATTCTGCTCACATCATTTGTAATAGAAACATCTTTGCCATTCTGAAGCTTCCCTCATACCACTTTGCATATTATTTTATATATATACTGTAATTCTGTGAGTGCCAAATATGCTGCAGAAATCTCCCTCCACTGAGTCTGGCTGCAACCACTTTAACTGTGGGAAGCAGAAGCTGCTGCCTGTTCACTTCCTGGATTTTCACAGACACACAGAGGCACACCTACAGCTCTGCAGCTCTCATTGGCCCAATTTTTGACTCACCCCCTCCCTTCCTGGCAAACTCTCACGAGAGTGAGAGAGAGAAAGAGACCTGTGCATGGTGTCATAGATGTGAAAAATAGGAAAATTCTGCGCTCGTCCTAATAGTTATTAACCACTTGAGACCCGCGCTATTGACAAAAGACGTCAACAGCGCGGTTCTCAGGTGCCAAGTGGACGTCTTTGGACGTCATTTGAAATGCATTACCCGCGCGCGGCACTGGGGGGCGCGTGGCGGGTAACCACTGTGCCGCCGCATCGCTGGGGACCCGATGCGTGTACCTGGCGGCCGCGATGTCCGCCGGGTACACGCGATCGTCGGGAACACAGCCGGTAACAGCAGGGACGTGGAGCTCTGTGTGTAAACACAGAGCTCCACGTGCTGTTAGAGGAGAGGAGACTGATCTGTGTCTCTTGTGCATAGAGACACAGCATCGGTCACCTCCCCCAGTCACCCCCCTCCCCCCACACAGTTAGAACACACCCAGGCTACACATTTAACCCCTTCCTCACCCCCTAGTGTTAACCCCTTGCCTGCCAGCCACATTTATACAGTAATTAGTGCATTTTTATAGCACTGATCGCTGTATAAATGTGAATGGTCCCAAATTTGTGTCGAAAGTGTCCGATACGTCCGCCGCAATATTGCAGTCCCAATAAAAAAAATCGCAGATCGCCGCCATTACTAGTAAAAAAAAAATAATGAAAAAAATCATAATTCTGTTCCCCATTTTTTAGGCGCTATAACTTTTGCGCAAACCAGTCGCTTATTGCGATTTTTTTTTTTTTTTTTACAAAAATACGTCGAAAAATATGTATCGGCCTTAACTGAGAAAAAAAAATGTTTTAAAAAAAAAATGGGAGATTTGTTATAGCAACAAGTAAAAAAAAAATATATTTTTTTTAAATTGTCGCTCTTTTTTGTTTATAGCGCAAAAAATAAAAACCGCAGAAGTGATCAAATACCACCAAAATAAAGCTCTATTTGTGGGGAAAAAAGGACGTCAATTTTGTTTGGGAGCCACGTCGCACGACCGCGCAAATCAGTTAAAGCGACGCAGTGCCGGAAGCTGAAATTTCGCCTGGGAACGAAGGGGGTTTATGTGCCCAGTAAGCAAGTGGTTAAAATGCATGATAAGTGGCGATAAAAAAAAAAATATATATATATATATATATATATATATATATATATATATATATATATATATATATATATATATATATATACATATAATTGAAATAAAAAAATGCAACAAACTTAAAAAATTAAGAACTTAATCCAAAAACAATATATATATATGTATATACATATCAAAAAAGATGTGCAATTATCAGAAAAAAAACTGTGTAGAACCACCCTTCACTGTAATTACAGCTGCAAGTCTTTTTGGGGATGTCTCTACCAGGGCTCAAGTCCTGCGGGAACGCGTGGGAACGGAGTTCCTTCACTTTTTTCACAGCAGGAATGCAGTTCCCTTTGCAGGACTAAAGCAGCCGAGCCACCCGAGCCAATCCTTCACTAAGCGGCGATGCCAGCTTTACTCGCTGTCAGGGGCAGGCGAACCTTAGTAATCCTTTATGTTACTGGCCGCTTCCTGTATATGGATTCATCGGGTAGTGTGCGGGTATTCCATCACTTCCTCGATGCCGCAATGTCTCCTGGGAGCTTTTGTCATTGTTCCCAGGAGACATTGCGAGTTATCGCGGGATTTAGAAAGAACTTGCTTAAAAAAAAAAACATGCGCTTTAGTAATTATGCATATGAGCGTATCATTTTTTTTTTGGTGGGGGAGTGGATCTCGGGTGGGAGTTCCCACACTTTTTTCCCCAGGACTTGACCCATGGTCTCTACCAGCTTTGCACATCTAGAGAGTGACATTTTTGCCCATTCCCCTTTGCACAATAGCTCAAGCTCTGTCAGATTGGATGGGGAGCATCTGTGAACAGCAATTTTCCAGTCTTGCCACATATTTTCAATTATAAAAATTATTTTCTATATTATTTTTAATTGTTCAGTGGTGACTATCCATAACCTTATTACAATATGATGAATAGAGATGGGTTTATTGTCCACATTGGTACCGTAACCGCATTGTTCTTGACCTATTCTCCATTAGCATTTGATGAATATCTATATTATTTGTTGATATTGGTCGTAATTAGGTTATTAATTAAAATCTGAATATATTCCAGTCTTTTTGCCCATATGTTTTCCCTTAATTAAAATGGCTGCGGTGTCATGTGGAGACACTTAGGCCCGGATTCACAAAGGAGTTACGACGGCGTATCTCTAGATACGCCGTCGTAACTCTGAGTGTGAGGCGTCGCATCTCTGCGCCTGATTCATAGAATCAGATACGCCTCACTGTTGCCTAGATACGAGCGGCGTAAGTCTCGTACGCCATCATATCTTGGGGTGCATATTTACGCTGGCCGCTAGGGGCGCTTCCGTATATTTACGCGTCGAATATGCAAATGAGCTAGATACACCGATTTAAGAACGTACGTGCGCCCGGCGTATCAAGATACGTCGTTTACGTAAGGCGTTGGACCGGCGTAAAGTTACCCCTCATAAAGCAGGGGTAAGTCATGTTAGGTATGGACGTCGGAAGCGTACGAACAGCGTCGTATTTTACGTTGTTTGCGTAAGTCGTCTGTGAATGGGGCTGGGCGTAGGTTACGTTCACGTCGACTAAGCATTGAGCAGGCATAATTTTCTTTGAAAATTCAACATGATACTGAGCATGCGCGCGCATGCGCCGTTCGTATAGCGCGTCATTTACGTGGGGTCACCAATCATTTACATACAACATGCCCCCTACCAGCCTAGTTTGAATTAGGCGGGCTTACGCCGGCCCATTTACACTACCCCGCCGTAACTTAGAGCGCAAGTCCTTTCTGAATACGGGGCCTGCCGCACTAAGTTACGGAGGCGTAGTGTATCTGAGATATGCTACGCCCGCCTAAAGATAGGTGCTTCTTTGAGAATCTGGGCCTTAGTCTTCAAAGATGGCCACCGTTCCATTTCCGCTTTCTAGTATTTATAAACAGACACCTTCTAGCCTATCAGAATCCTCTGATGAAGTCACGTGCCGTGACCTAACGCGTAAGGAATGATAGCTGGACGTGACCGGAAAGTGACGCGGAACCCCGTCCAACCGGAACGCTCTGTTATCCAGCGTTTTGATATTTTATGCGTGTAAGCAGTTTTTAGTCTTTAATAAATCCTCCTCCTGTTTGACATACTTCACGATGGATACCTCCGTGTTTGTGTTTTCTGGTTAATAACTGCATTCTACGGTGAGCCTCCATGGTTTTGAAGACCAGGATCTACAATACAGCACCCAGGAAGTTGCAGTTTCCATCTATCTGGTTGGAAGTTATTCTAGCCGATTTTCCCACAAGAGGGAGGTAAGCGCTCTGTGAGCCCACCATTTAGGAAGACACACCTGTGTTGCCATTTGATGATTTTCGTTTGACAGCTGTTCTGGATTGGACTTTTTTTCATATGTGAAAAATCACATATAATTTTTATTTGGAACATTTATTTATTTTCACATAGGATTGCACTGAATCTTTATTTTCGATTTTGATGAATGTTGACATTTGCTGTCAATTTCTAATTTATTTTAATTTTAGTGTTTGATTGGAATGTATCCATTAATTTTAACTTGATCACATTTCTCATTTACGCATTGTTTGCACATTTATTTATTTATTAGATTATTTATAGTGTTGTTCACTGTTTAGTGCACTTGACTGCGCTCGTCATTTCTCATTTATTCAATCCATTATTTTGTCGTTAGCACATATAGATTTGAGCAGCAGCTTGCCAGAATGCACATTTAGTTTATTTATTTTATAATTTTCACTATTGGCTAGCGCTTAAGATAGTTTCTTTATTCATATTTTCAATTGAATTTGGCTCTGGACTTTGACTGGGCCATTCTAACACATGAATATGTGTCCACCCCAGTCTCAAGTCTTTTGCAGACCCTAACAGGTTTTCTTCTAAGATTGTCCTGTATTTGGCTCCATCCATCCATCCACTCTGACCAGCTTCCCTGTCGAATAAAAGCATCCCTACAACATGATGCTGCCACCACCATGTTTCACGGTGGGGATGGTGTGTTCAGAGTGATGTGCGGTGTTAGTTTTCTGCCACACATAGCATTTTTCTTTTAAGCCAAAAAGTTAAATTGTGGTCCCATCTGACCAGAGCACCTTCTTCCACATGTTTGCTGTATCCCCCACATGGCTTCTCAAAAACTGCAAACGGGACTACTTATGGCTTTTTTTCATCAGGCTTTCTTCTTGCCACTCCTCCATAAAGGCCAGATTTATTAAATGCACGACTAATGCAGACGGTCGTTTTATGCGATGTAAAAAAAAAGACGACGTTTTCTGTGAAGTAAAAAACGACGTTTTTGAAACTTCAATTTTCAAAAACGACGTTGCCTACACACCATCGTTTTTTCACAATGCTCTAGCAAAGCGAGGTTACGTTCCCCACGTTTTTTCCATTGAAGCTTGCTTCATAACTAGCTTCTGGGCATGCGCGGGTTCAAAAACGTTGTTTTAAACATCGTTTTTTGCTACACACGGTCAATTTCTGTGACACAAAAAACGACGTTTTGAAAAACGACACATAAAATTGAAGCATGCTTCAATTTTTTTTTTGTAGTTTTTTACAAGACATAAAGCAACGTTTTCCCCCACACACGGTCAATGAAATTGACGTTTTTAAAAACGTTGTTTTTTTACATCGCATAAAACGACCGTCTGTACGCTGCATAATAGTTGTCCTGTGGACAGATTCTCCCACCTGAGCTGTGGATCTCTGCAGCTCCTCCAAAGTTACCACTAGTGTTGCTCACGAATATTCGCATTGCGAATATTCGACTCGAATATAGCATATTCGAGAAATCGCGCTATATTTCGAAATTCGCGGTGAATATTCGCAATTCCGAATATTCGATTTTTTACAATTTTTTTTTTTAATCAGATCACATCCTAGATATCTCCATCGACGTCTAAAAGCATTGCTGGTATCATTAGAGACCCTGGGCCGAGTAGCTGAAGCGTTCATTGAATTTTCCAGAAAGATCGCAATGCGATTATTCGGCAAACGCAATATCGCGCGATTATTTTCCTCGCCCCGATCTTCCGCATCAGAGCGATTTTTACAGTTTCATTTTTAAAACAGATCACATCCTAGTGATCTCCATAGACGTCTGAAAGCATTGCTGGTATGATTAGAGCCATTGGGCCGAGTAGCTGAAGCGATCATTTTATATTGCCGAATATTCGCAATGCGAATATTCGGCAATAGGAATATTGCGCGATTATTTGCTCCGCCCTTTTGCATCAGAGCCAATCAGAGTTCTCCTTCCACACTCGTCACAGGTTAGCAACCAATAGGAACCTGCCTGCATGGACATTATATAAGCTCACTCCCAGCACCATTTCATTGCAGATTCAGAAGCTGGCTATAGAGTGTGGAGGCTGTTTCTGTGTTCCTGGTTTCCTGTGTCTTTGTTCTTGATTGATTTAGATCATCACCAGCATTGCTATTTAGTGATTCCAGTGGATCTTTTCCAGTATATCAACTGCTTTTTTCAAAGCAATAGACCCAAGAGCTTTTTTCAAAGCTACGTTTTGTGCTGTTTTGTGCTGTTTTTTTCATTTGTGTTACTGTTTGATCCTGCAATCCTCCCTGTTCAGTGATATTTGCAAGAGATTTCAGAACACATTTTGCTGAGCTTTATAAAAGAGCTTTTCTAAAAGCTAAGTTTTGTTCATCTTGTGTTACTGTTAGATCTTGCAGGTTCGCTGTTCAGTGATATTTGATAGGCATCTCAGTTCACATTTTGTTTAGTTTTCCCTAAAGAGCTTTTATAAAAGCTAAGTTTTGTGTTCAGTTTAGTTAAATTTTGTGTAGTAAGTGTACACACTGTTAGTGTACATTTATTTCATCTAGCTTAGCTTAGTGTGTGTTTAGTGTCTGTGTTTTGTGTTTAAAAAAAAAAAAAAAAAAAAAGTTAGTGTTTGTTTGTTTAGTGCTTTTTTTTTTTCTTTAATTTTGTAGTCCTTGTCTGGTGTACTACTTTTCTTATAGTTTAGTAGCTGTCTGTGTACGTCTTTGTCTGCGTGCCTGTCTTGTAAAAAAAACACAAAAACACATTTTGTTCACATTTTCCCCCCCCAATAAAGTTTACCCCCCCCACACACATATCAGCAATAATGAGCGGCATCCGTGGCCGTGGCAGCAGGGGTAGGGGAGTTACTCCCAGTGCTGGATCGCTGCCAGCACGGGGTACCTCTCGTGCCCCTACTAGTGGTAGAGGATCGGGTGCAAGGGGAGTACGCCTGATCCGGGAGTTCTTCCCATCGGGCAGCCGCCCGATATTGCCATCTCAGGCTCAAGTAGTGGTGGACTACATGGGGCACAGCAGTGCCACTGAGTCGTCGGTCCCGACTCACAGTAGTACCACCATTACACCGTTGCCTGTACTACCCCCCCCCAGCCCCCAAGAGTCCAGCATCTTACTGTTCGACAGCGACAGTGAGAGGGATCTCTTGGGGGAGGCCATGCATCAGGCAGACCTCCAGCTCTGTCCTGATGGTCAGGACCTTTTTGAAGGGATGGATGAGGAGGATGGGATACCTGCTGGCAGTATCCCAGAGACATCCCTTCAAACTGGTGCTGCTGTTTTGGTGCAGGAAACAGCAGCACCTAGTCAGACCCAGGCGTGGGTGAGGGGACAGCGGAGCCAGGCTAGAGGCTCCATGTCACGTGGTTCCCTCAGACCAACACATCTCAGCCCTTGGTCTGACATCTCTGGGGGCGAAGAGGGTGACCCATCATGGTTGCCATCTGACGCGTCGGCTCACTACGTCAGTGACGACGGGGAAGGTAGGCACCCTGGTGAAACGGTGCGCCAGGTCACCACCAGGGAGACCATCGTCAGGGTCTCCACTGGTGATGGCAGCAGGAGGTGTCAGGAGGAGGAGCAGCAGCAGCAGCAGCAGCAGCAGGCAGCTCCACCTGTGCGCACCGAGTCCCAGCAGGTGCAAGTAAGCGTCACCCCATCTGACAGGAGGGCGGTGCTGAAGTCACCTGTCTGGAATTTCTTTACCCTGGTGGCAGACAACCCTACCGTGGCCATCTGCCGGATTTGTAAAGTGAGGGTGAAGAGAGGGAAGTGTTTGGCTCGGGTGGGTACCACAGCCCTGAACCAGCACCTGAGGATAAACCACTGGGCGTTGTATGACGAGATGAAGCGTGGTGGTGGTAGCAGCGCCACCACCACAAGTGAGCAGGGTACAGCAGCCCCTGCCACATCTTCATCTGTTTCCAGCAGGTCATGCCCCCCCGCTCCCTCTAGTAGAGGTACTGGTACCGGCAGCCAGACCTCTACTTCCACAGCACCCTCCACGTCTGTGTCCCGCACTGCCGTCCGGCGCCAGGCGTCGATTTCAGACGCCTTTGACCGCACCACTCCCTTCCCCCCTGGAGACCGACGTGTGCGTTCCCTCAATGGGCTCCTGGCAAGGGTTATTGCCCAACATCTGCTGCCCTTCAACATAGTTGACAGCAACCCCTTCAGGCAGATGTTGGAGCAGGCCCAACCCCAATGGCGTGTCCCCAGCCGCCATTTCTTTGCCAGGACTGGTGTCCCTGCCCTACACCAGCACATTGTGCAGAATGTAACCCTGTCGCTGGATCACGCTGTCAGCGACAGGGTTCATCTGACAATGGATGGCTGGACCAGCAGGCATGGGCAGGGACGCTACATCAGCTTCACGGCCCATTGGGTTTCCCTCCGAGGCGTCGGTGAGGGATCGTCGGCAACCGATCTTGTGGTGCCGCCCCGGGGTGTCCAGGGGAGAACTGCTGGTCTCCCTCAAGCCACTGTCTCCGCAGCTGCTGAGCCTCCCAGCAAGCGCCCCCGTAGCTACTCAAGTGTGGGGCACGTGCGCTGTCAGGCCGTGCTCCAGCTTGTTAGTTTAGGGGACCGGAGACACACTGGAGAAGAAGTGCTGAAAGCACTTCAAGCTCAGGTCCAGAAGTGGCTGACACCCCGAAGGCTCCAGCCAGGTATGGTTGTCTGCGATAACGGCAGCAACCTACTCGCCGCCCTCCATGCTGGCAGTCTGACGCACGTGCCCTGTCTGGCACATGTCCTCAACCTGGTGGTGCAGAAGTTCCTGCGCACTTATCCAGGGTTGAGTGACATTGTGGCAAAGGCGCGTAGGATTGCCAGCCACTTCAGGCGCTCCCCAACCGCTACCGCGTCCCTGTCCAAATTGCAGCGGAAGTACAATCTGCCCCTTCACAGGCTGATTGTGGACAGTGTGACGCGGTGGAACTCCACCCTCCACATGCTGAAGAGGTTGTGGGAGCAGCAAAGGGCGGTGAGGGAGTACCTGATGGAACTAGGCACTGAGAGGGCTTCACCACAACTCCCTTTCATCGCCTGTGCGCAGTGGGGGCAGATAAACCAGGTCTGCCAAGTGTTGTCCTCCTTCGAGCAGGCGACCAAGATGGTCAGCAGTGAGCAAATTGGCCTCAATAGCGTGCTGCCAATACTGTTCATGCTGGAGAGGACACTAGATCGCCTGCTCGAGGCTGGGGAGAGTGCCTTGGTGGAGCAGGAGGAGTCAGCAATGCTCCACCGAGACCAGGGCCAGGACGAGGAGGAGGAGGAGGAGGAGGATGATGATGAAGAGGAGGAGGAGGTGGTTGCTGGTGTCGTCCCGGAGTCAGGGCCTGGTCAGGAGGGAGAGCCGGTGTTGGGGGCACCGATAGTCCGGGGGTTGGGCATGTCTGAGTTTGACCAGCAGCGCCTCAGGGATGAAGAGTCGCACCTCATTCACCTGGCCAGCATTGAGGAGTCACAGCGGGCTGTGCTCTTCCCCATGGCTGCCCACATGCTGAGATGCCTCAGGAGGGACCCCCGGGTTAAGACCATCAAGACGAGGGATGATTTCTGGATGGCCACCCTTTTGGATCCCAGGTGCAAGGGGAAACTGGAGCAGTTCATCCCAGCCAGCCGGAGGCAGCACCGGATGGAGGAACTGCAGGCAGCCATTGTCAGACGGTTGGAGCAGGCAACTCCCCGGCCTCCAGTTGTCCCCCCTCATCTCACCCAGCAGGTGGCTGCACCCAGCTGCAGCCGAGCAGGGGACCTAATGGAAGAGATGAGGATGTTCTTCCAAACCGAGCGACCCAGTACCACCACCAGCAGCAGCAGCAGCAGTCACCACCAGCGGCTGGCCCACATGGTGGCAGACTACATGGCGTCCGTCGGTGCTTCTGACAGTATGAGCACCGACGACCCCATGGAGTACTGGGTTGCCAGATTGGACACCTGCCGCGAGCTCGCTCAGTATGCGCTGGAGTTATTGTCTTGCCCCCCCTCCAGCGTACTATCTGAGCGGACATTCAGCGCGGCAGGTGGGGTGGTCACGGACAAGAGGACCCGTCTGTCCACAGACTCCGTGGACAGACTCACATTCATAAAGATGAATGAGTCCTGGATCGGCGGTGACTTTCTGGCACCCGTCGTCGGTTCAGGGCGCTGAAGGGTCCCTTGCCATGCATTCCCTGATGAAGCCCCGGACCTGATGTATTTACAGTGCTGAATATAACTATTTCAACATCAGAGAAAATCAATGTTAATATTTGGTACAGTAGGCTTTCTTTGCAATTACAGCGGTCAAACATTTCTTGTAGTTTTACACCAACTTTGCACACACTGGAGGAGGGATTTTGGCCCACTCCTCCACACAGATCTTCTCTACATCAGTCATGTTTCTCGGCTATCGCTGAGAAACACGGAGTTTGAGCTCCCTCCAAAGATTCTCTATTGGGTTTAGGTCTGGAGACTGGCTAGGCCACGCCAGAACCTTGATATGCTCCTTACAGAGCCAATCCTTGGTTATCCTGGCTGTGTGCTTTGGGTCATTCTCATGTTGGAAGACCCAGCCTCGACCCATCTTCAAAGCTCTAACTCAGGGAAGGAGGTTGTTGCCCAAAATCTTGCAATACATGGCCCCGGTCATCCTCTCCTTAATACAGTGCAGTCACCCTGTCCCATGTGCAGAAAAACACCACCAAAGCATGATGCTACCACCCCCATGCTTCACATTAGGGATGGCGTTCTTGGCATGGTACTCATCATTATTCTTCCTCCGAACACGGTTAGTGAAATTATGATCAAAAAATTATATTATAGTCTCATCTGACCACATGATTTTCTCCCATGACTCCTTTGGATCAGTCAAGACAATTATGTCAGCAGTTATTTCACACCCTATATACTCTTATTAAGACTGCTGTACATCATGGCAACTCCTGCCCATGTGATATGACTCTGTATCAACTACTACTGTTAATACTACTACTGCTGCTTCAGCTGCTGCTGCCGCCCAGTCAATACACCTATGTCAGCAGTTGTTTAACACTCTATATACTCTTATTAAGACTGCTGTACTTCATGGCAACTCCTGCCCATGTGATATGACTCTGTATCAACTACTACTGTTAATACTACTACTGCTGCTTCAGCTGCTGCTGCCGCCCAGTCAATACACCTATGTCAGCAGTTGTTTAACACTCTATATACTCTTATTCCTACTGCTGTTCATCATGGCACCTCCTGCCCATGTGATATGACTCTGTATCAACTACTACTGTTAATACTACTACTGCTGCTTCTGCTTCTGCTGCTGCTGCCCAGTCAAGACACCTATGTCAGCAGTTATTTGACACTCTATATACTCCTATTCCTACTGCTGTTCATCATGGCACCTCCTGCCCATGTGATATGACTCTGTATCAACTACTACTGTTAATACTACTGCTGCTTCTGCTGCTGCTGCCCAGTCAAGACACCTATGTCAGCAGTTATTTGACACTCTATATACTCCTATTCCTACTGCTGTTCATCATGGCACCTCCTGCCCATGTGATATGACTCTGTATCAACTACTACTGTTAATACTACTGCTGCTGCTTCTGCTGCTGCTGCCCAGTCAAGACACCTATGTCAGCAGTTATTTGACACTCTATATACTCCTATTCCTACTGCTGTTCATCATGGCACCTCCTGCCCATGTGATATGACTCTGTATCAACTACTACTGTTAATACTACTGCTGCTTCTGCTGCTGCTGCCCAGTCAAGACACCTATGTCAGCAGTTATTTGACACTCTATATACTCCTATTCCTACTGCTGTTCATCATGGCACCTCCTGCCCATGTGATATGACTCTGTATCAACTACTACTGTTAATACTACTGCTGCTTCTGCTGCTGCTGCCCAGTCAAGACACCTATGTCAGCAGTTATTTGACACTCTATATACTCCTATTCCTACTGCTGTTCATGATGGCACCTCCTGCCCATGTGATATGACTCTGTATCAACTACTACTGTTAATACTACTGCTGCTGCTTCTGCTGCTGCTGCCCAGTCAAGACACCTATGTCAGCAGTTATTTGACACTCTATATACTCCTATTCCTACTGCTGTTCATCATGGCACCTCCTGCCCATGTGATATGACTCTGTATCAACTACTACTGTTAATACTACTGCTGCTTCTGCTGCTGCTGCCCAGTCAAGACACCTATGTCAGCAGTTATTTGACACTCTATATACTCCTATTCCTACTGCTGTTCATGATGGCACCTCCTGCCCATGTGATATGACTCTGTATCAACTACTACTGTTAATACTACTGCTGCTTCTGCTGCTGCTGCCCAGTCAAGACACCTATGTCAGCAGTTATTTGACACTCTATATACTCCTATTCCTACTGCTGTTCATCATGGCACCTCCTGCCCATGTGATATGACTCTGTATCAACTACTACTGTTAATACTACTGCTGCTTCTGCTGCTGCTGCCCAGTCAAGACACCTATGTCAGCAGTTATTTGACACTCTATATACTCCTATTCCTACTGCTGTTCATCATGGCACCTCCTGCCCATGTGATATGACTCTGTATCAACTACTACTGTTAATACTACTGCTGCTTCTGCTGCTGCTGCCCAGTCAAGACACCTATGTCAGCAGTTATTTGACACTCTATATACTCCTATTCCTACTGCTGTTCATCATGGCACCTCCTGCCCATGTGATATGACTCTGTATCAACTACTACTGTTAATACTACTACTGCTGCTTCTGCTGCCCAGTCAAGACACCTATGTCAGCAGTTATTTCACACCCTATATACTCTTATTAAGACTGCTGTTCATCATGGCACCTCTTGCCCGAGTGATTTGACACTGTATTGTCAATGTCTACTACTACTATTACAGCTCAGTCAAGACACCTGTGTCCCAATTTTTTGGTACACTATTGACTACTATGACCACTACTGATGCTGTAAAGTATTCCCCAAGTGTTTTTATGCTATGTATTACTATTACCACTACTGCTTGTAAATCATGCCTGTGTGATACTTAGTGGGAATGCTTTAATAAGCATTCCTAGTATGGATACCCGTAAATGTATTAATCTTAATTAGTGTGAATGCTTTAATAAACATTTCCAGTATTGATATCCGTAAATTTAGTAATCTTATTATTCCTTACGTTTTTTGGTTCTGCGTAACTTCGGCATACTTTCAGCTATTGAGACCATTCAACTGTAAAAATGTTCGTCTCGTTCAGCTAATGATGGGACTTCTTCAAGTTTTTTTCTACTTTTTACACTTTTATAAATTTTAAGCTTTTAGACCCTTTTTTTAAACATTGAAGTCAATGAGAACATCCTTTTCCCCTTTGAATTCACATGCCATGCCAAAAGTTTCAGCTACTTCATACTTTCACTTACAGACACTGAAAAAACTTTAAAGCGGTCACAAAATATTTAGCTATCCGGCTATGACTTTTCAGATCGTTATCGTTTACAATTTTTTGGTGAAAACGCAATTTACGTTTTGCGAATTTTTCACAAAAATGCAATAGGTTATAATGTAATCCTATGGAGGGGATTTAGAGTCTGTCATGTGACCTTAACATTGGAGATCTTTGTAATTAAAAATATCTTTACAAAAAGGGGAAACAAATTGGTCTCACGCCCACAAGATCTACTTTTCATACACAATTTTTATATCAAAACGTAGCTATGCTTGTCTGGTTTATGGCAATGTGACCAATTCTGCGATACGTATTTTAGTTTTAATTATTGGAGCAACAGCCAGAAATTATGTCTCATAGACTCTCATGTTAAATTATCTAAAAAATGTTGCTGCAGAACTCACAAAGACGCTCTTTTCTAAATCGCAGACATGGCCACATTTTTAAGTTTATCTACATAAATTTCATATCGATGCGTTTACAAGGGCCGTGTATTTCAAACGGTGTAGTCGTTGTATCAATTGCATGTACGTTTGAGGATTTATTAAGCTTTGTTTGGAGGCTTAAATCATGTATTAGATCTGTGAATTAAAAGCGTTTGTAATGTTATTTCTTTCTATAAATCACTTTCCTGACCTCAGTGCAATATTCCTCCTCACTGACCTGGGGGGGAGGGGAAACCTATTGAGGGGGGAGGGGCGACCAGGAAGTCAGCATACGCTATACTTTGCAGATAGAGAAAGAAGCTGTGTGTCCTAAAGATAGTGTAGTGGTTATGGTGAATGTCTTTGGCAAGGGGCTCACCAATTAAGCTATTCAGCATTCCCACTCGCATTTTCCTCAGGAAATGCATTGTCTAGTTATATTATATTTTAATACTCCTGCTGCTGCCTCCATGCTGAGTAAAGCTTCATGACCTCTCTGGCACAGCGGATCCACCAACAGCCTCCGCTACAAGCTACCAGACCGGACTACCAGACCGGATCTAAACAGCAAGTGTAACTATAACAATGAACCTTATGTTAAACCCTGTTTTGCGGCATTTATACTGCAACCATTGGGCTGACTGCAAGAGCTCATCTGCATTCTCTCTCTTTCTTGCTCTCCCTCTCTCTCTCTTTGTATATATATATATATTGTTGCTTTTGTTATGTTCATTTTTCAACAGTTTATTTTGTGTTCGTCGTGTCTGTGTCGTGTGCTTTAGTTTGTCCTAGGTTAATGTTAAATAAAATAATAGTATAAAATGTTTTTGCTTATTATGAAGTTAAATGTGTTGATGTTGATTTGTTTGATGTGAAGTTAGATGTGTTGAAAAACCTACAACTCTATCTCAAAAAGAAATGAAACATTTCCAAAAAATAAGATTTTTTAATACAAAAATAAATTTAAATATAGCTATCAATGCGTTTCTGAATGCGGTGCAGTTCCGCAATCTGACCCGATAGCTGCTGCTCTAGCAGAGCATTTTGTTGGGTGAGGTAGCTCATCTTCCGCTGGTTTTGAAGGATCTTCTGGTGCGTCTTTTCGATGAGTCTGTTTTGCCTCCTCATATCTCTTGATGCTTTTAGGATATAATAAAAAAACATTTGGATTTCAAATAACGTTACCAAATAAATAAATATTTTTTTTTGCTTATTAATCAATCATTATCATGTGTATACACTTGTTATGTGTCTAACACATCCCGGGAGTGCAGAATTATTAGGCAAATGAGTATTTGGACCACATCATCCTCTTTATGCATATTGTCTTACTCCAAGCTGTATAGGCTCGAAAGCCTACTACAGATTAGGCATATTAGGTAATGTACATCTCTGTAATGAGAAGGTGTGTGGTCTAATGACATCAACACTCTATATCAGGTGTGCATAATTATTAGTCAATTTCCTTTTCTTTGGCAAAATTGGCCAAAAGAAGGATTTGACAGACTCTGAAAAGTCCAAAATAGAGAGATATCTAGCAGAGGGATGCAGCACTCTTAAAGTTGCAAAGCTTCTGAAGCGTGATCATCAAACAAAAGAAGCGTGTGGAAAAACAAAGGTGCAAAATAACTGCCCATGAACTGAGAAAAGTTAAGCGTGCAGCTGCCAAGATGCCACAAGATTGGCCATATTTCAGAGCTGCAACATCACTGGGGTGCCCAAAAGCACAAGGTGTGCAATACCCAGAGACATGGCCAAGGTAAGAAAGGCTGAAAGACGATGACCACTGAACAAGACACACAAGCTGCAACGTCAAGACTGTGCCAATAAATATCTCAAGAAAGATTTTTCTAAGGTTTTATGGACTGCTGAAATGAGAGTGAGTCTTGATGGGCCAGATGGAAGAGCCCGTGGCTGGATTGGTAAAGGGCAGGGAGCTCCAGTCCAACTCAGATGCCAGCAAGGTGGTGGTGGAGTACTGGTTTGGGCTGGTATCATCAAAGATTAGCTTGTGGGGCCTTTTCGGATTGAGGATGGAGTCAAGCTCAACTCCCAGTCCTACTGCCAGATTATGGAAGAGACCTTCTCAGGGCCGTCTTTAATATGGTTTGGGCCCAGGGCAAACATTTTTTTTGGGCCCCCCTCCAGCTTATTTTGGGCCTGGCTGGTTCACATGTATGTTTTGGCGGTCCTCATTTGTGCAGGTACAGCAGCCCATTCATTTGAATAGGCTGCCATGCCTTCGTTTCCTGCAGAAAAAAGGTGCATTCAGCATTTTAAAAATACAGTTGCCTTGAAATCCATTCTGCTTTTGCACCATGCTACTTACCTGCAGTTCTTGCACACACAAACGCACTGTGTTTTTAAAAGCGTGACCTAAACGTCTAAAAATGCAGCAAGTTTGACAGTGCGGGAACTGCAGATAAGTCACAGCAGACAGCAGAATGGACAGACAGTGCTGTATTTTAGTGCTTGATGGGCATAGGCATGCCGTGTGCGCAGCCTATTACATGAGGCATGCGCTTTTCTTTGCAGGAAACGCAGGCATGGCGGCTCATTCAAATGAATGGGCTGCTGTGCCTGCGCAAATGTGGGCCGCCAAAACACATACATGTGAACCAGCCAGGCCCAAAATAAGCCCGTCAAGCAGTTAAATACAGACAGTAATGTCATCTGCTCTGAGGCTTTACTCAGCTTGGACTGCAGGTCTGGTCTGTTATTTAAAGAGTTCCTCTATTTTACACATGGCATGGCATGGGGTCCCATGGTGCTAAAGCAGAATGGACAGACAGTGCTGTGACCCCCATGCCATGCCATGTGTAAAATAGAGGAACTTTTTAAAACACTGACCAGACCTGCAGTGAATCATCAAATATTATAAAGACTTTGGGCACACTCTACAGAAAACTTCTATATACAATATAGATTAGCAAACAGTGACATACCTTGAGGAGCAGGACATGAAGAAGTCAGCCTCAGGAAGAGCAAACTGGGGATGTTATAAAATCACATTCTAATTCACTTTTATATGCAAGCAGCACCCAGTGGCAGGAAGGGAGAAGTGCGCATCTAAAGGGAAGCCAGGGGTGCTGTACATTTTAAAACACTGGGAAGGGAAGCAGTACTGTCACTGGCTGCGTGCCGCTGATGATTTTCAGCCTGATTTGTGGGCAGCACAGGGGCTTAACGGGAGGCAGGGCCGCCATCAGGAATTATGAGGCCACTTACACAGCTTCAGGCATGAGCCCCCTGGAGCAGAGAACAGGGATGGGGGGGTGCTGCCGCCTGAAATTAATAAAGCAGGGGGGGGCTGCCGCAAATTTAGAAGCGGGGGGCCATTTACAAAAAAAGAAATAAAGAAAGAAATAAAGAAAAATATATATAAAAAAGGGGTGTAGCCATCCGGGGCCCTGGGGACCTCTGGGCCCTTTAATAAAAAGAAAAAAAGAAATAAAAAATATATATAAAAAATATATTTTAAAAAGGGGGTTGCCATCTGGGGCCCTGGGGACCTCTGGGCCCTTTAATATTTTTTTTTTAATAAAAATAAATTACAAAAAAAAGGGGGTTGCCATCCAGGACCTCTGGGCCCTTTAATAAAAAATATATATAAAGAAACATTTATAAAAAAAGGGGGGGGTTGCCATCCTGGGCCCTTAAATAAAAAATAAATAAAAAAATATATAAACAAAAATAAAAAAATAAACATTTATAAAAAAGATAAAGGGTGTTTGCCACATGGGGCCCTGGGGAACTCTGAGCCCTTTAATTAAAAAAAAAAAAAAAAAATATATATATATATATATATATATATATATATATATATATATATATATATATATATATATATATATATATATATATATATATATATATATATAAAAAGAAAAAAAAGAAATAAAATATATAAAAAAAATGTTTTTTATAAAAAATAAGGGGGGTTGCCATCCGGGGCCTCTGGGTCCTATAATAATAATAATAATAATAAACATTTTTATATATATATATATAAATAAAAAGATTTTTTTTTATAAAAAAAGGGGGGTTGTCATCCGGGGCCCTGGGGAACTATGGCCCCTGGGGACCCCCAGACCTCTAAAAAAAATTGCCCCTTTAATAAAAAATAAAATAAAAATATATTAAAAAATTGTCCGTTTAATAAAAATATATAATTTTTTTTTTTTAATTTAAAAATAAATAAAAAAAAGAGGGGGTTGCCATCTGGGGCCCTGGGGTCCTCCGGGCCCCTGGGGGCCTCCGGACCCCTAAAAAAAAAAAAAAAAAAAAAAAAAAATTTTTTTTTTTTTTTTTTTAAAGGGGGTTGCTTTGGGCCCCCAACAGTGACAGGGCCCAGGGCACCTGCCCAATTTGCCCTGCGGTAAAGACGGCCCTGGACCTTCTTCAAGCAGTGGTACAGGAAAAAGTCACCATCCTTCAAGAAAAACATGATTTTCATGCAGGACAATGCTCCATCACACGTGTCAAAGTACTCCACAGCGTGGCTGGCAAGAAAGGGTATTAAATAAAAAAAAGTAATGACATGGCCTCCTTGTTCACCTGATCTGAACCCCATTGAGAACCTGTGGTCCATCATCAAATGTGGGATTTACAAGGAGGGAAAACAGTACACCTCTCTGAACAGTGTCTGGGAGGCTGTGGTTGCTGCTGCACGCAATGTTGATGGTGAACAGATCAAAACACTGACAGAATCCATGGATGTCAGGCTTTTGAGTGTCCTTGCAAAGAAAGGTGGCTATATTGGTCACTGATTTGTTTTTGTTTTGTTTTTAAATGTCAGAAATGTGTATTTGTGAATGTTGAGATGTTATATTGGTTTCACTGTTAAAAATAAATCATTGAAATGACTATCTATTTATTTTTTGGTTAAGTTGCCTAATAATTCTGCACAGTAATAGTAGTCACCTGCACACACAGATATCCCCCGAAAATAACTAACACTAAAAACAAACTAAAAACTACTTCCAAAAAAATTCAGCTTTGATATTAATGAGTTTTTGGGGTTCATTGAGAACATGGTTGTTGTTCAATAATAAAATGAATCCTCAAAAAATACAACTTGCCTAATAATTATGCAATACCTGTATACTTCTAGCATCAATACCATATTATGGTTCTACAATCTGACAGGTGCGCTTTATATGTTGTCCATTTTTATATCTACATTTTGTTGTTGAAATGTTATTAATCATTGTGCACATATTTACCTTCCTGAATGAGGCTCACAGGACCGCTCTCTTCCTCCTGCTCTTCTGCTTGAGAAGTTGGGGTGGTGGGGGGGGGGAAGCTCCTCAGCTTGCTCCTCAACAGGAGCTGGGGTTGGGGAGTGGGAGGGCCCTGGCTGCTCCTCCTCATGCATCTCCTCCTCTGCCGCATCCTCCTCTGCCGCATCCTCCTCCTCCTCCTCATCGGCCTGGCGCCTTCTGCGCTTGGCGCGGACAACTGGCATTGGAGCTCCTATAATAACACAATGTTCATATATTATAAAAATGTTTTCTAATGACGTATGCAAATTCTGTGTACTCTGCTGTATTGTATATGAATACAAATTGATTTATATAGACAGTTAACCAATGGGACAATGTTATATTAAAGGGTCTTGTGGGCACTACAGGGGACTGAGCGTGAGCTGGGATGCAACCATGTTAAAATGAGCTGTTTTTGTCTACTTTGTTTTGTTCAGACCATCTCATGTTAAAAAAAAGGGCCTGATGGAGCACACGGGATTACTATAACAACCCCACTCCTAACACAGGAATTTAGTGGTAATCTATATATATAAAACTCAACGTGTGTGTGTGCATAAATGTATGTATGTATGTATGTATGTATGTATGTATGTATGTTCCAGCATCACGTACAAACGGCTAAAGATATTTATATGAAACTTGGCACACAG
This sequence comes from Rana temporaria, assembly GCF_905171775.1. Lineage (NCBI taxonomy): Eukaryota > Metazoa > Chordata > Amphibia > Anura > Ranidae > Rana > Rana temporaria. The sequence continues at coordinate 37,997,328 of NC_053492.1, read as the reverse complement.
GTTACTTATATGTCAGCCACAAACATAGGATAGGTGGTTTAAACCTTACCCACCCCCACTTGCCATGGTCGGGGTTTTTCTTTAAAGTCCCATGCAAAGCAATGGGAAAATTATGTTCCCACATAACTTCTGTGTTCCTGTCTGCTGTCCCATGTCTTTTTTCAACAGTACTATGAATACCTTGGCTGGTGGTGATATATGTTAGCACAACATGGCATCTTGGTTAACAACATCTGACCTTACATGAATTACATATGACCTTACATAACTGTCACCAAAGGAGCTGCGGTGGCTCCACGCGATTGCCACTGCACTGACAAGTGATTCACCTCTGCAGCTAGGGGTTCGGATCCCGCTCTCGGCTACCTGTGAATTGAGTTTGGTGGTCTCAGCCCCGCCCCTGGTGGGTGTGCTATGCGAGGTTGGGTTGGGAGGACCCCCTCACACCCGCCATTGCCAACCGGGGCATGGAGAAAGGTGGCAGATTGCCTCTGGGGGAGGCCTCCCAACTCCTGCAGGCCGGCTCCTCTCTCTTTCGAGTTCACGCACAAAATACACTTTTTAAAAAAAAACATAACTGTCAACAATAACTTACCTGGATGATATTTAGCCCGAAGACGTCTGACCTGATCCATTTGGCGCCTCTTCAGGTCAGACCACTTCTTCACAATTGCATTGTGGTCGTGTTGGCCGCCAAAGTCAGCGATTAGGGCGCTGACCACAGCCCTTTTCTCTGGCTGCCTCCGCAGCTTATCGTATCCTGTTTCCAGGAACTTCTGCAAGATGAAGAACAAAGTATATTGTAATACTTCGGTTGACAGCCTTATGGATATATGACGTAAATGTATGCTATTCAACAATTGGAAGCATTCTCGCCTTATTAATCAATGACAGGGGTAACATGACAGATTTTATATCCTGCCATTTCGGTCGCCACCTTTTTTGCATAAATATAGCAGCCATTATCATTTGCATAATTATGAATATATTATTAACAACACAGGATACACGTATAGGGGAGATATGCGTTGCTAACTCTTTTCCCTGTCAGGAGCCTAACGCCCCGGGGGTCAGAGACGGGACCTTTTCGGAGGGCCACTGACGTATGTACCCGTCGCAGTTTTTTGTGATGTCACTCTTTAGGTGTGTGCACATTTTTCACTGCATCCGGGTGGAGTTTTTGGGTTGTGTTTTGCACGCCACAGGCTTTTCAACAGGAAAAAAACAGCTGGAGGCAGAATGGTTGCAAAACACTACGGGTTTGTTACCTAACTCTGGGTTTCAAGACCAGTCCACCTCCAGCTGTTGCAAAACTACTACTCCCATCAGCCACGGTCTGTCAGTGCATGCTAAGAATTTTACTTTTGCTGCATCTAGGGTGCCACAGTTTAGAGACCCGTGCATAAAGGCCTGAAAAACGGGGGCCTGCAGAACTTACAATACTAGAAGTGCCAGCATTCCCAGGCATGCTGGAAGTTGTAGTTCTGCAACATCTAAAGGGCAATATGTATTCGAACGTCCTTGGGCCTTGAGGACACTGAAGTCAGGACGTTCGCATACGTCCTATGTCCAAAAAAATGTTAAATTCATTATGCTAAATAACAAGGAAAAGTGCCTAAATACACATTTGCCAACCAGGGTGTCTGCAGCTGTCCAGGCATGCTGGGACTTGTAGTTTTGGAAAAGCAGGAGACACATTTTTTGTGAAATACTAATATCTGATCATATATACTAACTTTTAAACTAGACTGAAATGCAGTTGAAGATAATGAAATAACAGTGGTCGAAATACTTACACAAATCAGCAAATTTTCCTCAGATACAGTGAAATTACTTCCAACCATCTTGCTCTGCGATTGCGTTGCGATCAAAAAGTTGGAAACTGGCAAGGGTCCAGGAAATGGTCGCGTGTTGTTCGCGTGTTGATTGCGCTGCTTGGACCGAGATGGGTCCATATGGCTTCGGCTGTATGGACCACAGTAACTCTTTTCCCTGTCAGGAGCCTAACGCCCCGGGGGGTCAGAGACGGGACCTTTTCGGAGGACCACTGACGTATGCAACCGCCGCAGTTTTTTGTGATGTCAGTCTTTAGGTGTGTGCAAATTTTTTCTTGCACCGGGTGGAGTTTTTGGGTTGTGTTTTGCACGCCACAGGCTTTTCAACAGGAAAAAAACAGCTGGAGGCAGGATGGTTGCAAAACACTACGGGTTTGTTACCTAACTCTGGGTTTCAAGACCAGTCCACCTCCAGCTGTTGCAAAACTACTACTCCCATCAGCCACGGTCTGTCAGTGCATGCTAAGAATTTTACTTTTGCTGCATCTAGGGTGCCACAGTTTAGAGACCCGTGCATAAAGGCCTGAAAAACGGGGGCCTGCAGAACTTACAATACTAGAAGTGCCAGCATTCCCAGGCATGCTGGAAGTTGTAGTTCTGCAACATCTAAAGGGCAATATGTATTCGAACGTCCTTGGGCCTTGAGGACACTGAAGTCAGGACGTTCGCATACGTCCTATGTCCAATAAAATGTTAAATTCATTATGCTAAATAACAAGGAAAAGTGCCTAAATACACATTTGCCAACCAGGGTGTCTGCAGCTGTCCAGGCATGCTGGGACTTGTAGTTTTGTAAAAGCAGGAGACACATTTTTTGTGAAATACTAATATCTGATCATATATACTAACTTTTAAACTAGACTAAAATGCAGTTGAAGATGATGAAATAACAGTGGTCAAAATACTTACACAAATCAGCAACTTTTCCTCAGACTTAGTGAAATTGCTTCCAACCATGTTGCTGTGTGATTGCGCTGCGATCATAAGTTGGAAACTGGCAAGGCTCCAGGAAATGGTCGCGTGTTGTTCGCGCAATTGCGCATGCGCGATCGAAAAATCGCAATCGCAATATGTTTTTTGGTTAAAATATCATACATATTCGATTTCAGAGTGCTGCTACAGCAGTTTTCGAAATATCTGCAATCAATTTCGCATTCGCATGTTGCGATATTTCGATAAAATATCAGGAATATTCTGAGCCAATCAGAGCGCTCCTCCAGCATATCTCGAAATTGCGCAATAAATATCGCATTCGCATGTTGCGATATTTCGATAAAATATCACGAATATTCTGAGCCAATCAGAGCGCTCCTCCAGCATATCTCGAAATTCCGCAATAAATATCGCATTCGCATGTTGCGATATTTCGATAAAATATCACGAATATTCTGAGCCAATCAGAGCGCTCCTCCAGCATATCTCGAATTTCCGCAATAAATATCGCATTCGCATGTTGCGATATTTCGATAAAATATCACGAATATTCTAAGCCAATCAGAGCGCTCCTACCGCAGTTATTAAAAAATCGCAATTATTTTCGCATTCGCAATAGCGAAAAATCGCAATCAATTAATTTCGATAAAATATCACGAATATTCGAATTTAGCGAATATATCTCGAATATTCGAATATATATTCGAGATATATCGCGAAATCGAATATGGCATATTCTGCTCAACACTAGTTACCACGGGCTTCTTGACTACTCCTCTACTTAATGCTCTCCTTGCCGGCCTGTCAGTTTAGGTGGAAGGCCATGTAGGTTTTCAGTTGTGCCATGCGCTTTCCATTTTTGGATGATGGATTAACTACTAGCCGACCAGCCACCGTCATTATACGGCAGGTCGGCTCTCCTGGGCAAGAGCCCGTAGCTATACGGCGGCTCTTTGAGCGGCCACTAGGGGCCCCCCCGCTCGCCCCCGACTCCCGTGCATGTGCCCGGCAGGCTCGATCGCCGCCGGGCACCCGCGATTGCTCGTTACAGAGCGGGGACCGGGAGCTGTGTGTGTAAACACACAGCTCTCGGTCCTGTCACCGGGGGAAACGCTGATCTTCTGTTCATACAATGTATGAACAGAGGATCAGTGTTTCTCCTAGTGAGGCCACCGCCCCACAGTAAGAACACACCCAGGGACATACTTAACCCCTTCCCCACCCCCTAGTGTTAACCCCTTCACTGCCAGTGGCATTTTTATAGTAATCCAATGCATTTTTATAGCACTGATCGCTATAAAAATGCCAATGGTCCCAAAAATGTGTCAAAAGTGTCCAAAGTGTCCGCCATAATGTCGCAGTACCGAAAAAAATCGCTAATCGCCGCCATTACTAGTACAAAAAATATATTAATAAAAATGCCATAAAAATACCCCCTATTTTGTAAACGCTATAACTTTTGCGCAAACCAATCAATAAACGCTTATTGCGATTTTTTTTAACGAAAAATATGTAGAAGAATACGTATCGGCCTAAACTGAGGAAGAATTTTTTTTTTATATATTTTTGGGGGATATTTATTACAGCAAAAAGTAAAAAATATTCATTTTTTTCAAAATTGTCGCTCTTTTTGTTTATAGCGCAAAAAATAAAAACCGCAGAGGTGATCAAATACCACCAAAAGAAAACTCTATTTGTGGGAAAAAAAGGACGCCAATTTTGTTTGGGAGCCATGTCGCACGACCGCGCTATTGTCAGTTAAAGCGGCGCAGTCCCGAATCGCAAAAAGTGCCCTGGTCTTTGGGCAGCAATATGGTCCGGGGGTTAAGTGGTTAAACAGTTCTCTGTGAGAAGTTCAAAGCTTGCAATATTTTTTTTATAACCCAACCCTGCTTTAACCACTTCAATACAGGGCACTTTCACCCCCTTCCTGCCCAGGCCAATTGTCAGCTTTTAGAGCTGTCACAATTTAAATGACAATTGCGGGGTCATGCAACACTGTACCAATATGACATTTTGATAATTTTTTTCCCCACAGATAGAGCTTTCTTTTGGTGGTATTTGATCACCTCTGCAGTTTTTATTGTTTGCGCTATTAACAAAAAAAAGAGCGCCAATTTTGAAAAAACACAATATTTTTTACTTTTTGTTATAATAAATATCCCATTAAAAAAAAATCTCAGTTTAGGCCTGTAACGGTCACCACCGTTTACGACAGCTTATATGACACTCCAACCATCCAACCATCCACCAGAATAATGAGACTTGCTCTGTTACTGGTTTCAAATGTATGACAACTCTAATGGTTAGCCCTCACGTTTATATACACTTTTCAAGGCATGGTTCAGTGATCACAGGAACAATAAAACTCTCCACCCACCCATCACACCCTGGGGGGGGGGCTTCAATACACCTTCAGATGGCTAATTGCTAAACATTCCAGACATGTCGGCGCCGGTCTATATTTATCATGACCTAATCACTCCACCTGAGAAGTCACATTCCTTCATTAACAGAATTCAAACAAAACACCATCACACAATGATTTTTTCTCAATCCACATCTTTAGACAGCGGTCCGTCTCCGACAGAAAGGTATTCACACCTGGTCAGTAGTACCAGTCCTTCAATGCTGGTATCCATACCGTACCCCAAATAAATTGCTACAAACAGAGCATTACTCACCCCGCCAACCTCTGCCTCTCTCAGAGAACCTGCCTGCCGCTGGGGAGAGGCCTGGACTTGCCCTTCTCTCTGGAGTCCTTTCAGCCGCTGGAGAGAAGACAGGGTGACTGGGCTCAGTCCATCATGCTGTTGGGGATCTGGGCCAACTGGCCCCCATCCCTGGGGTATACCAGTGGAGACTGAAGTCCCATCCACTGGTAGGTGAAAATCCCCCGATGCTTGCAAAGCAAAGCCGACATCCTCCTGTCTCGGTGACGCACCATTTTCTGGGGTTGTGTCAGTGAAGACTGAAGTCCCATCCACTGCCCCAGGAACTCCCTCTTCCGTTAGTTGAGAGCAGAGGCTTGTGGCACTCTGCTCTGTTGCCAGCTCTTCTGCTGGGTCGCTTTGAGTGGAGACCACAGTCCCATCCACTCCCACAGGAACTCCCTCTCCTGCTAGGTGAGAGCAGAGGCTTGTGGCACTCTGTTCTGTTGCCAGCTCTTCCGCTGTGTTGCTGTGAGGGGAGACCACAGTCCCATCCCCCGATGTCAGCTCAAGCTGCAGTTGCGTGCAGCAGCCAGTAGCATCCTGCCCTGCTGCCAGTGATTCAGCTGGGAGTAAAAGCTTTACCACCACAGCTTGTTGCTGGAGAGAGGGGCCAACTGCCCCGGCTCCCTGGAACTCCACTTCCATGGTGACTGGCATCTGTACCTCTCCCCTCTCTTCAGTTGGTGCTGCTGTGACTTATGCTGCTGCAGCACCTCTTTGCTGTAGCCAAGTGGCATCCACAGCCGCTATAACCCGGTCTATGATCTCCGGTGGAGGATTAGGTCCATACTGTGCCAGTCCACGTTTAACAGCCCGATCAAAAAAATCTTCCTCGGGTGTCCTGTCTGTTATGCTGGGCCTTTATGTTACGTTGGGCCTTTCAGCTCTATCCATTTGGACAAGCTCTGCAATAATGTCCCTTCTCTTACGATTGCAGGCCGATCTGCCCCGCCTCTCCAGTAAGTCCTTGAGGGAAGAGAGCTTCAGCCGTTCATACAGCGTCTCCATTGTCCTGTGTCCTTGTAGCCGTCCTTCTGATGATGGAAACATCCCACTGCTGTGCCACCACTGTAACGGAACCCCAGATGGGACAGGGGTTAAATCCGTTCATGATATTCCATTCCACCCAAGACAGCTTATCGACACTCCACAATCAGGCAAACGAACACGACCCATAAGAATTCCCCCCAGACACGAGACACACAGCTCTGTTCTGGTTTCAAATGAAAGATAACTTTAATGGTTAGCCCTCAAGTTTATATACAGTTTTCAAGGCATGGTTCAGTGATCACAGGAACAATCAAACTCTCCACCCACCCATCACACCCTCAGATGGCTAATTGCTAAACATTCCAGACATGTCGGCGCCGTTCTATAATTATCATGACCTAATTACTCCACCTGAGAAGTCACATTCCTTAATTAACAGAATTCAAACAAAACACCATCACACAATGATTTCTTCTCAATCCACATCTTTAAACGACAGAAAGGTATTCACACCTCTGAGCTTCAATAGGCTTTAGCCTGTAGTGCTACGCCGCTGCCGCCAGAGGGATGAAAACACATGTCCCTCTATGGAGATGGTTCACATCTCCACGCCGAACGCCGGACGCCTGACGCCTGCTGCCTGAAAAAAGGTCCCGGACCTTTTTTTCAGGTGGCTTTCGGCGTTCGGCTAGGAGATGGGAAGCATCTTCATAGAGGGGGTCAATCTGGGGCACATCTAGGCGGACAATACCGGCGTTTTGTCGCCGCAAATCGCGGTACAAAACGCAGCTATTTGTACCGCGATTTGCCTGCCTAGGTGTGAATGGAGCCTAAAACAGTGTTATCACACAATGAAAGGCCTTTCAAGAGCCAGCCTCATTTAACATGTCAACAGTCTACACAGAGAGATGAGTCATAGAATAAACCAACAGTTTGCAATATCTCCTGCAATATGAGCTATCAGTAATGTCCCCTGTCCTGTAATTTAGGATATAATTTCTCAGTCACCCTATGGCCCTATCGGACATAAGGTGACCCTAGACATAAGACTCCTTGGTGACGCCGGTACAGGAGTACCCCTCATCCTTCCAAAGTCTCTGTTTGTCACGGGTCATTCCGTTACAAGGCCGATATGTATTCTTCCACATATTTGTAGCACTGCCCCCGAAGGAGCTACTGGATATTTTCGGGCAGCATGTTACCTCTATTTCCTCGCTGTCCAGGGTGATGGATGAGAGTAGAGAAAGTTCAATGTCTACACTTTACACTTCCTTTTTAAAGATTTATTTGCTGAACTTGGTAAAAGAATAAAAGAAGTGATTGAAGGGATGGAAGGGTAACAGGTAAATAGGTTCAGGGGTAGTAGTTAGATCCGGAAACACTCCTGCTTCCAGCTATACAGCTTTCGTCGCCACTCTAGCCAGAGTGGGTATTGCGCACCGGGATAGGTTTTTCTCACTGGCCTAGCAGCTGGAATGGCGCACGGAATATGGTACAGTCTCTGCCACAGACCTTCCCACAGATGGAGACACTTTTGGTCCAAAATCCTTGTAGCACAGGATTCAGCACCCGGATCTCTCCAGATTAACTTCTTGCAGAACTTAGGACTGACAGGCGATCACCATCAATCCTTTCAATAAAGCCTTGTACACACGATCGGATATCTGATGGAATCTAATCCGATGGATTTCCGATGAAGCTGACTTTCATCAGTCTTGCCTACACACCATCGGTCAAAAATCCGACTGTGCCAAAACGTGGTGACGTAAAACACTACGACGTGCTGAGAAAAATTAAGTTCAATGCTTTCCGTTTTTTTCAATTGTTTTTTTATCCATAGGAAAATTTTAAAACATGTTCTATTTTTTTTCACCGATGGAAAACAAACCGATGGAGCCCACACACGATCGGTTTGTCCGATGAAAACAGTCCATCGGTCTGTTTTCATCGGACAAACCGATCGTGTGTACAGGGCTTTACGGTGCATCCTTCGATGAAGTTCAAGGCCTCTCTTGAGACACCAGCCCCGTGCTTGGTTCTCTTCAAGATAGGTCCTTCATCAAGCGGCTTCCTCCCTCCAGGACGAACAGCACAGGATCACTCTGCAAGCGCAGACCCAGTCTGACTACTGGGCCTACTTTAAGTAGATCACAACCCCGGACCAACGTGGTCCCGGAGCCAGGATTACAGGAATACGCACCCGAGGCCAGGAGGGCCACACACGGGGTGGTGGGACGACGGACCCAGGATCGACAACCCTCGTCCAATGACGTCTGTCCCTTAAGTACCCCTCCCAAGCATGGGCAGAGGCCAAATTTACTCAAAATTACACATGTCTGAGTCAACTAACACAGACTTTCCCCTAAATTTAGAGCAGCGCCAGCGCAACAGGAGAAAGCTGCTACATATTTTTGGTAAAAAAATTGCAATGGGTGTATATTGATTGGTTTGCGCAACAGTTATAGCGCCTACAAAATAGGGGATACATTTATGTCATTTTTATTGTTTTTTTTTACTAGTGTAGCGCCCCCTTATTTTCAGTAAAGGCACTACGCTAAAGTTAGTGGGGGAATGAGAGATATAATTTGCTCTCATTCCGAATTATGTTAAATTTGGCTGTCGCCAAATCTGGATTGTTCTGTGGGTCAGACTGCGTTCTAGGGATGCGGTACCATCCCTGGGCAGCAGGTGGCTTCAGAGAGGTCCAGGCGGAGCCGCTTTTCCTTAGCAGCCAATTAGAGGAGTTTTGCCTCGCAGGGCATGCTGGGAGGAGTATTTCTGTGGTGGAGGCCGTTGTTCTTGGTTCTTCGCGAGTTCCTGGTTCCAGGTGCGGCACCCACCTTTAGGGTGTGCGCACATCGCGGGCCCCACCTACCTGGCCTGGGGTCGCGCACAACGCAGAGTTCCAGACTCTGGGCCCCCCTGGCCTGGAGCAACTGATGCCACAAAGGGGCCCCAGTGACTGACTGGGTCCCCCTTCTACTGAGGAGATCCCAGGCTGTATGCCGTTCGGTGGGGGATTGGCTTGAGGAGAACCCGGAGGCAGGTTGTCCAAAACTGCTTCAACGAACCATCGGGAATCTGGTGACCGGGACATTGACCGGTACACTTCCACTGTCAACCGGTGACCCTAGCGCAAATATACTCGGAGGATAAGCTCAACCATTTAGCTCATCCAAGTTCTAGGCCTGTGGCAGAGGCTCCATTCAGAGCCAGGTCTGTGGCAGAGACCTGCTCCTCCCAGCATCCTTAAAGTGACACTTCGGCTGCCAGGCCCGTGGCAGGGGGTCTGTCCGGGGGCACTTCACCCACTCTGGCTGAAGTGGCGACGAACTGTACTACTATTACTGAAAGCAGGATTGCTTTCTTCTTCATCCAAGCCTGATACAGCAAAGTTCTTTACTTCATCAACCTTTCCTGTCCTACCTCATATTGATGTTGGTCGTGTTGGGCCGAGAAATAAAGCATTCAGAAAACCTATTTCGCTGATTGGACATTCGTTTACTGCTCTACTCACTACTATCACCCTAGACAACGATTAGAGGTAACTTAATACGCCGATCCGTAATCAATTAGCGGCTCCTGAGGGGGTAGTGCTACACTAGTAATGGCGGCGATCTGCGATTTTTATCTGCTTCACAGTTCTACAGAGAGAGTTGTCCTCGCTTGTGCATAGTTAATTTGGAGTATCCTACTAATTCCATTCTCCTATCCAAGTTCTCCAAATAAAACATAAAAACACACCCCTAGACTGGTCATTGGAGACAACGAGCAGAAGAGTGTGCGCACCTGGCTGTGTGAAAATACAGTGTAACTGGCTGTGGAGTGAATAGTGGGAGACCTGGGTACAAATATTCAAGAAGCTCCTACAGGGGTACAGCTACATAGAATACTGTCCAGTGATTGCTTTGTCCTAAGATCCCAGCCATTGGGAAAGCTGCAGTGAGTGTCCCTGTCATTGCAGGTAAATGTACTTGGGTGCTGATCCAGTCAGCATGGGTGTCCAGCGGGAGGTAGCTTTTGCTGTACCCTTTCCTCTGAGTTAGCTTAAAAATCGTTGGTGAATGAAGCCAGAGGTGTGGCTGCCTCCTCCACTTGTAAGCGGGGATGGGGTGCGGCGATTCACAGAGGGAGACACACGTAAAGTTCTTTGAACAAGGTAACGTTTATTACCGAGAGGCGGTAGTAGTAACAGTCTTTACAATCAAACGGCAAATGGTTCCTCTCCAGGCATGGAGGCACAGATATGCAGTACAGACAGGGCCGTCTTTAATATGGTTTGGGCCCAGGGCAAACATTTTTTTTGGGCCCCCCTCCAGCTTATTTTGGGCCTGGCTGGTTCACATGTATGTTTTGGCGGTCCTCATTTGTGCAGGTACAGCAGCCCATTCATTTGAATAGGCTGCCATGCCTTCGTTTCCTGCAGAAAAAAGGTGCATTCAGCATTTTAAAAATACAGTTGCCTTGAAATCCATTCTGCTTTTGCACCATGCTACTTACCTGCAGTTCTTGCACACACAAACGCACTGTGTTTTTAAAAGCGTGACCTAAACGTCTAAAAATGCAGCAAGTTTGACAGTGCGGGAACTGCAGATAAGTCACAGCAGACAGCAGAATGGACAGACAGTGCTGTATTTTAGTGCTTGATGGGCATAGGCATGCCGTGTGCGCAGCCTATTACATGAGGCATGCGCTTTTCTTTGCAGGAAACGCAGGCATGGCGGCTCATTCAAATGAATGGGCTGCTGTGCCTGCGCAAATGTGGGCCGCCAAAACACATACATGTGAACCAGCCAGGCCCAAAATAAGCCCGTCAAGCAGTTAAATACAGACAGTAATGTCATCTGCTCTGAGGCTTTACTCAGCTTGGACTGCAGGTCTGGTCTGTTATTTAAAGAGTTCCTCTATTTTACACATGGCATGGCATGGGGTCCCATGGTGCTAAAGCAGAATGGACAGACAGTGCTGTGACCCCCATGCCATGCCATGTGTAAAATAGAGGAACTTTTTAAAACACTGACCAGACCTGCAGTGAATCATCAAATATTATAAAGACTTTGGGCACACTCTACAGAAAACTTCTATATACAATATAGATTAGCAAACAGTGACATACCTTGAGGAGCAGGACATGAAGAAGTCAGCCTCAGGAAGAGCAAACTGGGGATGTTATAAAATCACATTCTAATTCACTTTTATATGCAAGCAGCACCCAGTGGCAGGAAGGGAGAAGTGCGCATCTAAAGGGAAGCCAGGGGTGCTGTACATTTTAAAACACTGGGAAGGGAAGCAGTACTGTCACTGGCTGCGTGCCGCTGATGATTTTCAGCCTGATTTGTGGGCAGCACAGGGGCTTAACGGGAGGCAGGGCCGCCATCAGGAATTATGAGGCCACTTACACAGCTTCAGGCATGAGCCCCCTGGAGCAGAGAACAGGGATGGGGGGGTGCTGCCGCCTGAAATTAATAAAGCAGGGGGGGGCTGCCGCAAATTTAGAAGCGGGGGGCCATTTACAAAAAAAGAAATAAAGAAAGAAATAAAGAAAAATATATATAAAAAAGGGGTGTAGCCATCCGGGGCCCTGGGGACCTCTGGGCCCTTTAATAAAAAGAAAAAAAGAAATAAAAAATATATATAAAAAATATATTTTAAAAAGGGGGTTGCCATCTGGGGCCCTGGGGACCTCTGGGCCCTTTAATATTTTTTTTTTAATAAAAATAAATTACAAAAAAAAGGGGGTTGCCATCCAGGACCTCTGGGCCCTTTAATAAAAAATATATATAAAGAAACATTTATAAAAAAAGGGGGGGGTTGCCATCCTGGGCCCTTAAATAAAAAATAAATAAAAAAATATATAAACAAAAATAAAAAAATAAACATTTATAAAAAAGATAAAGGGTGTTTGCCACATGGGGCCCTGGGGAACTCTGAGCCCTTTAATTAAAAAAAAAAAAAAAATATATATATATATATATATATATATATATATATATATATATATATATATATATATATATATATATAAAAAGAAAAAAAAGAAATAAAATATATAAAAAAAATGTTTTTTATAAAAAATAAGGGGGGTTGCCATCCGGGGCCTCTGGGTCCTATAATAATAATAATAATAATAAACATTTTTATATATATATATATAAATAAAAAGATTTTTTTTTATAAAAAAAGGGGGGTTGTCATCCGGGGCCCTGGGGAACTATGGCCCCTGGGGACCCCCAGACCTCTAAAAAAAATTGCCCCTTTAATAAAAAATAAAATAAAAATATATTAAAAAATTGTCCGTTTAATAAAAATATATAATTTTTTTTTTTTAATTTAAAAATAAATAAAAAAAAGAGGGGGTTGCCATCTGGGGCCCTGGGGTCCTCCGGGCCCCTGGGGGCCTCCGGACCCCTAAAAAAAAAAAAAAAAAAAAAAAAAAATTTTTTTTTTTTTTTTTTTAAAGGGGGTTGCTTTGGGCCCCCAACAGTGACAGGGCCCAGGGCACCTGCCCAATTTGCCCTGCGGTAAAGACGGCCCTGAGTACAGATACTGTTGTTCTAAGCGATGTGGATTTCTGAGTATCACAGGCACTTCCCACTTAATGGTACATTATATACCCCAGCACACAATGCGTATTGAAAGAGGCTGGAAACACGTTACCCGTAGCAGCTGGGAGTCTTTCATCCAACCAAGGTTACCACTGCAGGACTCCGTAGGACCCCTGAACTATCCCTCACAGGCCGGAACACTCTCCCTGACTTCTCCTATCTCTCCCTCACAAGCAGGATCTCTGTCCCTATCTACATCCACACGTGTTCTGCCTAAAACCTGCCTGATCTTTACTATAAAAACAAACCACCCAAAAATGGTCGCCCAAATCTCTCGAGATCTCGTGCGTCCTATCAGAACACAGGGCTCCTCCAAAATGGTGTTGGAGACACTCTAGAGGCAGAAGTGTTAAACATAAATACATACAAAAACATAACAATTCGACTGCAGTATGAACACATATGATTACTTTACCACTTGCTCTTGCAGCACTAGACTGCCCTATCACTGACAGCTGCTTACACACTTCTCCCACAGATGGCGGCTTCATTCTAGGTGATCCTGCAGCTACTAAAGATGAGGTAAGAGGAGGAGTCAGAATGAAGCAGCCTGTGAAGTTTTCTATTTCCTGCAACAGGTGGCTGTTTCATTCTGGATGATTCTGCATCTGAAGATGAGGAAAGAAGAGGAGGAGCCAGAATGAAGCAGCCAAAGAAGTCCTCCATCTCCTCAGCCCTGAGGTAAGTGGCTACACTACATATACTACTCATTGACCATTTTGCAACTACATACTGCTCATTGCCCCACCACTACATACTGCCCACTAACTGCCCCACCACGACATACTGTTTACTACACTACAACTACATACTGCTCACTGACCACACTGCCATTACATACCATACTAACATGCCCCTGCATACTGTACACTGACTGCCCTGCCACTACCTACTACTCACTGACTGCCCTGTCACTACATACTGCTTATTGACCGCCCTGTCACTACATACTGCTTATTGACCGCCCTGTCACTACATACTGTTCACTAACTGCCTGCTAATACACACTGCACACTGACTGCCCTGCCACTACATACTGCACACTGACCGCCCTGCCACTACATGCTGCACACTGACTGCCCTGCCACTACATACTGCACACTGACTGCCCCACCACTACATACTGCACACTAACTGCCCTACCACTACATACTGTTCACTATCCTAGAACTACATACTGCTCACTGACCACCCTGCCACTACATACCACCCTAACTTACCACTACGTCCTGCACACTGACTGCCCTGCCACTATGTACTGCCTACTGACTGTCCTGCCACTACATACTGCCTACTGACCGCCCTGCCACTACATACTGCCTACTGACTGTCCTGCCACTACATCCCACTCACTGACCGCCCTGCCACTACATACCTCTCACTGACTGCTCTGTCATTCCATACTGCTGACTGACTACCCTGCCACAACATACCGCTCACTGACCATCCTGCCACTACATACCACTCACTGACTGCTCTGTCATTACATACTGTTGACTGACTTCCCACCACAACATATTTTTCACTACCCTACAACTACATACTGCACACTGATTGCCCTGCCACTACATACCGCTTACTAACTGCTCTGTCATTACATACTGATGACTGCCCTGCCACTATTTACTGCTCATTGCCCCACCACTACATACTGCTCACTAACTGCCCTGCCACTACATACTGTTCACTACCCTTCAACTACATTCTGCTCACTGACCACCCTGCCACTACATACTGTACCACCCTAACCTACCACTACGTACTGCACACTGACTGCCCTGCTACTACATACTGCCCACTGACTGTCCTGCCACTACATCCCTCTTAGTGAGAGGTATGTAGTGGCAGGGCGGTCAGTGAGTGGGATGTAGTGGCAGGATGGTCAGTCAGCAGTATGTTGTGGCAGGGTAGTCAGTCAGCAGTATGGAATGACAGAGCAGTCAGTGAGAGGTATGTAGTGGCAGGGCGGTCAGTGACTGCTCTGTCATTCCATACTGCTGACTGACTACCCTGCCACAACATACTGCTCTCTGACCATCCTGCCACTACATACCACTCACTGACTGCTCTGTCATTACATTCTGTTGACTGACTTCCCCACCACAACATACTCTTCACTACCCTACAACTACATACTGCACACTGATTGCCCTGCCACTTCATACCGCTTACTAACTGCTCTGTCATTACATACTGCTGACTGCCCTGCCACTATTTACTGCTCATTGCCCCACCACTACATACTGCACACTAACTGCCCTGCCACTACATACACTGTTCACTACCCTTCAACTACATTCGGCTCACTGACCACCCTGCCACTACATTCGGCTCACTGACCACCCTGCCACTACATACTGCCCTAGCCTGCAACAACAGACTGCACACAGACCGCCATGCCACTACATACTGCACACTGAACATCCTGCCACTACATACTGCTTACTGACCACCATGCCACTACATACCGCTCATTGACTGTTCTGCCATTACATATTGCTGACTGACTGCCCCACCACGACATACTGTTCACTACCCTACAACTACATACTGCTCACTGACCACGCTGTCATTACATACCTCCCTAACCTGCCACTACATACTGCACACTGACCATTCTGCCACTACATACCAATCATCAGACTGCCCTGCCACTACATACTGCTCATTTCCCACAACTACAGTACATACTGCACACTACATACTGCCCTGCCACTGAATACTGTTCACTAGCCTACAACTACATACTGCTCACTGACCACCCTGCCACTACATACTGCCACTACATATTTCACATCGAACATCCCTCCACTACATACTGCTTACTGACCACCATGTCACTACATACCGCTCACTGACTGTCATGTCACTACATACTGCTCACTGACTGTCCTGTCTGTCTTCACCTACAATGGCCTGCTGGACACAGCAAGAAAATGTGTTAAGTGCAGCAAATATGACTTAAGACTCCAACATTTTCTCTCAGGTAATATAATCTCTCCAGCAGAGCAAAATTAGATTGTCTGCACATATCACTGACCGGTCTGGTTGGAGATTTCATCCTTTGCACACGGCACACAGTCATAGCAACACCTCTGCCGCCCTTCCTGGGGGACTTTCCTGTATCCAGGGAGGCAGCTCTTACTGCAGACCGAGCGAGGAGTCTGGGCAAAAGTAAAAAACATGACAAGAATTACACCTGAATGGGGATAAAAGGTTGCTTTTCACATTATATTGGAAGTGCTTTGTCAGCAGTAAAAATTGTTTGGGTTAAGTCAACATATAGGGCAGTGGGTAGAGTAAAAAAACTAAATACAGTAAATGTGTTGGTTCAAGAGTTCTATTAATGAATAGGGTAAAGGCAAACGGCCAAGTGATGAAGAACAAGTAATAGGATTAGATCAAGAATTGGGCCTCATGCACACTAGGCTGTTCTGAACTTCTTTCTCTTGACAGAATGTAACAGGCGCTTTGTGCTCCGTGTTACCTTTACATTTACTAATAGATAGGCGCTTTCGCGCAATGACGTCATCGCCTGGCACCGCCCTGCGTTCCAGCGTTCACTACGGCGGTCCTTTTAATTCACTACTATTGCCTACAGCTGTTCTCGGCCTATAAAGGCATTCAGGAAACAGATGAACAGGGTTCTATTATTGTTAGCCGTAGCTCGGCCTACGGTACAGACATGGATGCCTTTACTCCCCATGCCGGAACACCGCTTCAGCCTCAACTACTACTTTAAACACCATCTACAGCTACTGCTACTTAAAGCCATTGCTGGGGACAACCTAACAGACTGCCCTACTGAACAACCTTCACTGCAGCATCTCTAGTATCTATACTGAAGCCTGCAAAATGGAAAAGTTACATTTCTGTTACTTGTAGTGCGGCCACACAGGGCGCCATGGACAACAGGGGCGCCGTCCGGCCATCACAGCTCGCGGAAACCCGGGCACAAATTCCACCGTAATGTGGCCAGTGGCAGCGGATCTCTGGCCCCGGCTGCATCTGGAGTGGCGCCGTGCATTCTGTGCCCGCTACAGTATCAGTGTCATGTCACTGACACTGTGCGGTGAAGTCTGTGCCCAGCGGGTGCCCTGTGATTGGCCGAACGGTTCAACATGAAGGTCTGCGATTGGCGCAGCGGTGCGCCTGCTCCCGCCTGCTGTGTCTCTGAGACCAGCGCGTGTCCTGTGATTGGCCGAACAGGTCAACATAAAGGTCTGCGATTGGCCGCGCGGCGCGCCTGCTCCTGCTTCCGCCTGCTGTGTGTCTCCCTAAGGTCGGTCTCATCTGCTCTGTCAGCCCCCTTCCTGTCAATCACCCCCCCTCCTCTCTCTCTGTTACCCCCCTCCTCTCTCTCTGTTACCCCCCTCCTCTCTCTCTGTCACCCCCCTCCTCTCTCTCTGTCACCCCCCTCCTCTCTCTCTGTCACCCCCTCCTCTCTCTGTGTAACCCCCCTCCTCTCTCTGTTACCCCCTCCTCTCTCTGTGTCACTCCCCCTCCTCTCTCTGTGTCACCCCCCTCCTCTCTCTGTGTCACCCCCCTCCTCTCTCTGTGTCACCCCCCTCCTCTCTCTCTGTGTCACCCCCCTCCTCTCCCTCTCTCTGTCACCCCCCTCCTCTCTCTCTCTGTGTCACCCCCTGCTCTCTCTCTGTGTCACCCCCCTCCTCTCTCTCTCTCTGTGTCACCCCCCCTCCTCTCTCTCTCTGTCACACCCTTCCTCTCTCTCTCTGTGTCGCCCCCCTCCTCTCTCTCTCTGTGTCACCCCCCTCCTCTCTCTCTCTGTGTCACCCCCTCCTCTCTCTGTGTCACCCCCTCCTCTCTCTCTGTCTGTGTCACCCCCCATCCTCTCTCTCTGTCTGTGTCACCCCCTCCTCTCTTTCTCTCTCTGTGTCACACCCCCCTCCTCTCTCTCTCTCTCTGTCACCCCCTTCCTCTTTCTCTCTCTGTCACCCCCTCCTCTCTCTCTCTCTGTCACCCCCCTCCTCTCTCTCTCTCTGTGTCACCCCCCTTCTCTCTCGCTCTGTGCAAAACTAAAAAAAAATGACGTAAAGAAAAAAATATTAAAATGCCATGTCCCTAGTAGCTTGCACATAAGTCCCACCCACATGTAAACGCCATTCAAACCACACATGTGAGGTATTGCCACGTGCGTTAGAGCGAGAGCAATAATTCTAGCACTAGACCTCCTCTGTAACTCTAAACTGGTAACCTGTAAAAGAAATTCGAGCATCGCATATGGAGATTTTTAAGTACCGAAGTTTGGCGCCATTCCATGAGTGTGTGTAATATTAAAGCATGACAAGTTAGGTATCTATTTACTCGGTGAAACATCATCTTTCACATTATCCCAACTAACTTGTTTTGTTATTTTTTAATTCATAAAACTTTTTTTTTTTTTAAAGGCATTTGAAAAATTATTGCGCAAATACCGTTGGAGATAAAAAGTTGCAATGACCGCCACTTTATTCCCTATGGTGTCTGCTTAAAATATATATATAATGTTTGGGGGTTCTGAGTATTTTTACATGAAGGAGAGAAGTGCCAGAATAGGCACGGTATGGAAGTGGTTAAAGTGAAACAATAAAAGTGAAATATTCCTTTAAATTTCGTAACTGGGGGGGGGTAGTATGCCTGTGAAGTAGTGCATGTTTCCCGTGCTTAGAACTGTCCCTGTACAAGATGTCATTTCTGAAGGAAAAAAATAATAATTTAAAAGTACTCGTGGCTATAAAGAATACAGAGAAAAGTCATTGATTTAAAAAAAAAAGTGTGGTGGTCCCCCCAAATTCAATTACCAGGCCCTTCAGGTCTTGTATGGATATTAAGGGGAACCCCGCGTCAAATAAAAAAAAAATGACGTGGGGTTTCCCCCAAATATCTATACCAAACCCTTGATCCGAGCACGCAACCCGGCAGGCCGCAGGGAAAGAGGGGGGGCGAGAGAGCACCCCCCCTGAACCATGCCAGGCCACATGCCCCCAACATGGGGAGGATGCTTTGGGGGTCTGTGATGGGGACAAGGGCCTCATCCCCACAACCTTTGCCCGGTGGTTGTGGGGGTCTGCGGGTGGGGGGCTTATCGGAATCTGGAAGACCCCTTTAACAAAGGGGACCCCCAGATCCCCCCCTCCTGTGTGAAATGGTAATGGGGGTACATTGTACCTCTACCATTTCACAAAAAAAGTGTAAAAATTTTAAAAAAAGACAATAGACGGTTTTTGACAATTCCTTTATTAATGTCTTCTTTCTGCGCTTCTTCTTCTTCTTCCATCCTCTTGAATGAATGAATGAATGAAAAACGTATAAAGCGCGGCGCATGCGAACTGAATCGCTCTTCTTTTCTGCATTCGGGTATTTCCTCTGCTTCTTCCAACCTGAAGGACCTGATATGGATATTTTTTTTCAAAATTTGAACGCAGGGTTCCCCTTAATATCCATAACAGACCTGAAGGGCCCGATAATTCAATTTGGGGGGACCCCCACGCTTTTTTTTTTTTTTTTTTTTTAGCAATGACTGTTCTCTGTATTGCCGGGAGCCGACAATTCATTATAGCCGCGAGTGATTTTAAATGACTTTTTTTCCTTCAAAATGTCATTTTGTGCAGGGACAATTTTAAAACACGGGAAACAAGCACTCATTTACAGGCATACTATACACCCCCGGTACGAAATTAAAAGGAATATTTCACTTTTATTGTTTCACTTTAACCACTTAAGCCCCGGACCATATTGCTGGTCAAAGACCAGGCCACTTTTTGCGATTCGGCACTGCATTGCTTTAACTGACAATTGCGCGGTCGTGCGACATGGCTCCCAAACAAAATTGGCATCCTTTTTTTCCTACAAATAGAGGTATTTGGTGGTATTTGATCACCTCTGCGTTTTTTAGTTTTTGCGCTATAAACAAAAATAGAGCGACAATTTTGAAAAAAATGAATATTTTTTACTTTTGCTATACTTTTACTTTACTTTACTTTTGCTATAATAAATATCCCCAAAAATATATACAAAAAAAAAGTTTTTCCGCAGTTTAGGCCGATATGTATTCATCTCCATATTTTTCGTAAACAAAATCGCAATAAGCGTTTATTGATTGGTTTGCGCAAAAGTTATAGCGTTTACAAAATAGGGGATAGTTTTATGGCATTTTTATTAATATTTTTTTTTTACTAGCAATAGCAGCGATCAGCGATTTTTATCGGTACTGCAACATTATGGCGGACACTTCGGACACTTTTGACACATTTTTGGGACCATTGGCATTTTTATAGCAATCAGTGCTATAAAAATGCATTGATTACTGTAAAAATGCCACTTGCACGGAAGGGGTTAACACTAGGGGGTGAGGAAGGGGTTAAGTATGTTCCCTGGGTGTGTTCTAACTGAAGGGGGGGTGGACTGACTAGGGGAAATGACTGATCGCTGTTCATACATTGTATGAACAGACAGTCAGGCATTTCTCCCCCTGACAGGACCGGGAGCTGTGTGTTTATACACACACAGCTCCCGGTTCTCGCTCTGTAACAAGCTCTGTAACGAGCGGGTGCCCGGCGGTGATCGCGACCGCTGGGCACGCGCGTCGGCGTCAGGGGGCGCGCATGCACTCCCCTATTGGCTACTCGGTGAGATGATGTATAGCTACGTGATCTCGCCCAGCAGAGCCGACCTGCCGCTGTATAACTGCGGCGGCTGGTCGGCAAGCAGTTAAGCATTATTAAATTCACTGCTCCCGAAAAAACTGAAGTTTTTAAAACTTTTTTTTGCATTAATACATGTCCCCTGGGGTAGGACTTGGGTCCCCAAACAATTTTTATGACAAAAACTTGCATATTAACTGCTTGCCGACCAGCCGCCACAGTTATAGGGTGGCAGGTTGGCTCTGCTGGGCGAGAGCACATAGCTATACGTCATCTCGCCGAGCAGCCAATAGGGACGCCCGCCCCTTGTTCACTCCTGACTCCCGCACGCGTGATTGCCGCCGGGCACCTGTGATTGCTCGTTACAGAGCGAGAACCGGGAGCTGTGTGTGTAAACACACAGCTCCCGGTCCTGTCAGGGGAGAAATGCCTGACCGTCTGTTAATAAAATGTATGAACAGCGATCAGTCATTTCCCCTAGTGAGTCCACTCCCCCTACAGTTAGAACACACACAGGGAGCATACTTAACCCTTTCCCCGCCCCCTAGTGTTAACCCCTTCCCTGCCAGTGGCATTTTTATAGTAATCAATGCATTTTTATAGCACTGATCGCTATAAAAATGCCAATGGTCCCAAAAATTTGTCAAAAGTGTCCGAAGTCTCCGCCATAATGTCGCAGTACCAAAAAAATCGCTGATCGCCGCAATTACTAGTAAAAAAAAATATTAATAAAAATGCCATAAAACTACCCCATATTTTGTAAACGCTATAACTTTTGCGCAAACCAATCAATAAGCGCTTATTGCGATTTTTTTTTTACAAAAAATATGTAGAAGAATACTAAACTGAGGGAAAAAAACGTTTTTTTATATATTTTTGGGGGATATTTATTATGGTAAAAAGTAAAAAATATTCATTTTTTTCAAAATTGTCGCTCTATTTTTGTTTATAGCGCAAAAACTAAAAACCGCAGAGGTGATCAAATACATCCAAAAGAAAGCTCTATTTGTGGGGAAAAAAGGACGCCAATTTTGTTTGGGAACCATGTCGCACGACCACGCAATTGTCAGTTAAAGGGACACAGTGCCGAATCGCAAAAAGTGCTCTGGTCTTTGACCAGCAATATGGTCCGGGGCTTAAGTGGTTAACCTTTAAAATTAACACTTTTGATTTCTGCCATAGACTTCTAAAGGGTGTTCCGCGGCTTCTACCATTTACATATTTATTATTGCATTGCGCCCGCTGCTGCACCAGTTCACACGCTCAATTAATGATTTATCCGGCGCACCAATTGAGGCATGAACCGGCGCAGCACATTGTTCATAGTAAATCAGCCCCAATGTGTGTCGCATTAAAAAATAGTATGATGATAAACTTGTAAAAGAATACATAAACTATTGAGAAACTTAATAAAAGGTGAGGTGATAACAAAAATAATAATAATAAAAGATACCAAAAAAAGTAAAAAAAAATAATAATAAGTAATTCAAACTATGAGAACCAAACAATTACACAGTCTGATGTTTCATTTTGTGATGAAAACCAATATACCATTATACATGATTAGGGATGAGCCGAACACCCCCCTGTTCGGTTCGCACCAGAATTTGCGAACACGAACACACCAAATGTTCGTGTGAACTTTAGAACCCCATTAAAGTCTATGGGACTCGAAAGTTTGAAATCTAAAGTGCTCATTTTAAAGGCTAATATGCAAGTTATTGTCC
This sequence comes from Rana temporaria, assembly GCF_905171775.1. Taxonomy (NCBI): domain Eukaryota; kingdom Metazoa; phylum Chordata; class Amphibia; order Anura; family Ranidae; genus Rana; species Rana temporaria. Next base: position 37,974,881 of record NC_053492.1, on the reverse strand, counting down.
TAAAAAGTGTTTGGGGACCCGGGTCCTGTCCCAGGGGACATTTATCAATGCAAAAAAAGTTTTAAAAATGTCTGTTTTTTCGGGAGCAGTGATTTTAATAATGCTAAAAGTGAAGTATTCCTTTAAATTTTGTACCATGGGGGGGTGTAAAGTTAGCATGTGAAATATCGCATGTTTCCCGTACTTAGAACTGTCCCTGCACAAAGTGTAATTTCTGAAAGAAAAAAAGACATTTAAAACTGACTTGCGGCAATAATGAATTGTCGGCTCTGGCAATTCAGAGCGAATTCATTCATTAAAAAAAAATAGCGTGGGGATCCCCCCAAATTCAATTACCAGGCCCTTCAGGTCTGGAATGGATATTAAGGGGAACCCCACCGTCAATTTAAAAAAAAAATAACGTGGGGTTCCCCCCAAATATCCATTCCAGACCCTTCAGGTCTGGTGTGGATTTTAAGGGGAACTCCACCACAAATTAAAAAAAAAATGGCGTGGAGTTCCCCCAAAAATTCACCAGACCCCTTATCCGAGCACGTTAACCTGGCCGGCCGCAGAAAAGAGGGGGGCCAGAGAGCGGCCCCCCTCTCCTCAACCATACCAGGCCACATGCCCTCAACATGGGGAGGATGTCCCCATGTTGATGGGGACAAGGGCCTTATCCCCACAACCCTTGCCTCGTGGTTGTGGGGGTCTGCGGGTGGGGGGCTTATCAGAATCTGCAATACCCCTTTAACAAAGGGGACCCCCAGATCCCGCCCCCCCCCTATGTGAATTGGTAATGGGGTACATTGTACCCCTACCATTTTAAGAAGGAAGTGTAAATAGTTGGAAAAAACACACACACACACACACCGTAGAAAAAAGTCCTTTATTAATTAAAAAAAAAAGAAAAAAATCCAGCGGTGGTAATCCACTCGGTCCCGGCTTCCTGCTTCAACGTTTTCTGTATCCAGTGACGGGTGATCTCCTCTCCGGTCCAGCGATGAGAAGATCTTCCGGCATACAGAGCTCCAGAGCACAGCATCGGAGGCCGCCTCTCTCCGCCGGACACAGCCCAGCGGAACGACGCGGCTGAAGCTTTGACATTTCTTATATAGGGGAGGCGGGCCACCTGTCACGTGACCCCGCACCCTCTGACGCACCCTCTGCTACGTCACTGGGGAAGCCCAGTCTTCCCCCTTGTGTCAGAGGGGGCGGGGTCACGTGATGGGTGGCCCCGCCTCCCAGTGGCGGCCCGTCCATAGGGGGGCCCCCCCTCCTGTAGTCACAAAAAAATATATATATATATTTTTTTTTTAATACTGCCCCTTAAAAAAAATGCAAAAAAACATCCTTTTGCTTCAGTAATAGCACTATGTGGCCACGTGCATTATGGGAAGCGCCACGTCAATGCAATCATGAGATTGCAGATGCGGCGATTCATTTGCGGGCTTTTATCCCGCCTTTTGGCGCTTTCGGAAGCGCCACAGCTTCTGCCCGGCGCTCGTAGTATCTATTACTACGGCCAGGCAGTTTGATTGACATCTGTTACATGATGTCACTTCCTGTTTTCTCTCTCAGAGAGAGAAGACAGGAAGTATGAGGACGGAGCGGACCAGTGGAAGAAGACACAAGGAGCCTGGAGGACAACACACGCAGCTGAGATAAGTTATCTATTTGTCTCTCGTTCGGTGGCACCCACCGCTTATTAACTGTAATGTAATGCTGCATTTGATGGGGGGAAAGGCTGCATTTGATGGGGGGAAAGGCTGCATTTGATGGGGGGAAAGACTGCATTTAATGAGGGGGGGGACAGGCTGCATTTGATGGGGGACAGGCTGCATTTGATGAGGGACAGGCTGCATTTTATGGGGGACAGGCTGCATTTGATGGGCGACAGGCTGCATTTGATGAGGGACAGGCTGCATTTTATGGGGGACAGGCTGCATTTGATGGGCGACAGGCTGCATTTGATGGGCGGCAGGCTGCATTTGATGGGCGACAGGCTGCATTTGATGGGGGACAGGCTGCATTTAATGGGACACAGTCTGCATTTGATGGGGGACAGGCTGCATTTGATGAGGGACAGGCTGCATTTGATGGAACAGGCTGCATTTGATGGGGGGGAAGGCTGCATTTGATAGAGGGGAAGGCTGCATTTGATGGGGGGAATGCTGCATTTGATGGGGGGAGGCTGCATTTGATGGGGGGGCAGGCTGCATTTGATGGGGGTGGACAGGCTGCATTTGATGGGGGTGGACAGGCTGCATTTGATGGGGGGGACAGGCTGCATTTGATGGGGGGGACAGGCTGCATTTGATGGGGGACAGGCTGCATTTGATGGGGGGGACAGGCTGCATTTGATGGGGGACAGGCTGCATTTGATGGGACAGGCTGCACTTGATGGGACAGGCTGCACTTGATGGGGGACAGGCTGCATTTGATGAGGGAAAGGCTGCATTTGATGAGGGACAGGCTGCATTTGATGGGGGGAAGGCTGCATTTGATGGGGGGGGCAGGCTGCATTTGATTGGGGGGGACAGGCTGCATTTGATGGGGGGGACAGGCTGCATTTGATGGGGGGGACAGGCTGCATTTGATGGGGGGACAGGCTGCATTTGATGGGGGGGACAGGCTGCATTTGATGGGGGGGGACAGGCTGCATTTGATGGGGGAGGCTGCATTTGATGGGGGGAAAGGCTGCATTTGATGTGACACAGGGCTGCATTTGATGTGACACAGGGCTGTATGTAAGGAGGAACTCCGCTGTGGGCACCTGATGGCAGGCGACACGCTCGGGGCTCCCACTGATTCTGCATTATGGTGAGTTGAATGATTTCATTTTATATTACAATGTAATAATAGAAATAATGTGCTTCAATCATCCTGACACCATAACAACCATGGTGCCGGGATGATTGAAGTATCTTTATCTGCTGAATGTTAAACTTTCTAGAATACACATACATTTCTATTGTTGTGTAGTATCTGGTCTCTCTCTCTCTCTCCATACCACCTTAGAGCTACGCCCACTATTTTGCTGAACCAAGTGGGAGGGGTCAAAAAGGAAGGGCGGAGTCTGGCGACCCCCCCATCCTAAAACTTCACCAGCTGCCACTGCCGCCTCCCCGATATAAGAAATGTCAAAGCTTCAGCCGCGTCATTCCGCTGGGCTGTGTCCGGTGGAGGAGAGGCGGCCTCCGATGCTGTGCTCTGGAGCTCTGGATGCCAGAAGATCTTCTCATCGCTGGACCGGAGAGGAGATCACCCGTTGCTGGATACAGACAACGTTGGAGCAGGAAGCCGGGACCGAGTGGATTACCACCGCTGGATTTTTTTATTTTTTTTTATTAAAAAAGGACTTTTTTCTACGGTGTGTGTGTTTTTTCCAACTATTTACACTTCCTTTGTGAAATGGTAGGGGTACAATGTACCCCATTACCAATTCACATGTACCCCATTACCAATTTGTTAAAGGGGTCTTCCAGATTCTGATAAGCCCCCCCGCCCGCAGACCCCCACAAGCACCGGGCAAGGGTTGTGGGGATGAGGACCTTGTCCCCATCAACGTGAGGACATCCTGCCCATGTTGAGGTAATGTGGCCTGGTACGGTTCAGGAGAGGGGGGCGCACTCTGTCCCCCCCTCTTTTCTGCGGCTGGCCAGATTAACGTGCTCGGATAAGGGGTCTGGTGTGGATTTTTGGGGGAACTCCACGCCATTTTTTTTTCATTTGGGGTGGAGTTATTATTATTATTATACAGGATTTATATAGCGCCAACAGTTTGCGCAGTGCTTTACATCAGGGAAGACAGTACAGTCACAATACAATTCAATACAGGAGGGATCAGAGGGCCCTGCTCGTTAGAGCTTACAATCTAGAAGGGAGGGTCAAGTGGAACAATGGGTAGTAGCTGTGGGGGATGATCAGATGGACTCAAATGCAAATACAGTTGTTAGGTGTGGGTAGGATAGGCTTCTCTGAAGAGGAGGGTTTTCAGGGATCCTCTAAAAGCTAATAGAGAAGGAGATAGGCGGATAGATTGGGGTAAGGAGTTCCATAGGCTTGGAGAGGCTCTGGAGAAGTCCTGGAGACAAGCATGGGAGCAGGTGATGAGAGAGCTAGAGAGTAGGAGGTCTTGAGAAGAGCGAAGAGAACGATTAGGTTGGTATTTAGAGACTAGGTCAGTGATGTAGCTGGGGGCAGAGTTGTGGATGGCTTTGTAGGTAGTAGTTAGTAGTTTGAATTTAATTCTTTGGGTGAGTGGAAGCCAATGGAGGGATTGACAGAGAGGGGAAGCAGAGACAGAGCGGTTGGTAAGGTGGATCAGTCTGGCAGCAGCATTCATGATGGACTGAAGGGGGGTTAGAGTATGCAGAGGTAAGCCAATGAGGAGGGAGTTGCAGTAATCAAGGCAAGAGATGACCAGGGAATGAATTAAGAGCTCTGTGGTGTCATTGGTTAGAAAGGGGCGTATTTTGGAGATGTTGCGAAGGTTGAAGCGGCAAGATTTGGACAGTGATTGAACGTGAGGTTGACCCAGGGAGGAGGTGTAGATTGAGAATAGGAGAGGTCCAAGAACAGAACCTTGGGGGACCCCAACAGAGAAAGGAAGAGGAGAGGAGGAAGTAGAATTGTAAGTAACGCTAAAGGTACGGTTGGATAAGTAAGTAGAGAAACAGCAAAGAGTACAGTCACGGAGACCAAAGGTGTGAAGTTTTTTGAGGAGGAGTGGGTGGTCAACCGTATCGAAGGCGGCAGAGAGGTCCAGGAGTAGGAGCACAGAATAGTGTCCCTTAGTTTTTGCCGTTAGTATATCGTTTGTAAGTTTTAGGAGAGCAGTTTCTGTGGAATGTTGAGGACGAAATCCAGACTGAAAGGGATCAAGAAGGTTATTATCAGCAAGGTGTACGCTCAGTCGGTTGTAGACTAGACGTTCAAGGAGTTTGGATAAAAAGGGGAGCAAGGAGATGGGACGTAGGCTGTCAAGATTGGATGGGTCCAGTGAGGGCTTTTTAAGTATGGGGCTGACTAGTGCATGTTTCAAAGAGTTAGGGAAGATGCCAGAAGAGAGGGAGAGATTGAAGATGTGGGTTAGAGAATGTAGAATAGAGTCAGAGGGTGAACGTAGCATTTGCGAGGGAACAGGGTCCAGAGCGCAGGTGGTAAGATGGACGTTGGCAAGTAATTTAGCGACCTCGTCTATAGTGGTGGGGTTGAAAGAGGGAAGTAAAGATTGTACCTGTGGGCATGAGATGGGAAGTGTGGAGGGTATCTGAACAGTAGAGATCTCCTTGGGCATTGTATCAAACTTCTGTTTGAAGTGATTGGCGATCTCCTGGGCAGTGAGTGAGTTGGTGGGTGGAGGCAGTGGGGGACGAAGTAGAGAGTTGAAGGTAGAGAAGAGTTGGCGGGGACAGGATGATAAGTTTTTAATGAGGGTGATGAAATAGGTCTGCTTGGCAGTGAGGAGGCTGGAATTGTATTTTTGGAGGGCAGATTTATACTGGACGAAGTCTTCCTTGGACTTGCTCTTGCGCCACTGGCGCTCAAGAGCACGGCTGTGTTTTTTCAGACTTCTGGTATCATCTGTTTGCCAGGGTTGAAGGGGGCGTTGTCTTATTCTGCGTGTAGTGAGGGGGGCAAGTCTGTCCAGTGATGCTAGAAGTAAAGTGTTGTAGACAGAAGTGGCTAGGTCAGTGCAGGACAGGGGTGCGATTTTGTCGTAGAGGTGGTCAGTCGCAGAGTATAGAAGAGAAGGGTTGATATGGTGAAGGTTTCTACGAGAAACCGTTAGGCGTTTGGGTGGAGAGGAGGTGGAGGAGAAGGAGAGAGTGAAGTTAATAAGGTAGTGATCAGATAGGGGGTAAGGATAGTTGCTTCCACTTAGATAAATCCCCCCACTTTAAGTTTCCCTTAAAATCCACACCAGACCTGAAGGGTCTGGAATGGATATTTGGGGGGAACCCCATGTCCTTTTTTGGAAGCAATCTGGGCCAATGTGATATCTGCCCTGAGATGATGAAAACATTAATTTGTATGTGGTGTGTGTATGTGTTGTTGTTATAACTTTTATCGTGGGTATTTCACAATTTTTGCAATGTCTCTTTATGGATAGTCTAGCGCTCAGTAGGTTATGAATGACTATTGTTCTATTGGTTATATGAAGGGATTCTATTCCCAAGGATAGTAAAGCCAATCCTGGGGATATATTAATTCTTAAGTGTAGTATTTGCGCTGGTAAGTCAAACACTCTGTTCCAGAGGGTGTGTATATGTGGACAATCCCACAGTATGTGGTATAATGTGCCTATAGCTCTGCATTTCCTCCAACAGAGTGGAGAAGTAGGGGTATCAAACTTGGAAAGTCAGAGTGAAGTCAAGTACCATTGAAGCTGTATCTTTTGTGTTAGATCCCAAAGGTTAACACTTTTGGTCGCAGAGTAAGGTGCCTGTTCCTTCTGATCAGGGCCGTCTTTACTGCAGGGCAAAAAGGACAGCTGCCCAGGGCGGGGAATCTACACAAGAGCCAAACGCTGTAGGAAAGCAGGGGAAAGAGGGGCAGGGAAGCTACACAGAGAGAAGCTCCTCCTGACTGGCAGCCTGTATGGACACACTGTGAGTACTCTGCAGCTCTACTCTGGAATTTTCTAGGTGGGGGGGAGGAACTGGGGGAGCTCTGAACTGGGAAAGAGAGCTTTGTACTGTGGGGGGGGGGAGATGTACACAGCGCACCTCATACACAGGCACCCCTCATCCCTGAAACAAAAATAAATCTGCGCTATCCAACTAATAAGCAGCCACAAACAATCTAGTGAAACAAGAAAGTGGTACAGTATACAAAAACAATTTTGTGGCGCTAAAATAAAATAATAAAATTCTGTGTCAACACCAATTAACAGTATGAGCAAATGAAAAAGTCCCTATGTGATGAAATGGTGATAAATGGTTGATAGATGAGTGACCAAATAAATAATTAATTCCAAACACCACGGTGAATCAAAATAGATAAAAGTGAAAAAAAACCACCACCAGAAGCGGAGGCTTACCAGAGGTATTGAACCCAAATAAGCGTACGCCTAAATGGTCAATACAAGCTGAATGTAAATGGATGGAAACCACATCAACCGGATCTGGATATAAACTTGTGGGGATATCCTGAAGACATCACATGCACAAGCACAAGGGGGAGTAACGGCAACTCAGACGATCAGACCGTATGCAAAATGCATAAAGAAAAGACGAAGGCACATAGTGTAATACCGTAACAATGTTGAAATTTAATAACGGTTAAAAACACTTACAGTTAAGGTGTATAAATAGGACGTCAATAAAAGATAGCGCATGGCAGCAGCAAAGTCCCGACGCGTTTCACAAAAGATTGCATCATCTGGGGTCCCTGCACTCCATGCACATCACACCCCTCAGCCGTGCACTCCGCACTCATCGCTCCCCTCAGCCCTGCACTCAATGCACCCTCAGCCCTGCACTACATGCATATCGCACTTCTCAACCCTGCACTCTGTACATAGCACACCCCTCATCACTGCACTTGATGTGCAGTAACCTCTAGCAACCTATCAGTGAGTGGTAAGGATGTGCAGTAGCCTCTATCAACCAATCAGTGAGCAGTAATAATGTGCAGTAACCTCTAACAACCAATCAGCAAGCAGAAATTATGTGCTGTAAGCTCTAGCAACTAATCACTGACCTGTAATATGTGCTGTAACCTCTGACAACCAATTGCTGCCTGATCTGCTGCAGTGAACTGTTTTTGAGTCTAGCTGCTATTTATTGTATGTCTCAGAGTGGGGGCTTTGGGGGGCCCAAAAAAAATGTTTGCCCAGGTCCAACCAACATTACACGGCACTGCTTCTGATGGAAGTTACTTTGCAGTCACTCCTCTCAGAAAGGGCGTTGCTAGGTGTGTGAAGGACCTAGAGTCAGAGCCTGATTAACATAGGGACAATTGGAGCTGCAGCTCCAGGCCCCTTCCTCGAAATACGCCCATTTGCCCAAAAAAATAAAAAATAAATTGACTTTGAGGATTGTAGCTCGGCGACCAGTGGTCACAGAGACCCCACATTCGGGGGGTATGTAGCTGAAGACCCTCCCCACCACTGGTTAAAATATGGGGCTCCCATTTATGGTTCCAGAGATACAGGGCTGCTTGCGCAGCCTGTCAGACGCCACACACAGAGCGGCCAGTTGAATTACAAGCTGACACTCTGCAGCATAGGGTGACCACAGTTCCAAACTGCCATTCAGACACACACCAGCCCCCCCCCCCCCCCCCCAAATATGTTTTTTGATTTTTTTTGGCTGATTTTTGGGACAGGGGAGTATCATGAAATTAGTGTGGTTTGCAGGTGGTTAAATACCTCCTAGCCTGGTCACAACTCATGATTCTGAACTGTGCATGTGCAGTCTGGAGCCAGCCGATTAGTGAGCTGCTGGGCTCGGTCTCTACTTGTGTGGTGGGGTGTGTGAATTTAAACCACATCCCACTGCCTAATCTGAGTCTGAGCCCAGCAGTTCACTAAACCAGACGTTATCAGACCAACGTTGTATCCTGGCCTAGGCCAACAAGGCCCAGGCCTAGGGCAGCACTTTTCAGGGGGGCAGCACGGAAAGAGTCCCCGCCGGCTTGCGCTACACTGTAAGGCCTCGTACACACGATAGGTTAAATAGAGGAAAACGGTTCATCGGTCAAAACCGATCGTGTGTGGGCCCCATAGGTTATTTAACCATCGGTTAAAAAAAAAGCCAACTTGCTTTAAATTTAACCGATGGATTCCTAACCGATAGGTCAAAACCGATCGTAAGTAGGCACGACCATTGTTTAAAAATCCACGCATGCTCAGAATCAAGTCGACGCATGCTTGGAAGCATTGAACATTTTTTTTAGCACGTCGTTGTGTTTTACGTCACCGCGTTCTGACACGATCGGTTATCCGCATTCTGTGAGGGGGGGGCGCGGTTTCTAAATTTGACTGCCCTATCATTCTGAAACACAAACCTTCCTCACTATCCTATATGTTTTCTGCTGCACCATTGGCATGGTTACATCTTCTTAGTCCTCTCCATAAAATTCTTAGACACTTGTGCTTAAAGTAGAACTATAGGCAACAACTTTTAAGTAAGGGAGGGTTATAGCAACTGTCAGTTTATTTTTTTACCATCCCTGTCCCATTGCGGAGATTTCCCTTCACTTCCTGCCCCATAGCCAAACAGGAAGTGAGAGGAAATGTATGAAAATTAAGGGACTCCATTGCCCCCCCCCCCCCAGGCCCACAGAACTAGTGTCCCCACTCGAAAATTTCAGGGGGTCTTAAACAGAAAGGGGTGTGGCCTATACAGGAAGGGGTGGATCATATTTAAATAAGGGGGTGCACGAGTTTAGTCAGGCCTATGGCAGCACAAAACCTAAATACACCACTGCTTCAGACTGCGCATGCACAGTTCAGAATCACAGACAATTTTTTTTCCCAAAGTGTTTTACTGGTGGCCATTTGTGAGTTGTGGTTGGCCAGGCTGGCAAGGGAGCCAGAAGTACTCGCTGCTTGCTTCCCCGCAGAAATCGCAGGTGCGGGTAGCAGGATTTGTGATGACAGGCCAGGCTACTGCTGAGCAAGACAGGTACTCTTAGGCTCGGTTCACACTGCAGTTCACACTGCCCTTTGCGAACTGCTGGGGGTGTTAATACAATGTTAATCACACCTCCAGTAAAGTTTGCATATTGCAGTGCGAACAGGGCCGATCCTAGGCAGGGTGCTTTGCACCCAGGCGCCTGCAGAGGTGGGGGCGCCGAAGTGTATACACACACGAAAGTGCTTCAAAGAAGCTACTTGCAGGAAATTTTTGGACATCACGCAAGCGCATCACTCCAGTGTGAAAGCACCCGGGCTATCACACTGGGATTGCAAATGAGGCTTTTTTCAGGTGCTATTTTTAACGCTAAAGCTGATGGACCATCTTCTGTACTATTGTCTGCAGTCTCTGACATCTCCTGTACTATGTCTGCAAGTCTCTAACCACCACCTATATCATGTCTGCAGTCTCTGACCATCTCCTGTACTATGTCTGCAGTCTCTGACTGTCTCCTGTACTATGTCTGCAGTCTCTGATCATCTTCTGTACCATGTCTGCAGTCTCTGACCATCTCCTGTATCATGTCTGCATTTTCTGACTATTTCCTGTATCATGTCTGCAGTCTCTGACCATCTCCTGTATCATGTCTGTAGTATGTCTGGGGGTCTTTCTAACACACTCTCTAACAGAAGCCCTCTCTGTATCCATCAGAGAGGCCCCCCTCCAGGTCCCAATAAAGTACTCTGCTTCTCTTCCGGTATTTTCTTTATTGTTAAGAGATCATGTAAGGATCCCATCGTAATGAAGACTTTGTGGGGGGAGCATTTCTGTGGTTGAGTCATTGCATAGAAATGTTTGTAAAGGGGAGGAGTTAGTAAAATGACCACACCCATGTGGGGGCGCCAGAAATATTTCTTTATCGTACATCACGCGACACAGAGCGGCATAGTCATTACTATACGGGTTATATGGAGTACCTTCAGGTGATGGACACTGGCAATCTCAAACAGGAAGTCCCCTCCCTATATAACCCCCTCCCATAGAGGAAGTACCTCAGTTTTTTTGCCAGTGTCTTAGGTGTTGGTCACGATTTAGCTTTGCTCCACGTCCTTAGGACCAAGGCAGGCTAAACGGATCTGTCCAAAGTGCCTCAGAGCTAAAGTGGACAGTACCCGGGCCCCAAGTCGTGGGGTGTTGCCTATAATGCTCTCCTTGGAGGGCTGGACCCTGGGCCCAGGGCTTTGGTTTTGTTAAAAATCAAAAGTTTTTCCTGTTGCCAGGGTGCTGTATAGGTCCAGGGCAGTAGGTGTTCCTTCTTCGACCCCAGTACCTGAAGGTCTAGTACGCTACCCACGGAGAAGGGGGAAGATTGGATCACTTGCTATGCAACTGTCCTGCAGCTTGGAGCAGGTAAGGGGGGGGTTTGCGGGACTTGGTCAGTCGGCAGGCCCCCCGGGGGAGATTCTGGAGGTTCAGCCTGGGTATGCTCTGCATTGGCAAATTAGCTCCACTATGTCTGTTTAAGACAGGATGGTCTTAGTTACCCCAGTACCTGGTCCCCCTTTTTGTGTGCTTTTTTTCTGCTGCAACCCTGCATCTACCCATGACAAAAGGTCTATTGGCCTGAGTTGTCTTACCTGCCAGGGTTTTGTTCCACCGCAGATTGTGCTGTTCACTTTCAGTGGATCCTCCAGCGTTGACATGCTTCCTTCCATGCTGCGACGCGCGCGTGCAGGTGCGGGTGCACGCACGTGCGGGTGCGCATGGTGCTCATATTTATGCGCACCGTTGTGCGCATGCGCGGTGGGGGGGAGGCGTCAATTACGTCAGGAGGAAGGTGGCGTCCCCTCCTCGATGTTTTCTTCGGCTCAGTTGTAAGCTGAAGGGCTGAAGGAAGGACACAGAGCGGTGGTGCTCCTAGGGTGTAGGCTGACACCCAGTGGCATAAGAAGAGTACTTCGGGTCCGGAGCTTGCTCTCCAAGGACAGTTTTTTTCCTTAAAGCCTAGACTCTTGCAGCAGCTGGCAAGCAGCACAATATTGGGAACAGTTTAAAAAAAAAAAAAAAGATATAGACTGTTTTTCCCAGCAGCTCAGGGACATTAGGAAATACCTATTTACCCTAGCTATATTATTTGTTTTACTCCTTGCTACAACAGTTGGTTGTTGTTTTGCGGGGTACCTCGGTATTGTATCATGGCTCCCAAGGGCTCAGGAACCAGGGCTGCAAAAGGTGCTAAAAAACAAAAGGGTTTCCCCTCTGATTCTGAGGATCTCAGTCAGGCTATGCCAGATCTATCCTTGTCTAATAATCCAGAGGAGATTGCCTCGGATGAGCCATCGGGTGCGTCTGGTGCTTCGGCTGGCCCTAACCTACCCAACCCTGTGTTCATCACAGAGGATATGCTAGCTACCTCTCTGGGGGGACTAGAACAAAGATTGACAGCTATGTTTGCAAATTCTTTTCCAGGCAAAAAACGGGCTAGATCCCCATCGCCTAAACTCGTATCCTCGGATGCTGAGATTCTTTCACCTGAGGAATACGAATCTCAGGAGGATCAAGTGGAGCAGAACCTGGAAGGTTCAGATATTGAAGAGTCCACCATAGAAAAAACATTTTCAGCCTCCCAAGCGGAGAGTCTGTGGATCCAGTCTTTAACAGACATGGTCCGTTCGGCATTTAAATGGCCTCTGCTAGGGCCTCAAGTCCCTACGGTATCTTCTTTGGGCTCCTTAAAAGCGCCACTGAGTAATGCTCTGTTTCCAGTCCATCCTCTCTTGGAGGATCTGATATTTAAGGATTGGGTACGGCCGGACAGAATATTCATACCTCCTAAAAGGTTTTCTGTCCTCTACCCTATGGAAGAAAAAATTTCCAAGAGATGGGCGCTCCCAGCTGTGGACGCAGCCATCTCCTGCGTAAATAAATCTTTGACTTGCCCGGTGGAGAACATACAAATGTTCAAAGACCCGGTCGAAAAATTACTAGAAACTCTCTTGAAGGCTTCCTTTACTACGACAGGAGCAGTGGTGCAGCCTGCAGTAGCTGCTATTGGCATTTGTCAAGCGTTAAAAGACCAGACAAAACAGATGTTAAAGGACATTCTGGCCGAGCAGGCACGAGAATATGCCGACCTCCCCAGAGCCCTGTGTTTTGCGGTGGATGCTATAAAAGATTCCATCCAGCAGGCTTCCCGTTTGTCACTGTTCTTGGTACACATGCGAAGGCTCTTGTGGCTAAAGAATTGGTCGGCCGAGACTCCATGTAAAAAACTCTTCGCAGGCTTCCCCTTTCACGGAGGAAGACTTTTTGGAGAAGATCTGGATAAATACATTCAGACGATATCTAGTCGCAAGAGCACTTTTTTGCCGGTCAAGAAGAGATCTCGAGGCCCCACGCTTAAGCAGCAGTTGTCGCCAACTCCGGGGCCTTCGACCTCCAGGCAGTATCGACGGCCTCCTGCACGATCAAACTTTGGTAATAAGTCGCAATGACAGGCCTCAGGTGGCAAGAGACCATGGTCTCGTAAGCCAGCAAAATCAGCCCCCAAATCAGCTTTATGAAGGGGCGCCCCCACTCAATCGGGTGGGGGGAAGGCTTTGGTTCTTTGCAGAAATTTGGGAAGCCAATATCCCCGACAAGTGGGTTCTTTCCTTGGTCGCCACAGGCTACAAGATAGAATTTCTGGAGTTTCCTCCTCTTCATTTTCAGGAATCAAGAGTTCCAAAAGATCAGGTAAAGAAGGCATGTCTGCTGCCAGCTTTGGATCGTCTTCTATACCAGGGGGTAATTATAGAGGTACCAGCCCAGGAATGTGGGCTAGGCTTTTACTCCAACCTATTTATCATACCAAAGCCCAACAGCGACGTCAGGCCAATCCTGGATCTAAAGGGCCTGAATTCTTACCTAAGGGTTCGCTCCTTTCGGATGGAATCCGTACGGTCGGCAGCAGCTGCCTTGCAGCAAGACGATTATCTAGCCTCAATAGACATAAAGGATGCATACCTACATGTACCAATCTTTCAGGGGCATCAAAAGTTCCTGCGCTTTGCAATCGCAGGACGCCACTACCAATTTGTGGCTCTCCCCTTCGGGCTAGCAACATCCCCCCGGGTGTTCACGAAGGTCCTGGACCCCATCTTAGCCAATCTAAGGACCCAAGGTGTTTCGATCCTAGCTTACCTGGACGACCTCCTTATCATAGACCACTCTGCTTCCAGCCTAAATCGAGCAGTAGCCCTTACGGTTCAGTTCCTCGAGGTATTCGGCTGGGTTCTAAACCAAGAGAAATCGGCCTTATAACCCACAAGACGGTTGGAATACCTTGGCATGCTGCTAGACACGGAACGGCAGAGGGTGTTCCTACCTTTAGCAAAGGCCAAAGGTATCAGAGAGTTAATCCGGTTGGTTCAGAGCAAAAGAGAACCAACTATTCGCTTATGTATGCGATTGCTGGGCAAGCTAGTGGCCACCTTCGAGGCAGTACCTTATGCTCAGGTTCACACTCGAGTCCTACAGGCGGCCATTCTGTCAGCTTGGAACAAAGATCCAACAGCCCTGGATCTTCCCTTGACCCTCTCGTCAAAGGTCCGTCAAAGTCTCTGCTGGTGGCTAAACCCTCAGAATCTAATGAAGGGAAAATCTTTCAGTCCCATCATCTGGAAGATAGTGACCACAGATGCCAGCCTAAAGGGCTGGGGAGCAGTCTTGGATGGGCAGACTCAGCAGGGGACGTAGGCAGGATCAGAGAGACTTCTGCCCATCAACGTTCTGGAGATCAGAGCTGCACGGTTAGCCTTAAAGGCATGGACACCCAAGCTACAAGGGTCTCCAGTGAGATTGCAGTCCGACAATGCCACGGCTGTGGCATATATAAACCACCAGGGGGGCACGAGGAGTCGGGCCGCCCAAAGGGAGGTGAATCTAATTTTCCTGTGGGCAGAGGCACATGTGCCATGCATCTCGGCGATTTTTGTTCCCGGAGTGGACAACTTACAGGCGGACTTCTTAAGTCGCCAGCAGCTGGTTCCAGGGCAATGGTCGCTCCATCCCCAGGTCTTTCAAGAGATCTGCCAGAAATGGGGATTTCCGGACGTAGACATCATGGCATCAAGGTTCAACAAGAAGCTGAACAGGTTCATGTCCAGGACAAGGGATCCTCTGGCCTGTTGAACCGGTGCGTTGGTTTGCCCTTGGCATCAGTTCAATCTACTGTATGCCTTCCCCCCGTTGCAGATGCTGCCCCGCCTGCTGCGCAGGATCAGGGTAGAGAACAAGCCAGTTATTCTGATAGCCCCAGCATGGCCCCGGAGGTCATGGTTCTCACTAATCGTGAGAATGTCAGTAGGGGAGCCCTGGACCCTTCCACTTCGGCCAGACCTACTCTCGCAAGGCCCGATCCTCCACCCTGCCTTACGGCATCTAAATTTGACGGCTTGGCGGCTGAATCCCTGATCCTCAGGGGTAGAGGCCTATCCAGCCAGGTGATTTCTACTCTGATTAAGGCTAGAAAGCCAGTCTCCAGAGTAATTTATTGCAGGATTTGGAGGGCCTACGTGGTCTGGTGCGAGTCCCAAAGATGGCACCCTCGCAAGTACACCATTGACAGAGTGTTAAGTTTTCTCCAGCTAGGAGTGGACAAAAACTTGGCCTTAAGCACTATCAAGGGACAATTTTCAGCCTTGTCAGTGTGGTTTTAGAGGCATTTGGCCACTCACTCTCTAGTTAAAACTGTTTTGCAGGGGGTCTTATGCATTAATCCCCCTATCAAATCTCCACTTTGCCCGTGGGATTTGAATCTTGTTTTGTCGGCTCTACAAAAGCAGCCCTTTGAACCTCTGGCAGAGGTTCTGTTGGTGTTACTGACTAGGAAGTTAGTATTTTTGGTTGCTATGGCCTCTGCTAGAAGAGTATCAGAGCTGGCAGCCTTGTCTTGTAGAGAACCATCAAAAATAATGTTTTTAGGGAAAAAGGGGGGGGATGGGAAAGCGCAAGTAAAGTCACTAGTGTACTAAGTATCTCAGATAGAGGATACTTAAGTGGGGTCATCCGATAAATATCGATGCTGTTACCGTAACCTTTTAAGGCATAGAATAAATAAATGAAAAAGATGAGTTGGGGGATGGGAATTAGTTTAAGAAAAAACCGAAGAATATAGTTAAGAGGGTTACTATTAGTAGCAGTAATTGACCATGAGACTTAATTAGAAATATATCAAAAGTATGAAATTTATTTAACACAGTTCATACGGCTATAAAAGATTTTTTAATAGTATTATTATCAGATATAAGATCTAATAGATATTTAAAGTTCCTGAACACATGTAACGAGACTGACAAGACTAACAATGACTACAATTAACGACGCCCGACTGCGCGTGCTAGAAGTTCACACAACAATGACATGCATCATCAATTTATAGCAGTTTTAAATAGCCCTAGCATGAATCATGGGGACTATATAGTAAGTAATCATACGTGGGAATCCATAGCGGTCTCACCACATTAATGATATTTGAAATGCCAAATAGATGCAATATATGGTGGGTGAACCTAAGTTTAGGGAGAAAAAGGAGAGAGGGGGAAATGTGTAGTGTGTCTTATGTCTGTCAATACCCAGAATGAATTGAATATATAATGCAATATTGTTTACAAATATAGTGGAAGTCCATACGTAATATTAGGCAGAAAATATGTGATGTGATACTAAATAACTTTTGAAAGTTCCTGCTAAATTAGTATCCTCTAGAGCAAATTGGACAATGATACTTTGTTGGTAAAGTTGAGTACTCAGTATCAATATTGGCTTGATCAAGCAAAGTAATTTATATATATATATATTGCTGAGAATGTCCAGTTAAGTTTCCATTTCTAAATCAATTTCTGGTAGTGCAATAATAATGTTAGTATTATTTGAACGACAGGCAAAAAATCAGGCATCATGGGGAACTGCTGTCCATCACGTATATTGAAGTGTCAGTATAATTTATACTGCTTGCAATTAATCACCCATTCGTTACCTTAGTATAGATGTAGTTTGGTCTTTGATCATCCGATCTTATATAGGTAAAATTACCGACCTTTATTTGTTGTTCATCTATTTTGTAACGATATCCATGGTTGTGTTGTAGCAAGTTTTCCAGCAGAATTCAAATGGTCCAGATGGTCATTGCTGACCTTGATGCGCTGATTGTAATAATTTCCCGGGATGTTGTTTTCCTTTCAGTGTTTTGTTGAGGAGGCCGCTCTATTGGCACTAGATTGCATCTGTGCCTTGAAGCAAACTTGCGAGTAGTTTGTCTGTCATGGGCCGTCTCTTCCGTTCGACGGCTTGTTGGTTGTTCTATCAAGAGAGCCGTTCTCTCCTTCTCCCGTCAGTCGGCTGAACGCCGGTATAGGCGTAGCGGGCGTCTAGCTGTGACGTCGACGCGTTTCGCCGTGCTTAGTGGCGTAGCTTCTTCCTGGACGTGCTACACAGTTAGTCAATGGGTGTTTTGTATTGATGTCTTAATTGGTGTCAAACTGAGATCGCAATCATTCTCAGGTTTGTGTCAATGATTGGCACAATGCGGTACACTGTTGTGGAGGAACTTTAAATTTTAAATGAAACAGTCTATAATGTAAATTTGCACTACTGAATCGAAGTCATAAACATCTGACATGTATTCATCAATGCTGACAGGCATTGTCCTTTTTTTTGGGAAATAGTTTTAAGCTGTTCTGTCAGTAGGGATAATTATCTAGTTAATAAGTGTCAGTGTTGGAAAATGCAGTTGGAAATAAACATTGAAAGATTATAGACATAGAGTAAGATGGTGCAGTTATTCATGCAATCAGAAAAAGAAACTAGAAAGAGCTATTATTATGATACTAGGAGGATAATATCAACTGGATTATTAGATAACCAGTAAATTTGTGATTTATTCGGATTGCGCGACGGTATTATTAGATGTTAAATTTAATTTTAATTTTGATTTTAAATACGTTTATAGTTGAAAAACTATGGGTTCAAAAAGACCTGTAAATTTAATTCTGTGTTTAGGCCGGCCGGCATAAGCGATTTTAAACGATAGATCCAGAATTTTTCTTTTTGTAACAGTATTTTGTCAAAGTCGCCACGTCGGCTCGATAGTTTTAGCTGGTAAATGCCTTTTACTGTTAATCCTCGGGAGTCACGGTTATGGAATTGGGCGAAGTGTTTTGCTAGGGGCTTTTCTGGAATTTTTTCTTTCTCATTTATTTCCCTCAAGTGCTCGCCAATTCGTATCTTCAATGGGCGTTTGGTTTTCCCAATGTAAATTTTATTACAGGGGCATGTGATCATATAGATCACACGTTCCGTAAGGCAATTGATTAGACCCTTGATCTCGAAAGATTTTTCTCCCATAGAATCCTGGAATTTGGACGTTCGGTCGACATATGGGCAAATGTGGCACTTGGTACAAGGGAACATCCCTTGGGAGCGAGGATAATTTGTAAGCCATGTGGGATCAGAGGCCCGTATGTATTCTGATCTAATTAGCCTATCGCCAATGTTTTGGGCTCTGCGTGCCACAAGCTTTGGTTTGTCACTCACTATTTTTGCTAGTAATGGGGCATTAGTTAGAATGCCCCAATGTTTTTCGAGGACAGTTCGTACTTCCTCCCACTGTGTTCCGAAAGGAGTGATAATCCGTATAGGTTGAATTGAATTTTGGGGCAATTTGTCTGTTGAATCTTTTTTAATTGTAAGTAATTCATTGCGCTCTCTATTTGCTGCTTTTTTGCGGGCATTTTTTATTTGTCTGTGAGAGTACCCACGTTCGCGAAATCTATTGTAAAGATCCTGGCTCTCGCGATAGTAGTCGCTTGATTTGGAACAATTGCGCTTGATGCGCAAAAATTGTCCTATTGGAATACCATTTTTAAGCGAGGCAGGATGGTGACTTGTGGCATGAAGCAGCGTGTTCGCGGCTGTGTCCTTACGGTAGGTGCTGGTATTAATGTGTCCATCCTCTAGTCTAATTCTCAAGTCGAGGAACGATAATTCATGTATGTGTGAGGTGTATGTCAAGCGTATATTTCGTTGATTATCATTTAGTTCACACATGAACAGCCGAAGCTGTTCAATAGTGCCTCGCCACAACATGAGCACATCGTCGATGTACCGCCACCAGGTGATTACATGGCGGCGGTACATCGACGTCGTGTATACGTCCTCTGCCTCCCAGAGTCCTAAGTGCAGGCATGCATAAGCAGGTGCCCATGCTGCACCCATGGACGTACCTCTTATCTGGCGATAGTATGTGCCCATGAATTGAAAGTTGTTATTGTTCAGAGCAAACTCCAGCATCTCAGCGATGAACTCATTTTGGGGGCCTGCCAATGGGTAGGCTTCATCCAAGAAAGTCTGTACCGCTGTAATTCCTATTTCATGTGGTATCGAGGTATACAATGATTCCACATCGATACTAACAAGAAGTGTGCTCGGCGGTATTGGTTCAGCACTGAGGTCCTGGAGCTTACCTAGTACGTGCTGTGTATCCTGGACAAATGATGGTAGGTTATTGACCATCTCTTTAAGTAGTCCATCAAGGTATTTTCCTGTGCACTCAAGAGGTCCCTGGCAGGCAGAGACAATAGGTCTACCTGGTGGTTCTCTAAGATCCTTGTGGATCTTAGGTATTATGTAAAATGTTGGTATATTGTAATTTTGTACACTTAGGTAGTTGTATTATTACAATCAGCGCATCAAGGTCAGCAATGACCATCTGGACCATTTGAATTCTGCTGGAAAACTTGCTACAACACAACCATGGATATCGTTACAAAATAGATGAACAACAAATAAAGGTCGGTAATTTTACCTATATAAGATCGGATGATCAAAGACCAAACTACATCTATACTAAGGTAACGAATGGGTGATTAATTGCAAGCAGTATAAATTATACTGACACTTCAATATACGTGATGGACAGCAGTTCCCCATGATGCCTGATTTTTTGCCTGTCGTTCAAATAATACTAACATTATTATTGCACTACCAGAAATTGATTTAGAAATGGAAACTTAACTGGACATTCTCAGCAATATATATATATATAAATTACTTTGCTTGATCAAGCCAATATTGATACTGAGTACTCAACTTTACCAACAAAGTATCATTGTCCAATTTGCTCTAGAGGATACTAATTTAGCAGGAACTTTCAAAAGTTATTTAGTATCACATCACATATTTTCTGCCTAATATTACGTATGGACTTCCACTATATTTGTAAACAATATTGCATTATATATTCAATTCATTCTGGGTATTGACAGACATAAGACACACTACACATTTCCCCCTCTCTCCTTTTTCTCCCTAAACTTAGGTTCACCCACCATATATTGCATCTATTTGGCATTTCAAATATCATTAATGTGGTGAGACCGCTATGGATTCCCACGTATGATTACTTACTATATAGTCCCCATGATTCATGCTAGGGCTATTTAAAACTGCTATAAATTGATGATGCATGTCATTGTTGTGTGAACTTCTAGCACGCGCAGTCGGGCGTCGTTAATTGTAGTCATTGTTAGTCTTGTCAGTCTCGTTACATGTGTTCAGGAACTTTAAATATCTATTAGATCTTATATCTGATAATAATACTATTAAAAAATCTTTTATAGCCGTATGAACTGTGTTAAATAAATTTCATACTTTTGATATATTTCTAATTAAGTCTCATGGTCAATTACTGCTACTAATAGTAACCCTCTTAACTATATTCTTCGGTTTTTTCTTAAACTAATTCCCATCCCCCAACTCATCTTTTTCATTTATTTATTGTAGAGAACCATACCTCATTCTGCATAAAGACAGGGTGGTTCTCCGTCCGCATCCGTCTTTTCTGCCAAAGGTTGTGTCCAGTTTTCACTTAAACCAGGATTTGATCCTACCATCCTTTTTTCCAAAGCCCACTTCTAGAAAGGAAGGCTTGCTGCATACCTTGGATATTTTCAGGGCCATGAAGGCCTACCTCAAGGCTACAGAAAAGATTCGAAAGACGGATATATTGTTCATCCTGCTGGAAGGACCCAAGATGGGTCAGGCGGCAGCTAAAGCTACCATCGCTAGATGGATTAAGCAGTTAATCAGTCAGGCCTACGGCTTGAAGGGGTTGCCCCCTCCTTTGTCTATTAAGGTCCATTCTACCAGGGCCATGAGCGCCTCCTGGGCAGCACACCACCAGATCTCTATGGCTCAGGTTTGCAAGGCGGCAACCTGGTCGTCAGTCCACACGTTTACAAAATTTTACCAGTTGGACGTTAGAAGGAGTGCAGATGCAGCCTTTGGTCAGGCAGTACTGCAGGCTGCAATTTGAGATCCTCGGGATCTGGGGCACCCTTGGTTAATTAATGAATTAATTAAATTAATCAGATTAATTATTTTTTCGTTGGATTTAATTTGGATTTATTATGATTTTAAAATGGTTACTTTCTGAATTAAATCTTCTTGGTTGAGATGTCTCCCTCCCCTCCTTAAAGCATTGCTTTCGGACATCCCGTATAGTAATGACTATGCCGCTCTGTGTCCCGTGATGTACGATAAAGAAAAAGGGATTTTTAATACAGCTTATCTGTAAAATCCTTTTCTTGGAGTACATCATAGGACACAGAGCTCCCACCCCTCTTATGGGGAAGATTTTGGGATGCATACTGCTTGCTACAAAACTGAGGTACTTCCTCTATGGGAGGGGGTTATATAGGGAGGGGACTTCCTGTTTGAGATTGCCAGTGTCCATCACCTGAAGGTACTCCATATAACCCGTATAGTAATGACTATGCCGCTCTGTGTCCCGTGATGTACTCCAAGAAAAGGATTTTACAGGTAAGCTGTATTAAAAATCCCTTTTTCTGTACCTAGGCGCCTGTGACCCTAGGTTCGGCCCTGAGTGCGAACTGTGAATTCGGACAGGAATCGGATTGCATGGGTGTTCACACCCATGCAATCCGATTCTGGTGCGGGCCAAAAAATGGGTCCTGTGTGAGTTTGGTCCGAATGCGATTTCAGCCATACAATCTGTATGGCTGAATTTGCATCACACAAACATCACATGAAATTTGCACAGCAGTGCGGTGCGAATCACATGTGATGTTTGACATTGCAGCAGTGTGAACCAGACCTAAATGTGCCCCCTCTTCTACTGTGGTGTTTTAGAGAGATTCACAGCAACCAGGCATGCAGAGAAAGCAGGGACAGGAGGTGTGCAGTCTGTGAGGCTGAAAAGGAGCCATTGCAGTGACTTCTGTTATCAAGCCCAAGTAGAGGAAGGGGAGAGCACGGGGGAGGATCAGAGAGGCACTGTGCAGTGGTTGGAAAAACATCAGAGACAGTAGCTGGCTGGAGCGGACTTCACCTCCATAATCAAGCACAGGGAGAGGATGGGTGAATGCGTTGGAAGCATTAGAGGCATCTGTTCTGTGGCTGTCAGGCTCAGGCTGGATCCCTGTGATATCAAGTGTACTCACTGGCACGGCTCTTCTACTTGCTGTTATGCCCAAAGAAGTGCGGGAGGGAGAGAGAAGTTAGCAGCCAGTGTGCAGCCAGTGTGAAGCTTCAGATCAGTCACTGGAGAGCGAATACCATTCCCTGCTAAATGCCGCTGGGCGCCGGAGGAGGGGTGGAGCCACAGATAGTTGTGCAGCACTGTTTACTAGACGCCAAGCGGGGCCGGCCCTAGCAACCAGTCCAGGAAATGCAGTGGCTGCACTGGCTGACAGGCTGTGTCCTCCATTTCATTCCGGGATACTGTATTGTCCCGGAATGAAACTGTCCGGGACCTGGGACATACATAGCAATTGCGGGATAGTCCCGTGCAATCCGGGACACGTGGGCACCCTACTGCAGCAGCAGACTGAGAAAATTAGATCACAGGGCTTATAATAATTATTTGTATATTACCTATGGTAATTAACCCCTTGCCACCCAGGCCTGACACTTTTCTCCTACATGTAAAAATCATCATATCATATGTTTTTTGCTAGAAAATTACTCGGATGCTTTAAAAAATTTTTTTTAAAAATACTGATGCTTTATTTTTTTTTACAGGTTACAGAGGAGGTCTAGTGCTAGAATTATTGCTCTCGCTCTAACGATCGTGACGTATGTAACCTGAGTGTATCTGGCTCTGATACTAGCCAGGGCCTTCCCAGGGACTGACTAGTATCTCTCCCCAGCCTGTCCCCACACACCCTCTCACCTGCTGACCTGTGGATGGGGGAATCACTCCTGCAGTGTTATTGTGTTCTGGCTGTGAATAAAATGATCAGTGTTGTTAACTATAGCTGGCAGCACTGATTGTTTTGGGAAAAACATGACAGGCTGGTTGTACTCAAGTCAGATAATAGATTGACCTGTGTAAAACCAGCTAGCCCATACATAGATCGACTATGGCTGGTCTCTGCTTAATTGGCGTAATTTCAATCCATGTATGTACCGCTTAACCACTACGCATTTCCTAAATATACTTCCACAAACCTTTACATTTTTCTTTCCCAGATTCCTTCATCCTCCTCACCTGTACATACTCTCCGTACTTCTCTCCTGTACATACTGCTCACTGTCGTACCCTCCACACTCCTCTCCTGTACATACTGCTTACGGTCATACCCTCCACACTCCTCTCCTATACATAGTGCCCACTGTCATACACTTCTCTCCTGTACATAGTGCCCACTGTCATACCCTCCACACTCCTCTCCTATACATAGTGCTGGCTGTCATACCCTCCACACTCCTCTCCTGTACATACTGCTCACTGTCATACCCTCCACACTCCTCTCCTATACATAGTACCCACCATCATACCCTCCAAACTTCTCTCCTATACATAGGGCCCACTGTCATACCCTCCACACGTCTCTCCTGTACATACTGCTCACTGTCATATCCTCCCCACTCTTCTTCTGTACATACTGCTCACTGTCTTACCCTCCACACCCATTTAATGTACATATTGCTCAGTATAATACCATCTACACTCCTCTCCTGTACATACTGCCCACATTCATAAACTCCTCTATTGTACATAGTGCCAGCTGTCATACCTTCCACACTAGTCTCCTGTGCATGCTGTCCACTATCATACCCTCCACACTCCTCTCATGTACATACTGCTCACTTTCATACCATCCACACTCCTCTACTGTACATACCGCCCACTGTCATACCCTCCACACTCCTCTCCTGTACATACTGCCCACTGTCATATTCTCCACACTCCTCTCCGATACATACCACCCTCTGTCATACCCTCCACACTCATCTGCTGTGCATACTGCCCACTGTCATATCCTCCACACTTCTCTACTGTACATACTGCTCACTGTCATATTCTCCACACTCCTCTCCAGTACATGCCACCCTCTGTTATGCCCCCCACACTCCTCTTCGGTACATACCACCCTCTGTCATACTCTCCACACTCCTCTCCGATACATACCACCCTCTGTCATACCCTCCACACTCCTCTGCTGTGCATACTGCCCCCCCACGCCTCATAGACCAGTGTTTCTTGGGCTTACTATGTTCACTTGCGAGAGCGAGAAACAATCCGATGGTGTGGCCGGCTGGTCACAGAAGTGAACAAAGACTTAAAGGGGAGGTTCACCCTAAAAAACGACTTTCTAGTATTACATTGGCCCCCCACATTACAATACAATTATGCCTATTATGTTTTTTTTATGCTGTACATACCTTGGTACAGCTAATTCACCCGTGGCTTCCGGGTTGCGAGTCCCGCGGGAGTGGGCGTTCCTAACATGCTGGTGATTGACATGATGACCAAAAACGAGCTCCCCCCGTCCCGTAAGCTGCGTCACGATTGCCGAAAGGAACCGAACGGCGGTGCGCAGGCGCAGTATAGCGCCGACTCGCCGTTCGGCTCCTTTCGCCAATCGTGACGCAGCTTACGTGACGGGGGAGCTCGTTTTTTGTCATCACGTCAATCACCAGCATGTTAGGAATGCCCACTCCGGCGGGACTCGCAACCCGGAAGCCACGGGTGAATTAGCTGTACCAAGGTATGTACAGCATAAAAAAAAACATAATGTCATACTGTACGTCATCGCAGGCTGGCCATTTAAACGACACACAAACTTAGAAGGTAGACCAGGTGAAGATAGAAGCCCTGGCAGTGCAGACAGCGCACCGGTGGAGGGTTTCTTTGAAAGGTAAGTCTACCATAATGTGCTAGTATGCTGTGCACTCTAGCACATTATGGCATTAATCTGCAGGGGACCCGCTGATTTGGTTTTTGTTTTCTGACTTTTCTATGATATCTATTTGCTGTTCCTTTTTCATAAGTGCAGGATTTGCGTTTCTTTTTGGTCTATGGAATTTTATTGTGCTAATGTTTCAAGGACATGTTTTTCTTTAGTTTTATACCTGCAAAAAGATTGGATCCCAGTGAATTGCACTGTCATTAATCAGAAACTGGCAACCACCTTCCGATTCAGAAAAGTAGCCAACTTGTTTTGCTTCTACAGTTTGATTGGGAAAAACAATGTAATTCAGCAATTCATATCTTGCAGGTGATTTTCCTTTGTTGTCAAAGTAGATGGGATCTCCTCCAGGTGTGATAACATTTTTTTTTTTCAAGAATCGATTGAGCTAGGAGAAAAAAGATGGAAAAAGCTTGATAAACACATAATAGCTAAGGCCGTTCATGCACAAGTCAAATTCCGAACGATTTTTTGTTTGAAAATCGCACCTTTGAATGATCTTCTATTTTTTTTTACCATTAGTGGGGCCACAGCAACAGCCGAATTTCATGCGGCCATCAAATTTGAGTGATCGGGCATGTTGAAAATGTTAAAGAAAATTGAAAATGTTAAAGAAAATTGACAAATTTCTAATCAATGATGGGAAAATCATGCAAGAAATACGTATCTCACAAAAGTGGGTACACCCCTTACATCCTTACAGCTTGTATAACAGTGTAAATTTGCTGTCCTCTCAAAATAATTCAACACACAGCCATTCAAAACTGCTGACAACAAAAGTGAGTACACCTGTAAGTTAAAATGTCCAAATTGGGTCCAAAGTGTAAGGGGCAGATCCACAAAAGTATTAAGCCGGCGTATCTCTTGATACGCCGGCGTAATTTAAAATTTCCCTCGTCGTATCTTTATTTTGTATCCACAAAACAAGATACGACGGCATCTGGGATCGATCCGACAGGCGTACATCTTAGTACGCCGTTGGATCTTAGATGCAATTTTTTCGCCGGCCGCTAGGTGGCGTTTCCATCTAAATCCGCGTTGAGTATGCAAATTAGCTATTTACGCCGATCCACGAATGTACGTCCGGCCGGCGAATTTTTTTACGTTGTTTTTACATATAGTTAAAGCTGCTGTTATGAGGCGTACTTAATGTTAAGTATGGCCGTGGTTGCCACGTACAATTTTGAATTTTTTACGTCGTTTGCATAAGTCGTTCGCGAATAGGAATTTGCGTAGAATGACGTCATCGTCGTAAGCATTGGCTGGTTCTGGTTTAATTTCGAGCATGCGCACTGGGATACCCCCACGGACGGCGCATGCGCAGTTAAAAAAAAAGTTGTTTACGTCGGGTCACGACGTATTTGCATAAAACACGCCCCCATTACATCCATTTGAATTAGGCGCCATTATGCCGGCAAAGATACACTACGTCGCCGGGGATTCTTTCAGGATTTGAAAAAAAAAATTACGTTACGGCGGCCTAGTGTATCTTAGATACGCTACGCCCGGCGCACAAATGCGCCGCTGTACGAGGATCTGCCCCTAAATATTTTGTGTGGCCACCATTATTTTCCAGCACTACCATAACCCTTTGGGGCATGGCGTTCATCTGAGCTTCACAGGTTGCCACTGGAGTCCTCTTCCACTCCTCCATGACAACATCACAGAGATGGTGGATGTTAGAGCCTTTGCCCTCCTCCACCTTCCGTTTGAGGATGCCCCACAGATGCTTAATAGGGTTTAGGTCTGGAGACATGCTTGGCCAGTCCATCACCTTTAGCTTCTTTAGCAAGGCAGTGGTCATCTTAGAGGTGTGTTTGGGGTCATTACCATGTTGGAATACTTCCCTGTGGCCCAGTCTCTGAAGGGAGGGGATCATGCTCTGTTTCAGTATGTCACAGTACATGTTGGCATTCATGGTTGCTTCAATGAACTGTAGCCCCCCAGTGCCGGCAGCACTCATGCAGCCCCACCACCATGCTTGACCATAGGAAAGACACACTTGTCTTTGTACTCCTCACCTGTTGCCACCACAAAACCAAATAAGTTTATCTTGGTCTCATCAGACCACAGGACATAGTTCCAGTAATCCATGTCCTTGGTCTGCTTGTCTTCAGCAAACTGTTTGTGGGCTTTCTTGTGCATCATCTTTAGAAGAGGCTTCCTTCTGGGACCAATTTGATACAGTGTTGGGTGTACTCACTTTTGTGAGATACTGTAGCTGAACAGTAGACAAATATATTTCAAGTAGGTTAACTGGAATGATGACCGAGAATCAAAGGCAATAGAACACCATGGTACTATCTGGCTGCTTTCAGGGGACTCCTCAAGACGAGTAACCCAGAGTGCAGAGGCAGACACTTTAACAATCGACAGATTAATAACAATTTTAAAGGCTTATGTCCAACAGTTTTTTCAGGATAGGGATTTTAATAATGCTTAAAGTGAAACAATAAAAATGAAATATTCCTGGGGAGTCCCCCAGGGGGAAATCATGCCTGGGGGGTCCCCTTGGTCTACTTGTAAAGTGGTGCATCTGTGTGATGTGTACAACAGTGCCGCAGCAAAATTACATTTCTGAAGGAAAAAATGTCATTTAAACTTGCTCGCGGCTGCAATGTATTGCCGGCTTCTGGCAATATAGATGTTAAATAAGTCCCTTTTGGGTCTGGCATAGATTTTTAAGGGGAGCTCCACACCAAAATATAAAAAAAACAGCGTGCCCACCCCCTTCTGAACCATGCCAGGCCGTTTGCCCTCAACATGTTGATGGGGACAAGGGACTCGTCCCCACAACCCTGAGCCGGTGGTTGTGGGGGTCTGTGGGTGGGGGGCTTATCGGAATCTGGAAGCCCCCTGGAAACCTCCAGATCCCTGCCCCCCCTATGTGAATGGGTATCGGGTAAATTGTCTTGTTTGCGAATCACTGTCACATTAAGAAGATATGAAAAGTAATTTAGTCACCTAAAGAGTGATTTATACTGTTCACTTTTATTGTGTTGACTTTCAATGAGTGATACACACAACCTACTTTTGAACTTTATTGTGTTGATTTTTTTGCAAAGACTTTCTGGTATTGACTTTTTATTCAAGCGAGTCACATTTGTAATCACAAATTTTTTCAAAATGTTTTGGGGGTTTAACTTGCCACACCTGATGTCCAATATGTTTATTTAGTTTGGTTGACTGTTTTTGGTCATGCTTAACACTTTATAACATTATTTAGTTAAACAACTCTGAAAAGTGAATCACATGCATTAAAGAGTGATTAACATGAAAATTTTAGTTTTGGTGTCTCGTGTTTTCTAGCGCATATTTTTCAACTCTTTATATATATTAAAACATTGCCTACACTGTATATATAGTCTACACTGACTACACTGTATGGGGCAGATCCACAAAGCACTTAGGCCGGCGTATCTCGAGATGCGCGGCGTAAGTGTAACTATGCGCCGTATCCACAAAACGAGATACGCCTGAAAAATAGGTTTTTCCGTCCAGCGTCATTTTTTTACATCGGCGCATCGTGGGCGCAAAAATACGCTGGGCGCACCATTGTTTTGCTATGCAAATATGCAAATGAGGGAGATACGGCGATCCACAAAAGTACGTTTGTCCGGCGCAGGCTACGCGCGGTGCGCGTAAGCTGTACGTCCGGTCTAAAGTTACCCCTCATAAAAGCAGCTTTATCTTTGCACCAGACGTTTAAAGGTCAGCTTCAGCAGCACCGTTAGGGACGAGCTGAGCAGCCACACTTGCAGGACAACAATCTGTATGCCAACATGCCAGGGGCATCCATGGTCATAGCTATACTACTGGCTTTAGATGCGTGCAGAAGGAAGAGGGCACGGAGGAGGAGAAGGGCACGGGAGAGGATATACCGACCTCGCATAAACGTCTTTGGCATGGGTGATTCGGAGGTGTATCGCATCTACAGATTCAGCCCTGCTGTCATCATGGAATTAACCACAACCCTGAAAGATGACATCACAAGCCAGACAAAATGATCACATGCAGTGAAGCCACTGGTCAAGGTACTGGCAACACTCCATTTCCTTGTGTAACGCTATTGGCGTTATGTTGAGCAAAACGAGCGCAGCCTCACCTGATACAGAGAGCTGCGCTCATCTCCCTGACTCTGCAGCATCACTCCCTGTGCGCCGCGGCTTGCGTTCCACGCTGGAACGCGGAAGCGCGCCCCAGCGAGTTTCCTGCGTCGCACGGGCTATTTAAACGTGCAGTGATGACGGCAGGGTGTTCCGCTATTTTGTTGGACCCCTGCCGTCACCTGGGACCTTCTGCCTCACGCCTCGATCTGCTGCCAAGTACCCCTGATGCCTCTGAGCTCAGTCTATGAGCCTCATTACCGGATCCTCACCACCTAATAGGAACAGGACTTCCACCTGGCTACAGCGCTCCCAGCAAATCCTGCAAACTTCAGGAATTCCCTGCAAAAGCATCTCCATTACTCAGAGTCCACACACCTACTCCAGGATTCTATCCAATCTTCTACAACCGCAGATTGCAACAGAACCGCAAGTATTCCTATATGAGCATAACATTACTAAGTTAATTCCTGCAGTACTCATCTATAGACTTTGTGCTTATTAACCCTTATGCTGCATACTTGTGACACTAACTCTAACAAACAGGATACCATTAACATTGCTGCTGCTTCTGTGCTATTGCAAACCATAGACATTGCTGCTGTTTCTCTTACTATTGCTAACCATAGACCTTTCTATTGCTTCCACACACATATGATAGCTTATGCAGTAATAAGCTTTGTTATACATTGTGATTCTCATATAGAGGTTGTGATGAATAAAACCCTAAACTCTTTGACCATTGTGACGGTATCGGTATGATATCCCCGTCAACGTTCCCTTCTTCCCATAACGAAAATCACCCCAATATTCCACGAGGAGGGATATCCCTGGAATCGCCCAGAAAGCCACACATGAGACCAGCTTACTGCTTGAACAACACAGACTTTAATGTTATATCACACAGCTTATATGTCATTTCCAAAACTGTTACAATGACAAATCTCCGCCCCCCTCACACTGGGGCTTCCATACAGATGACTAGGTAGACAGGACGGGGCCGATGCTGAAACACATTTTCTTTAGACAATGACATCAATGACGCTGAGCACTAGCTGTACTGAATACATCAACCAGACCGCTCGACCCCGCATATAGAGAGATAATTACCACAATGAAGCAATCAGAATAATTAACCCAAGCCACTTAAACCCAGCTCTCCTTCACACAACACAATAGATCAATTAACCTTTAGAAATAGTGAGGGGACATTAGCACATCGATAACCTGGCTAGCAGGGAGCAGTAAACTGAGACATATAGGCAAATGTATCACAATGGCCCCCCTTTTGCTCCCTGCTCCGGCAAACCCGGTTGGACCTTCCCTGGTCCAGTAGGGTTGACGGGTTCAGAGCTATTAGTCAGAGGTTAACTCCGTTTGGCATGACTGACCTCCCTTGGCAACTGCTTCAGACTCAGGTATGTCACCGGGTCGTCAGATCACACGCCGGTCAGTCCCCAAGTCTTTGTGCGATCTGCAAAGTCACCAGAAGTCAGTGTGAAGACAGCGAATGGGTCTGTGCGCCGCCGTCTAGGTGTCCCACTATGGGAGGGGGCAGGTTATGGCTCTGAAGTGACAATCCCAGGAGATTCATAAAAAGAAAAAGTTATATTTGTTCAAATGCTGTAGCACTGGTGCTCAGAGTCCGGGGGGGGGGGAGGGGAATCAGAGCCCCATAAGGTCAGCCACCCCCTGCTCCCTCCGCAGCCGCCGGTTCTCCTCTTGGAGCTTCTCCAGCTCCATCTCCAGTTCATGCTGCTGTGACCTCAGGTGGTTGTTCTCCTCCTCCATGCGGCTTATGCACTCCTCCAGCTCTATGTACTCACGGATCAGCTCCTGCTTGCTCATGTCCTGCAGGCTCTCCACGTGGTCCTTCATCATCAGGAACTGGGTGGTGGTGTAAGGGGCCACCGGTGGGCCCTTGGCGAACATCTCGGCACGCATCTGGGACGCCCGCTGCGACTCCCTCTCCTCCAGTCGCTTCTTCTCCTCCCAGGTCAGCTTGTTATACGGCTTCCAGGACCTCTTCTTCTTGAAGGGTGGCCGGCGGTGCCTCTTTCTGCCCAGCTCCCTCCAGGGCCCCTCCGGCTCAGGGCTGTCGCCCATGACCAGCTGACAATGGTGTTCCCTGTTGTCCGTAATAACAGATTGTACCATGAGGGCTTCGTAAGGGGTGCCCAATGGTTCTTCCTGACCCAGCTCCTTTGGATCCCAAGCCGAGTCTACACAATGGGCTGCTGCTGGTGGGCGGTACCCAGGTTGAGACCAATTTGACCTGGTGTTGTCATTCATGGGGCAATTCTGCTTGAAGTGACCCAGCTGTTTGCACCGGAAGCAGCGTTGTTCGTTGCCCTCCTGGCGATGATAGCGAGGGCTAGATGTCACCGGTCTGTTAGGAGGTTGGTATCTAGCGGTTGGTGGGTGTGAGGGCACCGTTTGTGGTGGAGGTTGTTCCTGTGGTGTGACCTGGTTCGTCTTGCGAGTATCTGCATATTCATCCGCCAACTTCGCGGCCTCTGGTAGAGTCATGGGCCTGCGATCTCTCACCCAATCCTTGACGTCCGTCTGGATGTGATTGTAAAATTGCTCCAGGAGCATTAGTTGCAAAATGTCCTCTGCGGTGGTGGCCTGGCTGCTGTTAGCCCAGTTAGAGGCCGACCGGGACAATTGGCATGCCCATTCTGCGTAAGAGTCTTTCGTGGTTTTGCGTGAGTCCCTGAACTTCTGTCGGTGGGACTCTGGGGTTACTGCATAACGAGCCAGGAGCACTTCTTTAACCCGGGCGTAGCTATGAATATCCTGATCTGGCACGGTCCGGAAAGCATCAGAAGCTTTGCCTGACAGTTTGCCTGACAATATTGCAACCCAGTCTCCTCTAGCTATTCGGTGCAGGTTACATTGTCGCTCAAAATCCGCCAGGAAGTTATCAATCTCACAGTCCTTTTCATCAAAAGCTTTAAAAGCGCTAAACGGAATCTTCCTTGCGTCTGCTGTGCTGTACTCACTGTTCGTAGAAGGTGCGGCTGCTTGTTGGACTGCTGCCAGTTTTAACTGTAGTTCTGCGTCCCTTATTTGTTTATCCTTCTGTAGCTCTGCGTTTACTAACATGTCCATCACTTTCAGTACCACATCTGGCGTTGGGTTCGGGCCGAACCACGCTAGCTTCTCTCTCATTAGCTTGTTGGCTGGCGATTCCTCCTCCTGAATCACTGGTGTCTCCATCTCTTGTACTGCTGGCGTTGCTGCAATCCCGTCCTCCTGGTCTATCTCCATTGATTCTGCTATGATGACCCGCTTGGTTTTGTTGCTAGCAATCCTTCCACGAACTTCCAGTAGTTCTTCCAGTGTCTGCTTGGAATCCGGGTGTGAAGGGGAATAGAAGGGAAAAATCCCACTGCTACCAACCAATTGTGACGGTATCGGTATGATATCCCCGTCAACGTTCCCTTCTTCCCATAACGAAAATCACCCCAATATTCCACGAGGAGGGATATCCCTGGAATCGCCCAGAAAGCCACACATGAGACCAGCTTACTGCTTGAACAACACAGACTTTAATGTTATATCACACAGCTTATATGTAATTTCCAAAACTGTTACAATGACAAATCTCCGCCCCCCTCACACTGGGGCTTCCATACAGATGACTAGGTAGACAGGACGGGGCCGATGCTGAAACACATTTTCTTTAGACAATGACATCAATGACGCTGAGCACTAGCTGTACTGAATACATCAACCAGACCGCTCGACCCCGCATATAGAGAGATAATTACCACAATGAAGCAATCAGAATAATTAACCCAAGCCACTTAAACCCAGCTCTCCTTCACACAACACAATAGATCAATTAACCTTTAGAAATAGTGAGGGGACATTAGCACATCAATAACCTGGCTAGCAGGGAGCAGTAAACTGAGACATATAGGCAAATGTATCACAACCATATAAAAGAGTGAAGTAGTGGTTATATCTGAGAAACCTCCGCAATTGAGATCCTATTCCAATCAAATTAATCACAGGAGTGTTACACCTTGCCAGTGGCTCGTTTCAGCGGACAAGTGGAGTTGTGGCTGGGATGTCACAATCCTCCATTAGCAGATGTGTGCACCAGGTTATTCCCGCAATCCTCAGACGCATGGCCAACCAAATCATCAGACCCACCCAGGAGGACCTGCGGGTGAAGGCAATGTCAGATTTCTACAGAATTGCAGGATTCCCACGCACTGTGGGGGCCATTGATTGCACACATGTGGCACTACAGCCCCCCCGTGACACAGAGCACATATACCGCAATCGGAAGCACTGGCATTCCATCAACGTACAGGTGATAGTCGATGCCCAATGCCTCATATGGCACGTCCGTGCCAAACACCCAGGGTCCAGCCATGACAGCTACATATACCGTCAAAGCCCCATCCCAACAGAATTTGAACAGAACGCGTATGGGGACAGCTGGCTGGTTGGTAAGTGACATGGGTGTCAGGCATGTCTGTCCCCCCCATGATGCAAACATCACGAGGGGCACATGCACGACTAACATCCTCCTGTCTTTTCCCTTCCAGGTGACTCTGCATATGCACTTGGACCCCATCTCATGACTCCATTCCGGAATCCTGAAACCCCAGGAGAGCAAAGATACAATGATGCACACGCACGTACCCGTGGAGTGGTGGAACACATCTTTGGCCCCGTTTCCGATGCCTGGATAAGTCCGGGGGGACCCTGTTGTATTCCCCAAACTTTGTGTGCCAGATCATCGCTGCATGTTGCATGCTGCACAACTTCGCCATGAGAAAGGGCCTGGAGATTGGCATACGTGATGACCTGACCCCCGAACCAGACAATCTCCCCCTGACCGAGGCTACCCCGTCTTCTGAGGGAAGAGCAGTCAGGAGATGCCTCGCAGTAGGCATCTTTGCACGTTAAACCCACACATTAATCATGGCACAATGAGAATGCATGCATGCACACCACTGTGGTCCCTAGCACACCCACCCCACATCCACATCAAATTGGATTAGCTCAAGCCCATTCTGGACTTGTGAGCAGCAACGCCACGACAAGGCTCCAATTATGTTGCTGGACATTCATACACCATTCACACGGACCTAGGGATCACTTCTCCCTGGTCCTGGGGATCCCTTCTTCTCCACAACCCGAGGGCGACACCCCTTTTCCGGCAGGAATGTCACCCCCACATTCATACACTGTAGCCTGCCTGGGCTACAAAAAAATAAAAAAACTCATAACCTGAGTCAAAATAGCAAAAAAAACATAAAAAACTCATAACCTGAGTCAAAAACAAAACAAAAAATTACCGGCGCTGCCGTGCCCCACGCCTGCCATGGCCCCGGCCCCTCAGGGGAGACTCATTGGGGGGGACATCAGGAGAAGCACCTCTAAGCCCACCTGGCAGCCTGCCCTCCAACGCAAGGGCGATACGGGTGAGGACCACATTGGTGTCCTCATGCAGCCTCACCCCGCCTGGATGGCTGCCGTATTGGCCCTGACAGCCTCGGTGAGGGCACGGACATCTTCACCCAAACCTGCTGTGAGAGTGACCAGAACTGAGGAGTTGCAGGCCAGATCCTGCGCAGACTCCTTTATGGAGGCCATGCTGTCTGACATGTAGCCCATTCTCCTCACCACCTCACCCAGATGGCGGGTCTGGCGGGCCTGGTCCCTCCGGATGTTTTCCAGCAGAACTTCTGCCACCCCCCTTGTCTTCCGGGTCGCCTTCCTGGGTCCTGATGAGGCTTGGGGTCTAGAAGAAGGGGAGATCCTTGGGGGGGAAGCCCTGTTGGGGGAGGAGTGGGAGGGGCTACCCCTGATGGAGGCCTGACTGGTGCCAGCACCAGGGGAAGACTACTCCAAATGGAGCCTCGCCTCATTGGCAGACATCACCTCCTCCTCCTCCTCAACCTCCTCCTGAGGCCTAGTACACACGAGAGGATTTATCCGCGGATACGGTCCACCGGACCGTTTCCGCGGATAAATCCTCTCTAGGATTTGCGAGGATTTTGATCCGATGGAGTGTACTCACCATCGGATCGAAAACCGCGCCGAAATCCCATCGCGATGACGTGTCGCGCCGTCGCCGCGATGATGACGTGGCGACGTGCGCGACGCAGTCATATAAGGAATTCCACGCATGCGTCGAATCATTACGACGCATGCGGGGGATTCATTCGGACGGATTGATCCGGTGAGTCTGTACAGACCAGCGGATCAATCCGTTGGGATGGATTCAAGCGGATAGATTTGAAAGCATGTCTTCAAATTTTTATCCGCTGGGAATCCATCCCAGGGGATAAAAATCCGTGGAAACAGATCCGCTGGATTGTACACACCAGGGGATCTATCCGCTGGAGCCGGTCCGCGGATCAATTCCAGCGGATGGATCCTCTCGTGTGTACGGGGCCTGAGGAGAAGTGTGGTCACTCCCCTACCCTGAGGACTCCTGGCTTTTCCAGGTGGTCAGAGGCAGCCTGATGTCCGGGGGATGGTGAGGACTTGCCAGATGGCCCAGCACCCTCCTGCACATCTGTGGATGACACAAAACATTCACAGGTTGGAGGATCCACACACTTGTCACATGTTCCCTTCCTCTCCACACATGCTACACACCAGATAGGAAATAAAACTTACTTACCTGTCCTCAAGGCCTCCTCAATGGAGTCAAATCCAGGCACTCCGTCCACTTGATGCCTGTGGAGGCACTGGGCAACCACCCGCTCCTCAGCATTGAGCGTCTCCCTAGTGGCTGGTCCCCCTCCAGTGCCCCTGGCATGACTGGCCATCCTCGCCATCTTACCACGCACCACGCGCTGCAGATCATTGTTCTTTTTCAAGATCTCATTGGGGGTCCTGGTCTCCCTCCCCAATGCATTCACATCTGCGATCTCTTGCAGGATCTCCCTCCTCCTGGCCTGCGTGGTGTGGACACTCTCTGGCCCATGGAGATAACGATCATTCAGGGAAATGGCCCTGACAATGATGGCCTTTTCCTGTCGGGTATAATTGTGTTTGTGCTTCCTCTCTGCTGCTGGAGCTGACATGGCTCTAACACAATCACCTGCACAAATACCTGCACAAAAAAGGACAAAGGTACCTTGCTTCAGGGGGGGGGGGAAACAAACGGATGTACTTTTGCACTGGAGGGGCGCATGTCTGGGCCTATTTATGCCCTGGGCGTATCTCACTAATTACGCCGGGCGGAGTTCTGAGCATGCGCAGAGAGGCGCTGAACATAGTCAGCATCATTGCGCATGCGCCGTCCGTTGGGCCCTTCATTTGGATGGGGTCACGGCTCATTTCAATGGAACACGCCCACTTCCTTCCCACTTTCAATTACGCCGGCTTACGCCTCGTAATTCACATTACGCCGGCGCATCGGCGGGCGCAAATACCATGTGGATACGGTACTTGCATCTCTAAATTGAGCTAGCATAACGTAAATGAGATGCGCTACGCCGGTCTATATATGCGCCGATGTACGTGGATCTGCCCCTATATATATATATATATATATATATATATCTATACTAAACCGCCTGCACGCCACAAACTAACCTGCCTAATCTAGCTCAAGTTCTCCCCTCCACATTACTATCACACTATACACTATTCTGTGTAAGTAGCCTTACATAGTGTGGGGCATGGAATTAGCCCCCTGAGTTATGATTGGCCAAAGGCACCCTGCGATATGTGATGGTTTGTGTCAGAGATGATATGTCCCACAATCCTTTGCTGCAATCCTGCTGGCTGATGATTGGCTGCTTTCTTCCTGCCAATAAGGAAACAGGGGAGGGGAGAGAGTGAGCAGCTGGGTCCCAGCAAGTCCCGCTTTCTCACATTGCAGAGTGAGTAGAGGCAGGGGGAGATATCCCCCACTAGTTGACAGATTTCTCACCCTTCTGAGAGCCTGTGTCATTCCTGGTGCGGGTCGAGCGGGTACCCGCTACATAACCCTAAGCCTGGTACACACGGAGTGGATATTGTCTGGTTCAGAAGTACCCATACAACGTTTGGTATGTGTGTACGGTGCTCTGTTCAGCAGAATCTAATGATGGGCTTCTGTCAAACGGTCATGCTGGAAGCCAGGATCCAATCAGCACTTGCAGCCGATTGCTGCGACCCCTTATCAGTGTATTCTGGTGGGGGGGGAGTCCTCTCTTTCAGAAAACAATGTCTTATGGGGAGAGATTGTTGCATCACACATCATTGCATTGGTACAAGGCTCTTTGTTTTTTTTGTTTTTTGTTGAGTAAAAAAAAAAAACGTAACATTTACCCAGCTTTAACCTATAAGATTCATATAATTGAATGCATATCATCACTATTATTTCTGGAAACAATATAATTTTCATGACTAAATTAGGACTTTCTGATGTTTAAACTGTGTAAATACATTTTTATTTATTTATTGATAGTTTAATTGCTTGATTTTTACAGTACAAAGTATTGCATGTTTCTTTCAAAATATTTACCTCCCATGGTTTGATTAATTGATTGGTTGCCAATGAAGTAGACCGTACTTGACTTTTATATAAATACAAGTCATGCAATGCATAAGCCACAGCGTACACTGCAGAGTAAACACTGAATGTGTAACGGAAATTGTTTACGTCATAAAGAGCAGGGTCTTCCTGGATAATGGTTTCTACCTGATCAGGTGAGTAGCGCCAAGATAAATAATTGTTTTCATCTTTATAGCTCCTCAAGACATTATACTTAAATTTTCCATTTAGATATTTCCTAGGACCGGCGCTCAGCAGATAATCTTTGAATTTTGGGATATTCCCCTTGTGTAGGGCAATATGTAATGAGCCATTTACAATATCTGAGACAGACAATTTCACGGTGACAATTGGGGAAGTGATGACAACTTTCCCTTTGCTATAGTTTTTCAACATCAGAATACCCGTTAGGTAATCATTTTCTCCAAAAAATAAGATAACGTTACATTTTGATTTTTCAATCTCATATAACTTTTTTTCAAATACTTCAGGTTTTTCAAATACTGAAACAATTGTATTGAATTCAACACATAACCCGCTCTGTATGATCACATTGTGTAGCTCTGTGCTGAGTCTCTGGCTGGTCTCATCATATGTTGTCACAATTCCCACCCAGTTCCAGCCAAAGTGTTTGAGGAGAAGGACAATGGCTCTGTACTGGGACTTCTCATCAGGAACTGTGCGGTAAAAGGAGGGGAAGCGAAGCTTGTCATTAAATATAGGATCCATTGCTCCATAGCTGACCTGAGGAGGACAATACAAATTGGAAATGTGCAATTTCAGATAACAGACCACACTTGACTTCTATATAAAGACAAATCATTGCTCAATAGTCACAAAGGGCTACATAGTGGGGTTCATTTTTCTATAGCGCTGCACTCTAATTGGCGGTCAAATTACAGTGAACGTGGTAATTAGCGCTAAAACAGAATTCTCTATAGCGCTGGTGAAAAAAATACTTCCAAAATAGAATTTACTATAGCTCCCAGAAAACAAATTGCAACCAAACCCTTACTCTTGCTAGGACCTGGAGAATTGTACATGGAAATAATGTTTAGAGTATGATATATTTGCCTAAATGGTACCGAAATATGCAGTATATTGTCTAAACATAATCTGCTATTAAAGTGTGTGAAAAAGGGATTTCTATAATGAAATATAAGAGACAATTTTCCCTTCTCTACAACTAGGTGCCAGCACAACTCAGCATGCTCAGACATGAAAACTACTCTCATTTTAACTCCCATGGCTTTTTTACCAAGAGTTATAGTAAATACCAAAATGAGCGCTGGGTTAACCACTTAAGCCCCGGACCATATTGCTGCTCAATGACCGGGCCACTTTTTGCGATTCGGCACTGCGTCGCTTTAACTGACAATTGCGCGGTTGTGCGACGTGGCTCCCAAACAAAATTTACGTCCTTTTTTTTCCCACAAATAGAGATTTCTTTTGGTGGTATTTGATCACCTCTGCAGTTTTTAGTTTTTGCGCTATAAACAAAAATAGAGCGACAATTTAAAAAAAAATATGAATATTTTTTAACTTTTTGCTGTAATAAATATCCCCAAAAATATCTAAAAAAAATATTTTTTTCCTCAGTTTTGGCCGATGCGTATTGTTCTACATATTTTTCATAAAAAAAAATCGCAATAAGCGTTTATTGATTGGTTTACGCAAAAGTTATAGCGTCTATAAAATAGGGCATAGTTTTATGGCATTTTTATTAATATTTTTTTTTTACTAGTAATTGCGGCGATCTGCGATTTTTATCGGTACTGCGACCTAATGGCAGACACTTCGGACACTTTTGACACATTTTTGGGACCATTGGCATTTTTATAGCGCCCCTATTGGCTGAACGGCGAGATGACATAGATCTACGTGATCTCGCCCAGCAGAGCCGACCTGCCGGCTGGTCGGCAAGCAGTTAAAGAGCGTTATTAGTACAAATGTAACTTCCCAAAATAAATCCTTTTCATGTTGAGATGAAATGTATCTTTCCCTCAAAGAAATTGTCTTAGCAACAATGATGCTTCTTCATCATCTATTGTTTTTAAGAATGCTAGAATGTAGAAATAGAACTGTCACTTTCACTGGTTGCTGTCTATCTCACAAAAATCTTTACCCAAACTCACACAAACCACAAACAATATCATTGCTGATGCTAATTTAAAAAGAGTCACAATTTTGTGTTTTTAGTATTTCCAAATTATCACAATTTGAGCCCAAAAAATGTAATGTGTACCAACATCAGAAATAAAAATGAAATTCCCAAAAATCAGAGGATGACATCACTATTCTACACTCACACACCAAGAACCACCAAACTTCACAGAATAAATCAAGAACTCCTAACTAATGAAATTCTACCATTATATAGGGAAAAAACATTTTTCCATAATATAAAATATTGGTGAATAAATGAAAATCTTGGCCCGGATTCACAAAGCACTTGCGCCGACGTATCTTCAGATACGCAGTGTAAGTGCAAATATGTGCCGTCATATCTGTGCGCCGTACCCACAAACTAAGATACGCCTAAAAACAGGCTTAATCCCGCCGACGTAACTTGCCTACTGCGGCGTAGGGTGGGTGCACATTTACGATTGCCGCATGGTGGCGCTGCCATTGATTAGCCATTCAAATATGCAAATGAGGAAAATACGGCGATTCACGAACCTGCGCCCGCCCGACGCAGGCTACGAGAGGTGCGTGTAAGTTGTACGTCCGGCGTAAAGTTAAGCCCCATAAAGGAAGTGTAACTCAGCAGCAGACATGTAAAGGTCTGCATCAGGGAACAGAAGCCGGCGTTTTTTACGTAGTTTACGTTGGACGTGTGTCTGGATGGGCGTAGATTACGTTCATGGTGTAGGCAGTGATCCGGCATATCTTGGGTAGTTGTTCCGACGTGGTTATGAGCATGCGCACGGGGATGCGTCCACGACACGACGCATGCGCAGTTCGTTCAACCATAATTTGCATGGGGTCACGCCCACTTCCACCTACGCGGACTTACGTCTTCGAAACAGCGCAGTTTGGGAAGCATTGGCTTTGTGAATTCCATGCTTGCCTCTCTGCGCTGCATACATTGGGATGCGCTACGGCGGTGTAATGTGAGCCCGTTCTCTGTGAATCCGGGCCCTTGTGTTTAACAAAGGACAGTCACAGTATTCCTCTTTAAGAACTGGTTATCCGAATCCCACATGCACAAATCCATATCCAAGACTGGAAAACTTCCACCAATTTGTGAGACTTCACCATCTTCTAAAATGAACACTCACCAGAAACAAAATAAAAACAAAAAAAAACACCTTTGGTTTATGCCTGGGTTAACCACTCCACTCATATGAATATATCTGAAGATTTCCAAACGATATGCCAGTAATCACTTCATGCATCTCCACATTGGTTGATCTTAGAATCTCACAAAAAGCAAACAGCCATCATTGCGTAAAATATTCTTCTTTATTCCATCAATCAAATAGATCTAAAAATAGACCCAATGATGGGTTAGTAGATGAGGAACTTGCCAAAACGTGGTATCGTTTTTTCAATGGATGTGAGAACAGACTATTGGACATCATAATCGAAAGGAGAAGGAAAACATTTACCAAAATAGAGAGCAACATCAATAGTATTAAGGAGAGTATGTGTCACAGACTGCATTGAACGGGAGTGAACCACAACTGCGGATAGGGAAAGAATTCAATGCACCTCCCTATGTTATGTGAGATTTTAGTACTAGGCCCCAGGCGTCACTCCAATCAGAGAACAGTAGTTTCGGGGGTCACTACATCATCTCTCTCACATATAGGAATGTGTTGAGCTACTAAGGGCGGAGGTATTACAACATGCCTCCAACCACTAGCATAGAAAGATTACAATGAAAATCAACGAGCACAACTGTATTAAAGATTCCATTGTACTTCTCTTATGCAAGTGATTATCAGTACGGGACACCAGGCGTCACTCCAATCAGAGAACAGGAGTTTGGGGGTTCTCTACATCATATCACTTTAATCATAAAGTAATGCATTGGGCCATTAAGGGTGCAGGTATGAAATTCCTTTAACCCTTATCATAGAAAAGGTAAGGCAAACATGTTCAGTAAAGGGGTTATGGGCCCATAAACAAGTAAAAACGTATGTCAAGCATGTAGTAAATGAGGATAGTGTAGGCAACTAATAGTTGCGTAAGAGAGGCAAATATAACTCAGCTAATTTGAGAGTGCTGTGGAGTATCTTAAAGGGACATACAAACAGCCAACAGGCACAACAGTCAGTCCCAAGCAGTATCTTAGTATCTAATAAGCCAGAGTTAAATACAGCAATGTTTAGAAGCAATATACGTAGCAGGTCTTTCTAAGGCACTACAAGTGAAACAATTGTTACTTATCCATTTTGCAGGGCTTGAGTTTAGCAGCAAGGGATTCCGTAGTGTAGGGTGTCAGCAAGGAAAATCTCTTAGGTTGTCCCCAGCAATGGCAGCCTGGACGTAGTGAAGACCTTTGCTAGCTGGCCATAATGTTGCAGCCTGAGTTGATGTCCAGTGTGGGAGCAAAGGTACCAGTATTGTAGCGTGGCTAGTACTGACAATAATAGAACAGTGTGCAGTCTGCACCCTGTTCTGTTTAAAGGAGAAGGACAGCTGTAGTGCATAAGGCACTAATTTGCAGCGCACTTTCATGTTCCACAGTGGAACTCACGCGGCGCCGGGCGATGATGTCGCCTGTTACAGTATGGTACCACACGTGGAAACCAATGATTATAAAACTAGAGCCAGAAAACTACAAGAGTATCTAGTGAAATTGGATAATGAGGTAAAAAATAAAAAAGTCAAATATCAAAGAGACAAAAAAGATTATGTAGTGGGAAAGGTATACAAATGGCAGGAAGATGACATACCAATTAATTCAAACAAAACTTGTTTGAATGAAGATATGGAAGTACAATGGCCCAATATAGAAGGAGCAAATACTGCAACAGGAAATATACCCACTACTAGTAAAAATAAAACATCAGACTCCACACCCAGCACAATTACCCAAACCACATTAGCTCAGAATAAGGCCACCCCCATACAAAATAGAAGTAGGGGGAATTGTAGTTAACCACTATACCTATCAACCACCGATGGGTCCCCACTCTAGACCCTGGAGAGGAGGTCCCAGAGGCAGCGGTAGAGGCTATTATAGTCAACATTACAGACCCCCACAATGGCAAGGGGAAAGGAAGGACTGGAGGGAGCCCTACAAGCCACCCATGCCAACCAACCAAGGAAAAGAAACCCACAAGACGGAGAGGCTGTAGAGGGGGAAGCAAAAAGAAAACTAGGAGAGGTTATGTTTAATTTAACAAATATAAGATTTTCACGGGAAGAGTTATTCATTTTAGACAAAGGAATTAAGTATGCACCAAGCTAATATTTTAATCAATTTGAAGCCTTTATAGATCTACAAACATTTGTTTAGAAATTTAATTAGAATTTTTTATTTTTTTTTTTAAAAGGTGAAGCAATAAAACAACAGAATAGTACAGACTATACACATAGTCAGTTAAAAAACAAATCTACGTTCAACCCAAAATCCAATTCTAACCAGTATATAGAAGTTTTTAAGAAAATGGTGGAAAAGGAAGTTAAATGTTTCAAACCGAAACAAGCTAAAAAGAAGGTCAGAGTGTGGCAGGGTATTAAGAAATTAGAAAAACTGAAAGATATAGTGGTAAGGCCGGCAGACAAGGGGAATACTTGGATGTATTCCTACAACCCCTAGCAGGGAAAGGGCATGCATTCATTAAGGATAGCAAGGATGTCATTAACACAGTTAAGCAGGTAAGTGTAGACGATTCCACACTATTGGTGACCATAGACGTGGAATTGTTATAAACCAATATAAAACAAACCGATGCACTGGCAGCAGTAGCATGGGCATTACAGAACCAGCCAGATCTAAAGCTAAAACAGAAAATTCATATTGGAGGTCATAAGGATGGCTGTGGGGAACAATTTATTTTGGCACAAACACAAGTATTACGGACAAATAAAGGGGGTGGGTATGGGTAATAAATATGCTCCAAGTGTGGCCAACATATTCCTAAAAAAATGGGAGAAGGAGGAAATATTTGGTAAGTGTTGGCCACACATACAGGCAGTGTTGTTCATCTTCCTTTAAAAAAGTAACTAGT
This sequence comes from Rana temporaria, assembly GCF_905171775.1. Lineage (NCBI taxonomy): Eukaryota > Metazoa > Chordata > Amphibia > Anura > Ranidae > Rana > Rana temporaria. Next base: position 37,931,246 of record NC_053492.1, on the reverse strand, counting down.
TACTTTTTCAGACAAGTAACTTGTAATTGTAAGTGAGTTAGTGACTCAGTTACTTTATTGGCAAAGTAACTAGTTACTCGGAAAAGTAACTGAGATTTTTTTTATATTCGACAATGCAATTATGGTTAATCATATGCCTTTTTTTTCTTTGTGTGACTTTTCTACTGCAGGGCATGTTTTTTTTTAAATCTATACCAAACCTAGAAATCTAGAAAGGATTTTAAAGGTGGACCACATTTAAAAAAAATAAAAATAAAAAAAAGAATACCGATACTTTTTTGTCCCCAAATACAGCCATGTCCCCCACATGATATGCAGCCATGTCCCCCACATGATATGCAGCCATGTCCCCCACATGATATGCAGCCATGTCCCCCACATGTAATGCAGCCATGTCCCCCACATGTAATGCAGCCATGTCCCCCACATGATATGCAGCCATGATGTCCCCCACATATGCAGCCATGATGTCCCCCACATATGCAGCCATGATGTCCCCCACATATGCAGCCATGATGTCCCCCACAGATGCAGCCATGATGTCCCCCACATATAGCAGCCATGATGTCCCCATACCTAGATGACGACGACGACGCTCCGCTGCCGCGTTAATCACCGTGCGGGGAACATTACAGCTTTCATTTGAATAGGCTAGCTGTGTGTTCCCCGCCGTGCCGCGTGTAGACACTCCCCCTTGCTCGGGATTGGACGGGTGATCTGCACTTTGATAGACAGATCACCCATCCAATCCCGAGCAAGGGGGAGTGTCTATACGCGGCGTGGCGGGGAACACACAGCTATTCAAATGAAAGCTGTAATATTCCCTGCACCCTAATTAACTAGGCTGCGGCGTTGCGGTATGCGGTGGCGACGGCGACGGGGGGTAATCTCGGTAACGCTGCCCATGTAGTGGGACTGGCGTTGCCGAGAGGGTAAAAGTAATCAGGTAGATTACTAGTTACCTGCAGGAGGCCAATCGTTACGTAACGGCGTTTATTTAAACGCCATTACTTGCAACACTGCATAAAGGTATACAAAAGATTTATAGATGACATACTGATTGTCTGTAAAGGCAGCCAGGATGACCTAAACAAATTTGTAAAACATATAGGCACAAATTAATATGGAATCAGGTGTACTGTAAATGTACATCAAACAACTATTAACTTTCTAGACCTGGAGATTTTTTCAAATAGAGGGCAGTTGAATAGCAGAAAGCACTTTAAACGCTTAAGCCCCGGAACATTTTGGTGGTCAAAGACTAGGCCACTTTTTGCAATTCTGCACTGCGTCGCTTTAACTGACAATTGCGCGGTTGTGCGACGTGGCTCCCAAACAAAATTTACGTCCTTTTTTTCCCACAAATAGAGCTTTCTTTTGGTGGTATTTGATCACCTCTGCGATTTACAATTTTTGCGCTATAAACAAAAAAATAGCAACAATTTTGAAAAAAAATCTATATTTTTTACTTTTTGCTATAATAAATATCCCCCAAAAATATATAGAAATTTTTTTTTTTCCCACATTTTAGGCCGATACATATTCTACATATTTTTGGTAAAAAAATCGCAATAAGGGTTTATTGATTGGTTTGCACAAAAGTTATAGCATCTACAAAATAGGGGACTGTTTTATGGCATTTTTATTGTTGATTTTTTTACTAGTTATGGCGGCGATCAGCGATTTTTATCGGGACTGCGACATTATGGGGACACATTGGACACTTTTGACACCCTTGTCATTCTTACAGCGATCAGGGCTATAAAAATGCACTGATTATATATGATTAAGTGGGAAAAGGCCCTAGGCGAGGAGATCTCCATGGAACAATGGCAGGTGATCTGGTCTCAAGCAGCAAAAAGTTCGATCTGCACTTTATATAAGGAGAACGCATATAAAATCCTTTACTTCTGGTACATGACACCTGACGTTCTCCACACCATATACCCGACTACCTCAGACCGCTGCTGGCGCTGTCAGCGAGACAAGGGAACCCATATCCATGTTTACTGGAGCTGCCCACTGGTCATCCCTTTTTGGAACTCGGTCCAGCAGTTATTGGGCCGACTTCTAGACAGGACGCTCCCCCTGTGCTCCAAAATTGTACTTATTAGGATTACCTCCACTGAACATCCCAGCACCCTACAAGAAATTGACCCGGCATATCCTCACAGCGGCGCGCTGTCTGGTGGCTTTACACTGGAAGCGCTCCACCCCCCCCCCCCCCCCCCTGAGGCCTTATATGCCAGGATAAAGGATGTGGAATTAATGGAGAAGATGACAGACAGAATGCAGGACAGACTGGAGGCCCACGACAAGGTCTGGGAGCTGTGGCACCGTCGGGAGGAGGCATCCTGACCAGGTAGTTGAACCACACTGGTGACTTCCCATCCCATTCCCTTTCCCCCTTCTTCTCTGCCTTTCTTCTCTTTCCTCACTTTTTTTTTTTTTTTGCTGTTTCCTTTCTCTTCTTATTCTTTTCTCTTCCCGTGAGCCCACTAGTGACTCGAGATTGTTCATTAGTACACTGTTGCACTGAAATGTTTATTTCAGTCCATGCACTTAACTGGTTTATGTAGCTTTTCCTCAGTACGAACTATTCGCTCCCTCGTGAGAGGACACATAGTTGGTCAGACAGAGCTCTGGATATTGTCAAATATGTTAATGGCCACTCCACTAATTGTTGCTTACGAGGATGGTCTTGCTTGTATACATGTATTGAAAATCTCTAAATAAAACTGTTATTGATAAAAAAATGCACTGATTACAGTAAAAATGACATTGGCAGTGAAGAGGTTGTCAGAACATTTGGGGTTAAAAGAATACATATAAAGTCGCACATAATATATGTTTCATAGTATTCCATATACATGGATATGATGAACTGAAGCACAGCCATTTTTCCCTGTTAAAGTTTAAACATAGGTTCTCAGGCATGAATAGACACTGTGGGCCAGATTCATGTAGAATTACGGTGGCGTAACGTATCCCGTTTACGTTACTCCGCAACAAGTTTACAGCGTAAGTGCTTGATTCACAAATCACTTACCTGTAAACTTGCGGCGGCGTAGTGTAAAGCCATCCGGCGCAAGCCCGCCTAATTCAAATGGGGCGTGTACCATTTAAATTATGCGCGTTCCCGCGCCGAACGTACTGCGCATGCTCCGTTTTGAAATTTCCCGCCGTGCTTTGCGCGAAATTACGTCACCCGACATAATGTTTTGAACGGCGACGTGCGTTACGTACTTTCGTATTCCCGGACGACTTACGCAAAAAAAAAAATTGAAATTTGACACGGGAACGATGGCCATACTTTAACATGGGCTGTCAAATTTTACACCACCTAAATAGCAATCGCAACTTTACGACGGGAAAAGCCGACTAGCGACGACATAAGAGAATGCGACGACGAAGCATCCATGGCGCGCACGTGCACGTGAGGACGCGCGTGCTTTAGTAGGTGGGGGGAGTGGACACCTATGGGATTGCTCGGCCGCTGGGAAGGACAGCGCTGGATGAATGCCTGAAGGGATGAGACGCCGGTGTTCACCCCAGCACGCCACACGCCGGGGACCGCTCCAAAGGCAGCATTCCACCGCAGCAGAAGGAGTGAGAGCCTAAAGACACACGCTGTGTACCGCTGCGCTGCCACACCAGGGAGTCTTCAAAACAGCTGGTGAGGAGCAGGGTGGGACGGACGGCACGAGACAGGAGGCGGGACATGCTGTGGACGGACTGAGCTTGCTGGGCTCACATGGAGCAGCTCCAACTCCGGTAACACGGTAACACGGATGACACAGGTAATAAGGCCAGCTCCCAGAGCACAGCCACTCTCCATACAGAGGAAAGGAGGAAGATGGAAGCACGGAGGTAAGGTAGGAGACATCTACAAGGGGAGAAGCAGGATCTGAAAAAGTATTGGCAAGTCTCTAAACCTGGTTAAACCTAAATTTACAAATTGTCATAATAGAAGGTAAATGACTGTGATCCGAATAATGAAAACAAGTTTATTGGTAAATTGCTCTGTAAAGCATTTCAGGAGGTATATCTGAGAGAAGACCCGGATCTGGATCGCTTCCAGGGGGCAAGAAGGGGGTAAAGGTAACCCCATAGAACAAGGTATTTTAAGTACTAACTCTGCACCGCTGGAAAACCCAAAACAAAAACCTATGGGACTGGTAGGACATTGAACGCAATAATACGCAAATTGGTCCCCGAGCCCTATTGAAATCCTGAACTAAGTACCCAGAAAACAAATGCGATACACCTGAGATAAATAGGACACCCCATACATGGGAATATAAGAGTACAGCTAGACATATACATATATACAGAGGGAAAGGGGCTCACGGCTCTCTCCCGTTTTTTTTTTTTTCTTCTTCTTTTTTTTTTTTTTTTTTTCTTTGTCTTGTGACATTGCTGTTAATTCCTTGGCTGGTTGTCCACCTGACTACTATTTTCCCCCGCTTTCATCAGTGCTCTCCCTCCCACGACTACCTACCCGATCTCCACCCTGGTTCTTGGGGTCAACTCAATTGTGGAACTGGGGCAGGTGGAGTGAGAGAAGTGTAAGAGGGGGAGGGGTACCCCCAGCCTTAGAAAAGCATATAGGAATAGAACGGAGGCCCTCCATCTTCCCCCCCTCCTTTTAATATGAAATACGTGGACAAGGTCGTGGGGGAGGTGGTATGAGAGTTATCCCCGTAAGGGCGTTTTAAAAATACAGGGGGTCAAACCAACTAAAAAAGGGAAAAGGAAAAGAGAGGAAGGGGAAGAAAAAGTAGAACAGAAATAGATAAGGGGAGAGGAAACAGGGGGTCAAGCTGGGGAAGAGAATCAGAAGAGGAGGACGAATAATGAACAGGATGGCGAGCAGATCTACAAAAGGGGGACCCCCGAAGACACCAAGTGATAAAGCAGCAACAAGTTCCATTAGATCGTTCATGGTCAAAGAAGACAGCCCACGAACACAAGGAGCAACAAAGCAACAACAGATAAATAAAGATAAGGAAAAAAAAATTGAAAACAGGAAACCTCAGGGCAGAGACTCGAGAGAAATATCTATGGACTCAAGAGAAGGGGCTATAGAAAGCGACGCAGAAAATAGCAGGATGGATGAACAGCGGCCAGCTTTACAGATCCCATCGAGGGGAGAAATGGGAGAGATGTTGCTGAGACTAGAGAATGCGATCAAGGGGGAAATACAGACCCTACGGACGGATCTCGGATTTCTTCTCTCTAGATTGGAGTCAGTGGAGGAGAAGACAGACAAGCAAGAATTAGAATCAAACATCTTAAAAGAGCAAATGGAGCAGATGCAATTACAACAGAGACAGATTATGTACAGACTGGAGGACCAGGAAAACAGAAACCGGAGACAGAACCTGAGAATAAGATTGCTACCAGAAGAGAAAGGGGAGGAACTTAACATAATAATACAAGAAATATTTAACCCCCTATTAGAACGAACACCAGAAGAGCCAATCGGGATAGAAAGAGTGCACAGAGTAGGAAACCCTAAAAGAGCCGAGACAGAGCGCACTAGAGACATCATTGTAAGGTTCCAGCTATATGAAGATAAAGATAAGATCTGGAAGAAATTGAGGGGGGTATCCTTATTAGTGTACAAAGGCATGGAGCTCCAGATCTTCGCGGACCTTGCCCCTGATACATTGGCAAGGAGACGGCTCTTAAAACCACTGTTAAACCAGCTTGTAAGTCAGAGAATAAAGTACAACTGGGGGTTCCCAGCCTGTCTAATAGCAGCAAAGGATGGGAGGTCCGCAACTCTGAGATTTCCCGAAGACCTGAAAGATTTTTGCAATAAATTAGAAATTCAGACCCCTGACCTGCCTGGTTGGGTGTAGAGCTCGGATAGGGGCTGAAAAGGAAAGGGAAAGAATAGGGGGGAAAAAGGAAAAGGGAAGGGAGGGAGAAGAGAGAAAAAAAAGGGGAGAATGGTCCGTGTCCTTCCTAGAGGGTGAGAAAGACCTTTATCCCTATCGCTCGAAGAAAATGAGCGGTAGGAGGCAATCCCAGACCCCACCGGGAGAAATCTGGGCCAGGATATGTTAGCTGGTTCAGAGGTCATTTGGTGGCCAAAAGGGGGGAGGGGGGAGTGGGAGGTGTGGGGGGGTGGGAGGGTGGACGGGGGGGTGCAGGGAGGAGGAGGGAGGGTTTGGAGGGGAGGTGTGGGGGGGCGGGAAGGAGAAGGGGGGGCCCTCACCAGATTGGCCAAAAGGAGAAAGTTTAGAGAGAACGAAAGGTCAGACACAGGGAGGAAGATAAGGAAGAAAATTAAATGCCAGTAGTTAAATGCTTATCCTATAACGTAAAAGGCCTTAATAGTCCGGTCAAGAGGCATAAAATATTAAAGGAACTGAAAAGATATAGAACAGACATAGCATTTCTACAAGAGACCCATCTTACAAGGGAATCCAATATTAGGTTATATTCCCAAGAGCATCCAATCTGGTACTATGGAGATACGATCTCTAAAAGAGCCAGAGGAGTGGCAATAGGGATAGCCAAGGGGACACGTTTTAAACTACTCGACAGATTGACGGACCCAGAAGGGAGGTTTCTTTTTTTAAAGGGGAAAATAGAAGAAATGGAATGCACCCTCGTGAACATATACGCCCCAAATGACCGCCCAACAAAATATATTGTAGAGATCTTGGGAAGGCTAAGCGATTTCAGGGCAGGAAAGGTCATCCTAAGAGGAGAGTTAAATTTCTGTATGGACCCAAAAATGGACAAGACCTCACATATACAGGAAACCAGGAACACACAGATCAGGAAGATAAAAAAAATAGCCTACACAGAAGCCAACTGATCGATGTTTGGAGAATCTCAAATCCTGGACACAGAGACTATACTTTCTATTCACCGGTACATGGAGGTTACTCACGGATCGACTATTTTCTTGTAGACCACAGTATACTGGAGATGGTTGTCGAAACAAGAATTTAAGTAATCACAGTATCCGACCATGCTCCAATTAGTGTATCCCTGAGAATTGCGGGAAATCAGAGGCCGATCCAGATTTGGAGACTCAACCAGGGGTTACTGATGGAGGAAACTAGCTTAACAAGGGTAAAAAAAGACCTAGAAGAATACCTCAGGTTAAACGATACAGAGGGAATATCAACAGCAACATTGTGGGAAGCCCACAAAGCAGTAATTAGAGGGACCCTAATATCAGAAGGAGCTAGGGAAAAAAAGAGAAAAACAGCAAAAGGGAAAAATTAATAAAGGAGATATACGAATTGGAACGAAAACATAAAACAGCGGAAACGAAACGAGAACTATACCAGGACCTGGTGAATAAAAGAAATGAACTTAAAGAACTTATGGATCAGGAAACCAGAAGAGAGTTTAACATTATTGCTAAGGAAAGATATATGTGGGGAAATAAAACAAATAAACACCTTGCCAGGATGGTACAGAAAAAGAAATCCAGGAACTACATTGAGAAGATCAAAAATGAGAAAGGAAAGGAGGTTCACACAACAAAAGAAATTGCAGAAACCTTCAGAACATACTATGAAAAACTGTATGCAGTAGAACAGGCGACCCGACCAGAGGAGGAAAAAAGAGACAAGACTTCAAAATTCCTAGAAGAAGCTGGACTGACAAAAAATAAATCAAAACGACAGGATATTGATGGACCGGCCTATAACAGTTAAAGAAATCCAAACAGCTTTGGCAGGCAGTGCTCCAGGTAAAAGCCCAGGGCCGGACGGCCTTACAGCCCTGTACTATAAAAAATTTAAGGAGATCCTTCTCCCAGTACTTTGCAGATACTTTAATGGTCTTGGAAAAGACTACAGTTTAAGCAGAGAAGCCTCGGGGGCAACTATCACAGTTATCCCCAAGGAAGGCAAAGATATAAAAAGCTGCTCAGGCTATAGACCTATATCTCTGCTAAACGCAGACATTAAATTGTTTTCAAAAGTACTGGCAGAAAGAGTCAAAACAGAGATGGGTAAACTGATCCACCCAGATCAGACGGGGTTCATCAAAGGAAGAGAGGGAAGGGATAACGGAGTTAGAGCCTTGCTGATCCTCCAGAAAATGAGGGAGAATGGGTCCCCAGGTCTATTCCTGTCGATCAATGCTGAGAAGGCATTCGACAGGGTAGACTGGGGACTCATGACACGAACCTTGGAAAATATGGGTTTCGGTCAGAGGATGCTAGAATGGATCGGGGCCCTCTATAGGTCTCCAACGGCCAGGATAAAAATAAATGGTAGCCTATCTGAACCCTTTGTGATGAAGAACGGTACAAGGCAGGGGTGTCCCTTGTCCCCTCTCCTGTTTGTTTTGTCTCTCGAACCTCTACTGGCCAGGGTCCGCAAAGATCCAAACATCGAAGGAGTCAAAATTGAGAAAGAGGAACACAAGTTATCTGAATTTGCGGACGATGTCCTCTTCTACGTAGTGAACCCCATAACATCAATTCCCAAGCTGATGATTCTTTGTGAGCAATATGGGGAAATCTCAAACTTTAAATTAAATCTCTCTAAAACAGAAATCCTGAATGTAAACATCAATAGGATAGAAGAAAGACTATTAAGAACAGTGTTTCAATTCCCGTGGGTGAAGGAACTCAAATACTTAGGGATCCGTCTGGCAAATACAAATAAGAAAATCTACGAGATTAATTATTTACCTTTACTGGACAAAATAAAGGCTGAAATCAAAAGAGTAAAAAATCGACCAATCTCATGGATCGGGAGAATACATTTTTGTAAAATGGTCCTATTACCTAAAATGGTATACAAATTCCAAATGATCCCTATGGCCCTACCAAAGCCCATGCTCAATATGCTTACAAAATTGATTATGAACTACATTTGGAACCATAAGAAACACAGAATCTCCCTACAGACTCTAAAACAACCAAAAAATAAAGGTGGACTTGCTGTACCGGACATAAAAAAATACTACGAAGCAGTTGTCATATCGTGAGTAGTGGAGTGGGCCAGGGCCAACAAAGAAAAAAGGTGGGTCAATCTGGAAAATGCACTATCCAAGGTGAGACTAGACACAATAATATGGAACCCCCCCCCCCCCCCCAATTTAGAAAATTAAGCACGAAAATACACGGGATAACAAAAAACGCACTTAGAATCTGGGACACAGTAAACAAAAAAATGGAGAGGGAATTCAATTCACCCCTTATAGCACTGAAAAACAATGAATATTTTGCACCAGGGAAAACACAAGTGGGAGGAAATTGGATAAAGAAAGAATCGGCACAATTAAGAGATATAATTAAAGATGGACACTTGGTAACATATTTGGAATTAACACAGGAAAAGAGTTTGATGGAAATCAATAAATGGAGATATCAACAACTTAGTCGGTTCGTCCAGAAATTACCAACCCCATTGAGATCAGGGGAACAGTTAACAGAGATGGAAAAATTATGTTTATCGGAAAGCGCTAAAGGTACCATATCAAAGGTATATAGGATGTTAATAGAGACCGACGAGAGGGAGATACCACCATTTATTGAAAAATGGGAGAGGGAACTTAAAACACAGCACGATGGATCCCAATTGAAGAAAATCTTGAAACTGATACACTCCTCAGCAGTAGATAGCCGAACGGCGGAAATAAATTACAAATGCATCGCTAGATGGTATATAACCCCGAACAAATTAAGCAAATTTAAAGAGGGTCAATCAGAAAATTGCTGGAGGGGATGCTAGACCCCAGGTACTATGGCCCACCTATGGCGGGAGTGTCCCAAAGTAAAGACATATTGGGAGAAGATTTTGGAGTTCGTAGAAGAGATTACAAAAAATAAAATAAAAAAAGACCCATGGACGGTGCTATTCCATGGAGGTGAAGTAGGGCTAAGAAAATATAAAGAATCAATGGTCCCACACCTATTGAACGCAGCTAAGAGGCTAATTCCCATAAAATGGCAAGAGACAGAATGCCCTACGATTTGGGAGTGGATCGACGCAGTCGAAGAGACATACACGATGGAAGAACTAAGGGAAGGGCTAGAGGGGAATAGTATAAGTCAAAGTAAGAAATGGGAAGACTGGAGGGCTTTCAAGAGGTCATGGAGTTATGCTGAAAATCTGAGGGCTGACATAGGAGTTCCTGGAGGAACTTTATAAAGAGGCTATATCTGGTGAGGGGGGGGGAGGCTAGGGGAAATTAAATAGGACAGCACATTTTGTACTCTTTCATACATTTAAACTTGAAAAAAAAAAAAAAAACTCAAATAAAATAATGTAAGTGATAAACAAAGGAAAAGGAAAGAAAGGAAAAAAAAGAAAAAAGAAAAAAAGAAATGAGTATAATATAGTCAAAAGCACACCCTTACTAATGATGTAAAACCAAATAGAGACGCTATGTGGGCTGGCATAAACAAGCTGAGCGCTCTAAAGAAACTCTACGAGGTGGAACCTGAAGTAAGGAGGAAAAAAAAAAAAAAAAGAGAATGCGACGAACGCTTGTACCTTCGTGGATCGCCGTAAACAGCTAATTAGCATACCCGACGCGGAAAACGACGCAAACTCCACCCAGCGGGCGCCGAAGTATTGCATCCTAAGATCCGAAGGCGTACGAAGCCTTACGCCTGTCGGATCTTAGCCAAATGCCGTCGTATCTTTGTTTGTGAATTACAAATAAAGATACGACGCGGCAAATTTGAAAGTATGCCAGAGGATCAGCAGATACTCCGGCATACTTTTTCTGTGAATCTGGCCCTGTGTTCACAGGGGGGTGTAGAAACCTTGTATGTGCCATCTCCCAGATCATAAATTAGAAGGCTTGACACTGATGAGATGTGAGATGAAAAGCCTGGCACAGCACGATACAAGCTACACAGTCTGGTCTTTGTACGATGAGACCAAAGGGGCTCATTCACAATCCCGGTGGAATTGTATATCTTAAATAGTATTGTGTCTTTATAATGCCATAACAATATATGTGTATTAGTAGTTCATGTAGTATAACTCGCTAAGCACATATACATACACAAATGTGAGATCACTTGGCATTGAGAATCTATATCTGGGAAGCAAAAGGTTCTCCTGTAAAGATACTTCAAAGGTTTTCACTTGTCTTAAGAATTAAACAGATGTATGAGCTAATGATATGTAAACATTCCCAACCCACAATTCACTAGAAGTGCCAAGATGTCTGACAATTGTTTGACATACAGGACAATTTATGATGGTGCTATACCAAGATAAAGTCAAGGGGGTCGTAAGTCATGATCAACTCTGATTGACCCGAAAATTAGGAATTATTCCTTAGACACCACTGCCCCCAACAGGTTAATATCGGCATGGTTCAAGATGGTCACCCACCAAAACATATTGTCATGTGACATCGCCAGTCATGTGATAGTGATATACACACCCACTTCTTTGGGGAGATAAAAAGTGATTACACAAGACAGGAGGGGGATCTCTGAAAAAGCTTGGTGGGAGAGAGATGGCAAGGCTGATGGGAGCTGAGCTCTGGAGGGCTGATGGCTGGAGCTGCTCTGATCTCTGAAGGAAGCTGGAAGGCAGAGAGTGACCGCAAACATGTAAGGGGTTCACAGAGAATCCTTCATCAGGATTCTCACTTTCCCTTCTCAAGCAGAACTCTTACATACTGGTAAAGTATGATCTGACATCCTCTATGCAATAGGTAGTTTAAACCGATACCAAATGTGGCCACTTATCTTAGCAAGTGTTAATTGGATCTGAGAGATCTTTAACTGGAGTATAAGATTCTTCAGAGGCAATTAAAGAAGTAACAAATAGACGTACTGTATATAGACACTTGTTACATATATCGATCACAATATCATTGTGAGTCCTAGTGAACGGCCTAATGTTGGGATATGTTTAAACAGGTGATGCAGTAGAGATAGCCTTGTGTGTTAAAAATACATTCTTGGCCAAATTACCAAGAACTGTCCACAGGACATCTTGTCCTTGTGTTTTAAGAAGCAGTAGCAAGAGATCTGTTTGTCATTGAGAAGAGATAATACAAGGTCAAGGTTATGTCACTAAAAGGTTTTAACCAGTTAGCAACCGCCCTATAGACGAAATACGTCTACAAGGCGGTTGCTTAACTCTGGGAGGGCGTCAATGTACGTCCTCCCAGAATCGCGCTTCCGCGCGCCCTGTGGGGCGCGCACACGGGAGTCTCCGTGACCGCCGGCTGATCACGGTAAATCGCCGCTGATAGCGGCGATTTACCACGTGATCGCTCCGTCCAATGACGGAGCGATCACTAGTAAACAAACTGGCGTCATGTGATGACGCCGGTTCCTCCCTCTCCTCTCTGTACCGAACGGTACAGTGTGAGAGAGGAGAGGGGAGAGAGCGGAAGCAGCAGCAGCTGCTGCTGCTGCTGCGGGCTGGATCTGTGACACATGTAGTCACAGATCCAGCCATCCATCCATCCCTCCCTGTGCAATACTCTGCAATGCCCCCATACTCTGCAATGCGCCCATACTCTGCAATGCCCCCATACTCTGCAATGCCCCCATACTCTGCAATGCCCCAAAATACTCTGCAATGCCCCGCAATACTCCGCAATGCCCCGCAATACTCCGCAATGCCCCACAATACCCCGCAATACCCCACAATACTCCGCAATACCCCGCAATACTCCGCAATACCCCGAAATACCCCGCAATACCCCGCAATACCCTGCAATACTCCGCAATACCCCACAATACCCCGCAATACTCCGCAATACCCCACAATACCCCACAATACCCCGCAATACTCCGCAATACCCTGCAATACCACACAATACTCTACAATACCCCACAATACTCTACAATACCCCACAATACTCCGCAATACTCCGCAATGCCCCACAATACCCCGCAATATCCCACAATACTCCGCAATACCCCGCAATACTCCGCAATACCCCGCAATACCCCGCAATACCCTGCAATACTCCGCAATACCCCGCAATACCCCGCAATACCCCACAATACCCCGCAATACTCCGCAATACCCTGCAATACCACACAATACTCTACAATACCCCACAATACTCTACAATACCCCACAATACTCCGCAATACCCCACAATACTCCACAATACCCTGCAACGTCGTCTATGGGGATTTTTAAGTAGCAAAGTTTGGCGCCATTCCACAAGCGTGTGCAATTTTGAAGGGTGACATGTTGGGTATCTATTTACTCGGCGTAACTTCATCTTTCACATTTAAGCAAAAGAATGAAGAAAAAATACTAAATTTGCCAAATTTTATAACAGAAACAAAGAAAAATTATTATTTTTTACAGAATTTTCAGTCTTTTTTCTCTTATAGCGCAAAATATAAAAAACCCAACAGTGATTAAATACCACCAAAAGAAAGCTCTATTTGTGTGAAAAAAAGGACGAAAATTTCATTTGGGTACAGTGTTGTTTGACTGAGTAATTGTCATTCAAATTGTGAGAGCACCGAAAGCTGAAAATTGGTCTGGTTATTAAGGGGGTTTACGTGCCCAGTGGTCAAGTGGTTAAATACGCCAAGATGATTTAAATAAGAGCTATGAATATACCTTGTCATATAATGTAAATATCTAAACATTATGTATCTCTATTGTAGAAGCATATCGTATTTGTTTTAACACAAATTGTACCTGATTTTAGTTTTTGCACCATATCTTTAGTTAATAAATATATATATTTTAAATATTCATTTGTATTGCTTGTCCTCAAAATAGCACGGATAAAAGAATTTTGATATCTTGTATGGTAGGAAAATTGTATATCTCCCAAAGCACAGATTTACATATTTTCATAAATATGATAATATTTTATAGTTCAGAATAAACATTCTGACGGTATGTGTAGGCTCTATGCCGAGATACGTCAATGGTTCTGACAGGGTAACCACTAGGTGGCGCTGCAGGGGTTAGGTGTTCCCTAGGAAGTGATTCTTACTTTAGGGGGCATGGCTACATGTGACATGTCACTGATGACCGTTCCCAATCACAGGGAACGGTCATCAGTGACAGTGACAGTGTTTACAAAGGCATTCCCCTGTTCTGCACTTGCCGACCGCAATCGTGGGACTCCCGGGAACATCGAGTACCTGTACGCCAATCTGCCTGCCTGTGCCATTCTGTCAACGTAAATAGTCATGCGGCAGTCAGCAAGTGGTTAAAGCAGAGGTTCACCCAAAAGTGAACCTCCACTTTTCGGAACACTCCCCCCCTCCGGTGTCACATTTGACACCTTTCAGGGGGAGGGGGTGCGGATACCTGTATAAAACAGGTATTTGCACCACTTCCTCGTATAAACTCCCACGGGAGTCTGGACCCTCCGTGTCACCCCCCCCCCCCCCTTGTGTTCTGGGAAACACTCGGCTCCCAGAACACAATGGGGACCAGTGGGAACGGTGCAGCACGACTCGTTCATGCGCAGTAGGGAACCGGGCAGTGAAGCTGCAGCGCTTCACTTCCCGATTGCCTCACCGAGGATGGGGGAAGCCGAAAGCGAGCTACCACCCGGATTCGACTGCCGACGTCGCAGACGACCTGGACAGGTAAGTGTCCATTTTTTAAAAGTCAGCAGCTGCTGTATTTGTAGCTGCTGGCTTTTAAAACATTTTTTTTTCAGGTGAACCACCGATTTAAGGATACATAGCGTAATGGTTACATCCCTTTCAGCAGCTGCCATCATCCCCAGTGGAAAAGAGCTATACCCAAAGGCCAATTCATCAGAATTAGGCATAATTGTGACCTGAAGGGAGACTATCTCACACAAATAAGCGTCCTAATCGAAAGATTTGTGGACAAGGGTTATGAAAGGAGAGAATTGGAGCGCACCAGAGACAAAGTAGAAAGTCTGAATATAGATATTATGCTACAAGAAAAAACAATGAAAAAGGCAGAGAGAAATCAAGTGCCATTTGTGACAGGCATCAACACTGAGTACAGAGTCCTAGAGGGAATTGTAAAGAGAAATTGGTCAATTATCTGTAATGACCCCCATTTAAGCACGATTCTACCATCCAAACCTAAGTTCATTTATAGAAAGGCAAGGAGAATTAAAGATGGGATTGTGAAAAATGTACCCAACCCACCTAAATTAATGACAACCTTCTTTGACCAGAAGGGGTTTTCTAAGTGTGGCAAATGTAAACCCTGTAGAACTAGTAAAAAAGGAACAAAAGAAACAATGGAATTCCAATCAAACACAACCATGTTAAAATATAATATTGAAAAACTCATCACGTGCTGTAGTACCCACTCTACATATTGGAATGTAGCTGTGGGCTGCAGTACGTGGGGAGAACAACAAGAAAACTCTCCATTAGGCTAGGGGAACATATTAAAAACATAATGAAGGGGTTCAGGCATCATAGTGACTCAAAGCATTTTTAGAAACACACATAATAGAGAACCACGACACCTTAAATGTTATGCTATAAACAAAGTAGATCAAAATTGGAGAAATTCTAATTTACGCAGGGAGGTGTCCCGTAACAAAACATATTGGATTTCTTAATTGAACACGATGAAACCTAATGGGTTGAATGTAGAATTGGATATCAATTGTTTTATAGACGATTAATAGATTATAAATCTATAGCTCCATCATCATTTTAAATATATATATATATATATATATATATATATATATATATATATATATATATAAAAAAAATTTTTATTGGATTTAATTTATTTTATATTAATGGTCACCTCTTGAGTATTATTGGTGCTTCAGCTTAGTTTAAATAGACATATTTCTAATAATGGTAGCATACGCAAGGAAACCAATAAATAAAAAAAGGTTTTGGCAGTTTTATTAAATTTGTATTAGAGTTTTAATGATTTGTAAAGTATGATATATGTGCTAAGATTGTAAGGTCCTTCCAGCATCCCTTTGGGGCGAGTATATATTTACTGCACAACAATATAGATAAGGAACAGATGAGCACTGACTGGGGCATTAAGTTCCGATTTCATAAGAAAAGGAAATATGAGGAAACTATTATATCTAATAAAGGGCATAGAACACCAGTAATTTAGATGGCGGTAAACTTACAGTACTTCCGGTTCCGCAGCAAATTGATTGGCCAATTAATCAAAAGTAAGGGCATAAATATCTAAACTAAGATGGTGGTTATAGCTTCCTGAAGACACATGATTGCATGCAAAATGTGTAGAGGCTTCTGGGTAACACCAACATCACTTCCTGCCCCAACCCGCACTATATCAAGGCTTGGATCGCGTGCTGGGGAAGGAACGGCGCATGTTAGCTCCAAAAGTATTGCTGGAAAGACTATATTTGTGAGTGATAATTTGTTACATCTATTTAATTGATGGAATAAAGTATAATATGTTGAGCAATGATGGCTGTTTTCTTTTATTGAGATCCTAAGATCAACCAATGTGGAGATGCATGGAGTGATTACTGTCATACCGTTTGGAAGTCTTCAGATATATT
Organism: Rana temporaria; assembly: GCF_905171775.1. NCBI lineage: Eukaryota > Metazoa > Chordata > Amphibia > Anura > Ranidae > Rana > Rana temporaria. The sequence continues at coordinate 37,914,794 of NC_053492.1, read as the reverse complement.
CTTATGAGTGTACTGGTTAACCCAGGCATAAACCAAAGGCGTTTTTTTTTTTTCATTTTGTTTCTGGTGAGTGTTCATTTTAGAAGGTGGTGGTGTCTCACGATTTGGATAACCAGTTCTTGAAGAGGAATACTGGGACTCTCCTTTGTTAAACACACGATTTTCATTTATTCACCAATATTTTATATTGTGGAAGAATTTTTGTTTTTCCTATATCATTGTAGTTCACTCAATATGCACTTGATTGATTTTATGATTAATTATTGATGGGTTATTGATTAATATTATTTACTGTTGTAGATATGTGGTAAGATATGTATACCAATTAGGGTTAGCACAGTTATTCTTTTTCCTCTAATATTGTTCACCTCACATTATTGGTGGGAAACCTATGACCGCAGCAAATCTGCTACTTAAAGACACATTTACACATTTATATATTTTTTCGCTGGTGACACACATTTCACAATGAAATTCCATCACCTATATGTCGAAAGAAATGCAGTATGAGCCAGATTCAGGTAGAGCGGCGTATATTTAAGCAGGCATAGCGCAGCTCATATGTGCTACGCCGACGTAACATAGAGAGGCAAGTACAGTATTCACAAAGCACTTGCTCCCTAAGTTACGGCGGCGTAGCGTATATGGGCCGGCGTAAGTCCGCCTAATTCAAATTAGGAAGGTAGTGGGCGTGTTGTATTAAAATTAGCCGTGACCCCATGTAAATGAATTCCCGAACAAACGGCGCATGCGTGCGCATGCTCAGAATCACGTCAAATTTACGCCCTAATATACGACGGCTCAATGGCAACTACGTGAACGTAACCTACGCCCAGCCCCATTCACGTACGACTTACGTAAACAACGTAAAATCCGACGGCTGTCTCGTCGTCCATACCTTTGCATTGGCTGCGCCACCTATAGAGGTTTTTTATCTTTACGCCATAGGTTACGCCTTACGTAAACGGTGTAGCTTACTGCGATGGGCGCAAATACGTTTGTGAATCTGCGTATCTCGCTCATTTACATATTCGATGCGTAAATCAATGGAAGCGCCCCTAACGGCCAGCGTAAATATGCACACAAGATACGACGGCGTAGGAGACTTACGTCGGTCGTAGGAAGCCGAAATTCAGGCATATCTTAGTACAAGAATACGGCGCATAGATACGACGGCACATCCATGGACTTACGCGGCATATCATTAGATACGCCGGCGTAAGTCTTTCTGAATCCGGCTATATATGTGTATTTATATTTTTTTGGGGGAGGGGCGTGACCGGATGCAGGTGTGGAGGTGTGCGGGGTGAGGCCGACATGTGAGATGTGGTGAGAGGCGAGAAGGCTCCTACCTGCCTATCCCAAGCATGCTAAGTTCACTGCCTTAATCCCCCACATGTGCCGCATGTGCCTCCTGTGTGAATCCCTCTGTCCCTCTGTCGGTATTGACGCCGACTGAAAGCTGGCTGGACGTAGCTTCTGTACCTTCTGGCTGGACGTACCTTCTGGTTTGGTGGTGTGTCGGGCGGGAGGGTCCCCGTCCCCCGTTCTGAATTGCGGGAGGCTGCCCTGGTGTTCCCCTGGAAGTCCGTGGAGATCCGGCAGCAGATCCAAGACGAAACGGGAGCCCGCGATTGGAGGACCGCGGTCAGCTGAGTGGACCACATGACCGGCCCAGCAAATCCCGGTATGCGTAAGCCGGAGGCCAGAGGAGCCGGCGTCGGTGGTTACCGAGGTTTCCTCTATCGATTCCTCATTGCCTCCCTCGTCCTGTCGCCGTAAGTGGGCACAGGCTCGGGTGAAGATAAAGAGGGGTGCTTGAGACCCTGCAGCTTATAGAATGGAGGAGTGTGTGAGCAAAGAAAGAGGACGGTTCCTATAGCAGTGAGACAAGCTTGACAGTGGTGGAGCCGTGGAAAGACAACTGGGAATGGACGGAGTGAGTAATCCACTATAGTACTTGTGCATTGTGTACGGAACTGTGTAGTAGCAATCTGCTAACCGATTAAATCTGCACTATGCACTTTACTTCTTCCTCCCTCGGTACATGGAAGTGGGAAAGAAAGAACTGCTCTGTCCTCTGATTGTGTGGAAAAAGGGTTGCCCAGAAAAAAAAACAGCCGGGACTATTAATTCTCTTTGTCATATACATGATATACTCCGCTACTTTTTTTGTCCCCTGAGTAACACAATACAAATACTGGTGCGGGGGTGTATTATGCATGGAACTGTGTGTAGATTCGTTAACTGATTAACTGAGTGACTGATCAAACTAAAAACTGCACCGAGCACTGTGTGATGGTCCGTTAACCAATTAACTGATTGAGTGATCAAACTAAAAACTGCACCAAGCATTTCTTTAAGAGGTGAGAGGGAAAGATCTGTTTTTTCTCCCTCTGAGTGTGTAGTAATAAAGACCTGGCGGGCCAAAGCCAAAGTCAAAGTTAAAACCAAACGGTCGGGACCAGCTAATTGTTCTCTTTTTTTTTTTCTCTTGGGTACACTTTGCTGCTCCTTTTTGTCGCCCATTTCCCTCCTTTTTTTGGGGGACAGTCGGGTACAAGGCTAACATACAGCTAGCATACAGCTACCATATGACTACTAAATACCTTTAAGTCTCTTTCAAGGATTACAGTAGGTGAACGCGATATTGTGTCAATCTCGCTCCCTTTCTCGGCGAGATTGACCACCTACGAGCCCCATCGCGGGAGCCAGCGCCGAGCTGGCTTGCCGCGATGGAGACAGAGCCGTCATAGAAGCGACGGGAGATCCGACTTGGATTCCCGCCAATTCTACACGTGTGCAGCGTTTGTTATGAATCCTGAGGGGGAAGTCCCCGCCGGATTTTAAATAAAAATCCGGCGTGGGTTCCCCCCTCAGGAGCATACCGGGCCCTTAGGTCTGTTATGGGTTGTAAGGAGAGCCCCCCCTACGCCGAAAAAAACGGCGTAGGGGGTCCCCCTACAATCCATACCAGACCCGTATCCAAAGCACGCTACCCGGCCGGCCAGGAAGGGAGTAAGGACGACCGAGCGCCCCCCCCCCCTCCTGAGCCATACCAGGCTGCATGCCCTCAACATGGGGGGGTTGGGTGCTCTGGGGCAGGGGGGTGCACTGCGGCCCCCCCACCTCAGAGCACCCTGTCCCCATGTTGATGAGGACAGGGCCCCTTCCCGACAACCCTGGCCGTTGGTTGTCGGGGTATGCGGGCGGGAGGCTTATTGGAATCTGGGAGCCCCCTTTAATAAGGGGGCCCCCAGATACCGGCCCCCCACCCTAAGTGAATGGATATGGGGTACATCGTACCCCTAACCATTCACCTGTAGGAAAAATTTCAAAGTTAATAAACACACCACACAAGGGTTTTTAAAATAATTTATTTTTCTGCTCCGGAGGCTCCCCCTGTCTTCTTTATTAGCTCTGTTTACCAGGGGGGGCTTCTTCTTTGACGTCTTCGGGTGGGTGGGGGCCGCCGTCTGGTTCTCTTCCACCGCCGGGGGGGGGTCGCTTTTAAAAAAGCCCCCACCCCCCGGTGGGTTTCCTCCGGCGTCTTCGGCAGGGGGGCTTCTTCTTCCGCTATCCCGACGGGTCTTCTCCGCTATCCGGGGGGTCTTCTCAACTCTCCGGGGGTCTCCTTCTATGTTCGCCGCTCTCCGCTGTTGACTCGGCGCACCCCGGTTCTTCCTCTCGCTGTCCGGTGTCTTCTTCCGTGCTGTACGTCTTCTTCTCCTTCCGTGCTGTGAGTTCTTCTTCCGTGCTGTGACGTCATGTTCTTCACTTCTCTTCTTCTCCCGATGTTGACACGTCGCCTTTCCTCGCTGCAATGACAAGTGCGTGGCTTGCATCGGATTTATATAGACCTCACAATCCCATCATGCTCTGGTACCTACCCATGTGATACCCACCCACGTGGGTAGGTATCACATGGGTAGGTACAGAGCATGATCCCGATGGGAAAACACAATATCACAAACACCTACTGTATTTGAGGACCACTTTCCATCTGGAATTTACCCTTAATAAATTAAAGGAAGAGAAAGGAGTCTGTTTCTCTTTCCATAATAATGTCGGGCCTGCAATCACTAAGGTCGGCAAAGGAAAAGGGGGGTGTAGCTGCCGTTGCAGCGACTAAACCAGAAAAATACGCTCATTCAACAGAGCAAACCCCAAGTAAAAGCAGCTCATCATCTCAGGCACCCCAGGCCCCACGCTAAAACAAATGCAGATAGAAGAAGCCAGGGCCAAGTAGGTGCAGCAGTAATCAAAACATCTGTTAATAAAACTTCAGCCGCGGCAGATATAGACCCAATTGTAACTTCCCCGCCAGAAGATGTCCCCACAATAAAAGATGTGTTTTTGGTGGTGAATGAATGTAAAAAGACATTGGGGGAATTATGTGACGGGTATAAAAGAGGAACTGGTCTCGGTGAGACAGGAGTAACAGAAAACTAATGAAAGGATATCGGAGGCAGAAGGGAGGATATCCCAAATAGAGGACGAATTGCACCCTGTCAAACAAGATGTTAAGAACACGAAGACCCAAGTAGACAAATTTGAAGAAAAAATGGACGAATTAGAAAATAGACTTCGGAGGGATAATGTTAGGTTGGTGGGGCTACCAGAGAGATGTGAGGGGTCTAAGTCTATAGAATTTTTAGAAAACTGGTTTATAAAATTATTTGGTAAAGAGAGCTTTTCGCAGGCGTTTATGATAGAAAGAGCGCATAGAGTTCCTTTTAAACCACCCCCCTCCGGAGGGCGACCAAGATCGATGCTACTGAAAATCTTAAATTATCGTGACAAAGAGTCTTTATTGAGAAAAAGTAGAGAGATGGGGAATGTTTTCTTTGAAGGTTCTAAGGTCTCATTCTATCCTGATTTCTTCCCTCATTTACAGAAGCGGAGGGCGAGTTTTATTGAGGTTAAACGGAAAATGCAGAAGGTCAATCTCTCATACGCTTTATTATACCCAGCGTGGCTACGGGTGACAGCACTGGGCAGGACATTCTTTTTTGACATCCCAGAGGGTGCAGTACTATGGATGGAGGGAAAAAAAGACCAATTATCAGCAGGGGAAGGAGGGGACACTTAGTTTATAACTAAAAGTAAAGACGGGGGGATTAAGGGGATCAATTCATTGAAGTAGTGGGGGGGTGGGAGGGTGGCTTGCACTCACAAGAATGGGAGAAATGGGTCTAGAGTGGAATACCAAGAGAGATGGTGTGAGTGGTGGGAGGAGGGTGGAGTGGGGGAGGGGGGGGTAGGAGGAGTGAATGAAAGTATGGTAGTAGAGGAACCGGTCACCAAACTAGCCCCTAGGGCAGGGATATGCAGTTAGCGGACCTCCAGCTGTTGCAAAACTACAAGTCCCATCATGCCTCTGCCGCTGAGTGTCATGCTTGTGGCTGTCAGAGTCTTGCTATGCCTCATGGGAATTGTAGTTCTGCAACAGCTGGAGGTCCGCTAATTGCATATCCCTGCCCTAGGGGATACCTTGGAATGTGTAGGAAAGGGATGGGAGGAGGGAGGGGGGCATGGGGGAGGAGGGAGGGGGGGCATGGGGAGGGGGACCCACTCCAGGGCAAAATTTCAGGGGAAAGAGAAAGGGTTGTGTCCGCGCACGCCCGATGACGTCAGACGCTCGGGCGTGCGGGAGGGGGTTTAAAAGGAGCCAGCACTTTCCATCTGCTGTGCTGCATGGATACATGGGGACAGCCTCTCCTTAAATATCTGGAATCTAGGTAATGATCCGCTTGTTTTCCCTTTCTCAGTGACCCTATCTCAACTTCCCTTTTGGGACTGGGGTTCTTGGCTTGCTCTGTGCCTTGCACCAACTGTCTGACATCCCTTTTTATTTTTTAGTGTTATTAATTGGACATGATGGGGCAGATCCACATACATACGCTGCGCCCGGCACAGATATCAAATATGCTACGCCGCTGTAACTTACTTTGAGTTGGTTTGAATCCTCAACGAATTTGCGCCGTAAGGTACGGTGGCGTAGTGTATCTCTCGCGGCGGAATTCAAATTGGGCGGGTAGGGGGCGTGTTTCATTTAAATGAAGCGCGTCCCCGCGCCGAATGAACTGCGCATGCGCCGTCCGTAAAAACTCCCAGGGTGCATTGCTCCAAATGACGTCGCAAGGAGGTCATTGTTTTCAACGTGAACGTAAATGGCGTCCAGCCCCATTCATGGACGACTTAGGCAAAAGACGTAAAATTTTCAAAATTAGACGCGGGAACGACGGCCATACTTAACATTGAGTACGCCACCATATAGCAGCTTTAACTATACGACGGAAAAAGCCGAATGGAAACTACGTAAAAAAAATGCGACGGCCGGTTACGTTCATGGATCGTCGGAAATAGCTAATTTGCATACTCGACGCGGATTACGACGGGTGGCGGTAACGCCACCTAGCGGAAGCCGAAAAATTGCATCTAAGATCCGACGGCGTACGAAGACGTACGCCTGTCGGATCTAGCACAGATGCCGTTATATCTTGTTTTGTGGATTACAAAACAAAGATACGACACGCCAAATTTGAAATTACGCGGCGTATCAAGAGATACACCGGTGTAATTTCTTTTAGGATCTGCCCCGATATGTTTTTCATGCCTATATTTATTTATACATTGACAAGTCCTTTCCTCTATCTCCTTCTATATATTTACCCAGTGACTGAACAGGTTTGGCCCAGGATTTGTGCTGAGCCGACCGTGCTGGTCCCTTTGGCTGCCCCCATAGGTGCTTTCATACATTGAATTGAGTAAGTGATTTTATTGGACACTTTGCTTGTTGGTCAACTTTTTATCATGGAACACGGGGCCTGATCCTCAAAAGGGATACGCCGGCGTATCTACTGATACGTCGTCGTATCCCTGTTTCTATCTATGGAACTGATCCACAGAATCAGTTTCACATAGATAGGGAGAAGATCCGACATGTGTAAGGGACTTACACTGTCGGATCTTAGGATGCAGTACCGCAGCCGCCGCTGGGGGCATTTCTCGTTGAAATGCCGCTTCGGGTATGCAAATTAGCACTTACGGAGATCCACAAAGCTTTTACGCTTCGTTTTTTCTCCGTAAGTATTAGTTTGAGTCGCAATATTAGGGCTGCTTTTACAAGGCCTAAACTGTTTAGGCCTTGTAAAAGTAGACCCTTCTATCCCACGTCGCCGTCTTTTTTTTTTTCAATTTTTTTTTTTCCCGCCGCAACTCGTATTTTTTTTTACGCCCGTCGCGATTCTCAAAACCCGGCGCAACGTATAAAATGGCGCAAAGCACGTCGGGAAAATTACGTCGTGAGCATGCGCAGTACGGCCGGCGCGGGTGCACGCCTAATTTAAATGGGACTCGCCCCATTAAATTAGGAACGCCTTGCGCCGGCCGGATTTAAGTTACACAGCCGACAATTTCTAGGTAAGTGCTTTGTGGATCGGGCACTTAGGTAGAAATTTTCCGGCGGTGTAACTTAAATCCGAATATTTAAGTTACACCGGCTGGCTGTGGATTAGGCCCACTATGCTCATTAGGTGCTATGTGTTCCTACAGCTGGGTCTCCTTCTCCCCTCCTGTGGATGAACCTTTTGCCTCTGCACGCAGCATTGATTGGATTTAGGCCCCACGCCGCTTCCCCCTCTCCTGTGGCTGTGGCTTAATATCGGCTTCCCAGTGTTTGGCAGGATCAAGGAGAATTCTCTTTCTTTTCCCCTCTCCCCGGGATAGCACGTCAGCATACTCGCTCTATGTGAAAGCAAATTGAACTGTTTTGATCTCTGTATTTTTGTGACTTTACCTTTTTTTGTTTGTAACATGTATCTTTTTACTATTAATAGAGCTGGCTGTGTTTGATCTCAACCTCACCCCTGAGGAAGCCTTAAAAGGCGAAATATATTGGGCAGTATCATCTTGGTTGTGATCCCATCTTATAACCAGCTATCTGTATCTATACGGGATCCCCAGCGACCCGGAAAATGCATGTTTAATCCAATGTGTTTTTAACCAAATGCTTTGGCTATGTAATGTATCATGTGTCTATGATATATTTTTTTTAAATTATTAAAAACTTCCTGTTATTTCTTTTGATATATAGCACCGCTACAGTCCCACTGTTGTCCATATTTTTCATCCATTAATGTAGAGAATTTGTCTGATCTCCCTATGTTGTTAAACATAACCCCTGACTCAGGTCCTTACACATGTCTAAATGTAGTATTTATGTGTAGGAGGGTTCCACCACCATTGCAAATTGTGTCATATGTTTTACAACTAGGACTCTAATCAGCCTTAACTTTTCCCCATCAGCACTAAATGCAGTCTCTTACCAAGCCAAAACCCACACAGTGACAGCTGTTTAGCTCTCAGCATGCTGACAGTAATTAGCCATAACCAGCCTTCAAAACAGGTGGCATATGCCAGAAACAGGTTGGTCACTTGCTCTCTGGCCTTCCACAGCACATCTGCATTGATTAACTTCTTGTACCCCTGGGACTTAGGACTGTTTTACACCAGAGATGCAGCCTAAAAACATGTTGCAGCAACAGTGGTTAACAGGCTAGCACTTCTGCCTAGCAGAACTGTGGGCCAAATCCTCAAAAGAGATACGACGGCGTATCTACTGATACGCCGTCGTATCCCTGTTTCTAACTATGGAACTGATCCACAGAATCAGTTTCCCATAGTTAGGCAGAAGATCGGACATGTGTAAGGGACTTACACTGCCGGATCTTAGGATGCAGTACCGCATCCGCCGCTGGGGGCATTTCGTGTCGAAATGCCGCCTCGGGTATGCAAATTAGCACTTACGGAGATCCACGAAGCTTTTCAGCTTCGTTTTTCTCCGTAAGATTTAGTTTGCAAACGCAAAATTAGGGCTGCTTTTACAAAGTGTAAAGTTAGTACACCATGTAAAAGCAGACCTTTCTGTCCAGCGACGCGATTTTTTTTTTGTTTTGAATTTTTTTTTTTTTGCCGTATCTTTTTTTTTTTTTCGACGCAACTTTATTGACCCGTCGCGATCCACAAAGCTCGGCGTAACGTAATTTCGCGCTATGCATGTCGGGAAAATGACGTCACGAGCATGCGCAGTACAGCCGGCGCGGGAGCGCGCCTCATTTAAATGGGAATCGCCCCCATTTGAAGAGGAACGCCTTGCGCCGGCGGAATTTAAGTTACACCGCTGCAAATTCCCAGGTAAGTGCTTTGTGGATCGGGCACTAACTTGGGAAATTTGCGGTGGTGTAACTTAAATGGAAAAAGTTAAGTTACGCCGCCTGGCTGAGGATTTGGCCCTGAGTTTCTGAGTTCAAATCCCAATCCTGCTACCTGGCTAGAGGTTTGATGTGGTGGTGTTAATGTTTCTTTTTCACCAGTGCTAACATTTTTGATGGGTTTCACATAATGGAACCCCAAGAAATCACATTATATATCAAGCAAGCCCAGATATGGATGCCTAAGTCTGGTGTGGTGCTCCACACATACTTTAATTGTGTTTGATTTGAAGATTTTTGGGATCACTGATCATGGGCAGATCCTTGGACATGTGGTGTTATTTTGAACTTTACCCTGCACAGATATCAATGCTGAGGCATTTTTTTCATTTGTAAATAGGGATGGGCTTCGATTTCAAGTCCAACATCGGTCATTTGCCCATTCGCCGAACAGCAAATTTTATGGGGCATTTGTGGTAAATTTGAGTGCCCCATAATGCACTGCAAGATCATAGTGCATTGATGTATGATGATTGGCCAAAGCAAACACCTGAGCTGCATGCTTTGGTCAATCACAGCACACTCCTCAGCAAGAGCCATAATTGGCCAAAGGCAGGTTTCCTTTGGCCAATCATGGCTCAGGGGGACTAAGTCCACACCCCAGACTATATAAGGCTGCTTACACAGCACCCGTATAGTGTGTTTTAGTGGACAGAGATAGAGAGATTGAGCTAGGTTAGGCAGGCAGGTCAGTTAGTGGCAGTGTATTTGATATATATATATATAATTACAGTCAAACTAGTGTGTGTGTGTGTGTGTGTATATACAGTGCCTTGCGAAAGTATTCGGCCCCCTTAAACTTTGCGACCTTTTGACACATTTCAGGCTTCAAACATAAATGTATAAAACTGTAATTTAAAGTAAAGTAGAAAACGAAATTTATTGGATATTTCAAACTTTTCTAACAAATAAAACACTGAAAAATTGGGCGTGCACAATTATTCAGCCCCCTTAAGTTAATACATTGTAGCGCCACCTTTTGCTGCGATTACAGCTGTAAGTAGCTTGGGGTATGTCTCTATCAGTTTTGCACATCGAGAGACTGAAATTTTTGCCCATTCCTCCTTGCAAAACCGCTCAAGCTCAGTGAGGTTGGATGGAGAGCGTTTGTGAACAGCAGTTTTCAGTTCTTTCCACAGATTCTCGATTGGATTCAGGTCTGGACTTTGACTTGGCCATTCTAACACCTGGATATGTTTATTTGTGAACCATTCCATTGTAGATTTTGCTTTATGTTTCGGATCATTGTCTTGTTGGAAGACAAATCTCCGTCCCAGTCTCAGGTCTTTTGCAGACTCCATCAGGTTTTCTTCCAGAATGGTCCTGTATTTGGCTCCATCCATCTTCCCATCAATTTTAACCATCTTCCCTGTCCCTGCTGAAGAAAAGCAGGCCTAAACCATGATGCTGCCACCACCATGTTTCACAGTGGGGATGGTGTGTTCAGGGTGATGAGCTGTGTTGCTTTTATGCCAAACATAAAGTTTTTCATTGTTGCCAAAAAGTTCGATTTTGGTTTCATCTGACCAGAGCACCTTCTTCCACATGTTTGGTGTGTCTCCCAGGTGGCTTGTGGCAAACTTTAAACAACACTTTTTATGGATATCTTTAAGAAATGGCTTTCTTCTTGCCTCTCTTCCATAAAGGCCAGATTTGTGCAGTATACGACTGATTGTTGTCCTATGGACAGAGTCTCCCACCTCAGCTGTAGATCTCTGCAGTTCATCCAGAGTGATCATGGGCCTCTTGGCTGCATCTCTGATCAGTCTTCTCCTTGTATGAGCTGAAAGTTTAGAGGGACGGCCAGGTCTTCATTAGTGATGGCGCAAACCTAAAATTTTTGGTTCGCGAACGCGAATTTCCGCAAATGTTCGCGAACGGGCGAACCGCCATAGACTTCAATGGGCAGGCGAATTTTAAAACCCACAGGGACTCTTTCTGGCCACAATAGTGATGGAAAAGTTGTTTCAAGGGGATTATCACATGGACTGTGGCATGCCGGAGGGGGTTCCATGGCAAAACTCCCATGGAAAATTACGTAGTTGTCGCAGAGTCCTTTTATAATCCATAAAGGGCATAAATCACCTAACATTCATAAATTGTTTGGAATAACGTGCTTTAAAACATCAGGTATGATGTTGTATCGATCAGGCAGTGTAAGGGTTAGGGTTAGGGTTACAGACAGGGTTAGGGTTACAGATAGGGTTAGGGTTACAGACAGGGTTAGGGTTAGGGTTCCAGATAGGGTTAGGGTTACAGACAGGGTTAGGGTTACAGATAGGGTTAGGGTTAGGGTTACAGTCTGTAACCCTAACCCAGTCTGTAACCCTAACCCTAGCTGTAACCCTAACCCTGTCTGTAACAGGGTTAGGGTTCACAATGGCAGACCAAACTTCCTGTTTAACACACAGCAAACAACCGCAAACAGTCCATTTGCACAACCGCAAACTCCCCATTTACACAAGGTTGGATACCAAGCTAGCCATGTCCCCTTCCTTGTCCTCACTGATGTCATTGAATATCTCTTCCTCCACCCAGCCATGTACAACACCAAGGGTCCCTGAAAGGTGACAACAAGCCCCTTGGGACGCCTGCTATGGTTGGTCTTCCACTTCCTCAAAGCCACCTTCCTCCTCTGACTCCTCTTCTTCAGACTCCTCTCTCTCAGAAAGAAGATTTGCGGTCCAAGGACCTAGACTATGGAACGCTTTACCAACCAGCATTCGGTTGTAGGAGAATCACTTGGCCTTTAGGAGAAAGATCAAAACCCATCTCTTTTGAGGACAAAGGAGAAAGGGACAACGAGCACCCAGAGGCGATTCAGTTCGCATGCTGCTGCGCTATATAAGTTTCTTCCTCACTCACTCAATGTGTGTTGCCGCAGGTCCAGCAATCGACGACGACAAGGCTGCTTCTGGTGGTGATGGTGAGCACATCTCTTCCTCTTCATGCTCATCTACGGCGTGATCCAGCACTCTTCACAGGGCACACTCCAGAAAAATTGCATATGGGATGAGGTCGATGATGTTAAGGACAAAAAGAATTCGCGCTAACCAAAAACAGAATAAATTATGAAAAATTATGTAGGTATGTTAATACCGAAGGCAGCAATAAACAGTGCATATACAAAAAAATACCATAAAGAAAAGAAAAAACTGCGCCAACACTAAAAACCAGCGTTGAAACTGGAAAAATTGTTCAATATAAATTGAAACATAAAATCAAATATTGAAAAAATTAACTAAAAAATTAAATAGTCCAAAATAAGGTAAAATTAAATGTCCTGATGAAAAAGACACTGAATAATGCAGCAATGGACTGTACAACTGGATTCTGATGACACCACGGTGAGAGGTATTAAAAATCAGTGAAGCCACCACCACATAGATAGCCTCTTACCAGATGGCTAAAAGGGAATAGCCTTAAACCAGATACACCATTCTCCAGAGGAATCCTAATCACAATCATCCACGGGGAAGATCACCAGGGGAGAGGAGCCTGCTATCAACGAATCCAATCCTCCACACAGAGACAGAGTGGCAGTCCTTCCGCTCAGAGATCACCTAGTCCCCAGAATAAAAAACAAACTGATAGTGTGATACCGCTTTGGGGGTGTTTATTAAATAAAAAAGATTGTACTTACAATGTTCTAAAAACAACAGGCGTAAAAACAAAGTGCCGGCCGGCAACGAGAGCCCTTCCTCGTTCTCATAGAGTGCGGTAGCGTCACTGAATGCACGTCCAAGACGCGTTTCGTCATAGGCTGACGTTATCAATGATAACGTCAGCCTATGACGAAACGTGTCTGGGACGTGCATTCAGTCTGGGACGTGCATTCAGTGACGCTACCGCGCTCTATGCGCTCTATGTGTACGAGGAAGGGCTCTCGTTGCCGGCCGGCACTTTGTTTTTACGCCTGTTGTTTTTAGAACATTGTAAGTACAATCTTTTTTATTTAATAACCACCCCCAAAACGGTATCACACTATCAGTTTGTTTTTTATTCTGGGGAATATGTGATCTCTGAGCGGAAGGGCTGCCACTCTGTCTCTGTGTGGAGGATTGGATTCGTTGATAGCAGGCTCCTCTCCCCTGGTGATCTTCCCCGTGGATGATTGTGATTAGGATTCCTCTGGAGAATGGTGTATCTGGTTTAAGGCTATTCCCTTTTAGCCATCTGGTAAGAGGCTATCTATGTGGTGGTGGCTTCACTGATTTTTAATACCTCTCACCGTGGTGTCATCAGAATCCAGTTGTACAGTCCATTGCTGCATTATTCAGTGTCTTTTTCATCAGGACATTTAATTTTACCTTATTTTGGACTATTTCATTTATTAGTTAATTTTTTCAATATTTGATTTTATGTTTCAATTTATATTGAACAATTTTTCCAGTTTCAACGCTGGTTTTTAGTGTTGGCGCAGTTTTTTCTTTTCTTTAAGGTCGATGATGTTGCCTTGGGTTTGACTGACCAGGTTTTTCACCTCCGCAAAAGCAGGGCCGTTTGAAGGAATTTGGGGGCCCCAAGCAAAATGGACATGGAGGCCCCCAAACCCCAGCCCCCCCCCCGCACGCAAAGCCTACAGGAACCACAGCATAGCGATACAGTTTACGTTCACCCAGTGCACAAAGCAAGGTCCATAAAGACATGGATGAGTGAGTTTGGGGTGGAGGAACTTGACTGGCCTGCACAGAGTCCTGACCTCGACCCGATAGAACACCTTTTTGGATGAATTAGATTGGAAACTACGAACCAGGCCTTCTTGTCCAACATCAGTGCCTGACCTCACAAATGGTCTCCTGCCCATCATACGCAGCCACCGTGCCCCATCATATGTAGCCACCATGCCCCATCAAATGTAGCCACCGTGCCAAATCAAATTCAGCCACCTTGCCGAATCAAATGCAGCCACCATGCCCCATAAAATGCAGCCACCGTGCCCCATCAAATGCAGCAACCGTGCCCATCAAATGCAGCCACCGTGCCCATCAAATGCAGCGACTGTGCCCATCAAATGCAGCGACTGTTCCCCATCATATGCAGCGACTGTGCCCCATCAAATGCAGCGACTGTTCCCCATCATATGCAGCCACTGTGCCCCATCATATGCAGCGACTTTGCCCCATCAAATGCAACGACTGTGCCCATCAAATGCAGCGATTGTTCCCCATCATATGCAGCCACCTTGCCCATCAAATGCAGCCACCTTGCCCATCAAATGCAGTGACTGCCCCATCAAATGCAGCCACTGTTCCCCATCATATGCAGCCACTGTGCCCCATCATATGCAGCCACCGTGCCCCATCAAATGCAGCGACTGTGCCCATCAAATGCAGCGACTGTTCCCCATCATATGCAGCCACTGTGACCCATCAAATGCAGCCACTGTGCCCCATTAATTGCAGCCACTGTGCCCCATTAATTGCAGCCACTGTGCCCCATCATATGCAGCCACTGTGCCCCATCAAATGCAGCGACTGTGTCCATCATATACAACCTCTGTGCCCACATGTGCTAGGGGGGTCAGATACTGTATGTGCTGGGGGGGCTTTGTAAGAGAAAGGAACCAGTGCAAGGGGGATGGGTAGGGGGTAGACACTCTCCCCCCTTCCTCCTCCAGCTACAAAGCAAAGCATAATAAAAACTTTAGAGCAGACCTGAGATCAGAGCGTCCCTTCTCCCCCTCCTCCTCTTCCTCCTCGTGTGTGTGTACTGTTTACAGAATGGACTGAGGAGGGGAGGAGCTTTGATACACTGACGCTGATCTGCTCAAGCAAGCGGAGAGGGACGAAAAAAAAAAAAAAAGTTAAAAGTAACAGACATCGCAGGAAATATCCAGCAGCCACACAGCCCAGTTCCCCCCTGCTTCTCTCCCCTCAGCAAACGAAAGCCCCCATCCCTGCAGCGGAATGAACAGGCTCCTGCTTGGGGGCCCCTGGCCAGCTCGAGGCCCCAAGCAGTTGCTTGCTTTGCCTGTCTAGTCCTGGAAGGCCTCCAAGGAGAGGCAGATGCTCATAGGCCACTAAAAGGGGGCAAGCAACCTCTAAAATAATATTTAACCACTTGTTTACTGGGAACTTTAACCCCCCTTCTGCCCAGACCAATTTTTAGCTTTCAGCGCTGTCACACTTTGATTGCTACACTGTACTGAAGGACACCAATAGGCACTGATAGAAGGCACTGATAGCTGGCACTGATGGGCACTGATAGGTGGCAGTGACGGGCACTTTTGGGTGGCAGTGATGGAGAGTGATGGGCACTGGTAGGTGACACTCATAGGCAGCACTGCTAGGTGGCACTGATTAAGCATTGATTGGCACCACTGGTGGGCATTCCTAGGTGGCACTCGTGGGCATTAATAGTTGACACTGATTGGTGGCACTGATATACACTGGTGGGCAATGATATGCACTGTGTGGGCACTGGCAGGTGGCACTGCTGGGCACAGATGAGGCAGTTGTGCCTCTTCCTCTTCGGGACCGATGTCCCTTACACAGAAGGCGGCGATCAGCTTTTTTTCCCAGGGGTGCAACGATTACCGATCTTATGTTTACATCACGTGATCAGCTGTCATTGGCTGTCTGCTGATCACGTGGTAAGGGCCCGAGTTCTGCCACCACCAACACCTAAGGCCCAATTTTCAGCAGAGTATATAGTGCAGTCTGTATAGTTTGTATACTGCAGTTCAGATTATATAGTGCAATCCGTACAGTGGCGGAATTTTCATAGTCGCAACGGTCGCGTCCGGGGGGCCCACGTGACTGTCACACAATAGTGTTTGTTTCTGATGCGGTGCGCACTGCGTGCTGTTCGTTCAGCCGCGGGGCGTGCCGCTAGACCTGAAAAACAATGCAGAGGCTGAGGCAGCGTCTCACACTGTATTGAGATTGTGGACCGTGCGACCATCCCCGCCCCCGCCTCCGCCTATCCAGAGACACAGACAGATGTAGGGAGGCGGGGCGGACTCTGCAGCAGCGTGTCCCAGGCACGAGGCAAGGCATCCTGGCGGGAGAAGGCACAGCACAGCCGCACAGTGACGGTGAGTGACCAAGCCAGGCCACAGAACAGAAAGTGGGGGATAGACTGTCTGACGGTAAGTCAATCAAAAGTGACAGTCAGATCACTCAGCTCAGCAATTGATACCATCCTCCTCCACCACCTGGCTGTGCCTCTTACTGATCCCATCCCCCCACAGGCCCCACCACTGATCTCATCCCTATCCCCCCATTACTTCTACAACAGATGTGATAGGGGGATAGGGATGAGATCAGTGGTGGGGGATGGGGTCAGTAAGAGGCACAGGTGGTGGTGGGAGAGGATGGCACCACCGCTGCCACCTCCCACAAGTACTACCAGTCCACCACTGGTACTTGATGGGGGTGGTAGCGGTAATACTTGAGGGGGGGTGGCAGCAGTGGTACTTAAAGAGGGGTGGCCGTGGTGGTACTTGAGGCTGATGGCAGTGGTGGTGCCAGTGGCGGAATTTTCATAGTCGCAGCAGCGACCGGGCCCTGTAAGTCCGGGGGGCCCACGTGACTGTCACACATAGTGTTTGTTGGCTGATGCGGTGCGCACTGCGTGCTGTTCGTTCAGCCACGGGGCGTGCTTTTGCCGCTGAGCCTGAGAAAAACAATGCAGAGGCTGAGGCAGCGTCTCACACTGACTGAGATTGTGGACCGCCCCCACCTATCCAGAGACACAGACAGATGTAGGGAGGCGGGGCGGACTCTGCAGCAGCGTGCGCGCGTGTAGCTACCCGGTGTCCCAGGCATGAGGCAAGGCATCCTGGCGGGAGAAGGCACAGCACAGCCGCACAGTGACGGTGATAGAGTGACCCAGGCCACAGAACAGAAAGTGGGGGATAGACTGACGGTAAGTCAATCAAAAGTGACAGTCAGAGATCACTCAGCTCAGCAATTGATACCATCCTCCTCCACCTCCTGGCTGTGCCTCTTACTGATCCCATCCCCCCACCACTGATCTAATCCCTATCCCCCCATTACTTCTACAACAGATGTGATGGGGGGATAGGGATGAGATCAGTGGTGGGGGATGGGGTCAGTAAGAGGCACAGGTGGTGGTGGGAGAGGATGGCACCAGCGCTGCCACCTCCCACAAGTACTACCAGTCCACCGCTGGTACTTGATGGGGGTGGTAGCGGTAATACTTGAGGGGGGGTGGCAGCAGTGGTACTTAAAGAGGGGTGGTAGTGGTGGTACTTGAGGCTGATGGCAGTGGTGGTGCCATCCTCTCCCACCACCACCTGTGCCTCTTACTGATCCTATCCCCTACCACTGATCTCATCCCTATACCCCTCATTCCTTCTACAACAGAGGTGATAGGGGGATAGGGATGAGATCAGTGGTGAGGGGATGGGATCAGTAAGAGGCACAGGTGGTGGTGGGAGAGGATGGCACCACCGCAGCCACCCCCCCTCAAATACAACCCCACCCCCCCCCTCAACACCAGCACTTCCACTGATCCCATCCCTCCTCCCCATCAGCACTGTTCCTGATCACATTCCCCAGGTCAGATTTAATTGATCCTATGATTGCTTCATAGGATCAGCAACCAATGTATTGCTTAATTTACGTGAAATCGCTGGTGATATGGCCAGTCCCTCTGTTTTCCTATTAAAAACTTACCACACTAGGCAGGAGCGTACAGCATGGTCAGTACTCTAGTTAGGCTGGTAACTGAGTGTGCTCTCCTCCAATGATCAATATTGTCCTGACACATCCCCCCCGCACAGCCATACACTGGGAAGATCAAGGTGCTTTTGCTTCTCCTTTCCCCAGATCTTATGCAGTTGAGAACAGAGGGAATGTGATAATTTTGTTAAAAAAAGGGGATTTTTTTTTAATATATATCTATATACAAAGGTTTTGCCTTTCATTTCCATTTTAAACTGAATGGGTTGTTTTACAAGATGATCGTTTACATTTTCTCGTTTACATTTTCTCAAGTAACCAACTTCAACTCTCTGTCTAGAATTCCTGGAAGGTCAGGTAGAGCTTCGCCTTTCTGGTGGACCCTCACAAGCCGCTTGAAGACTTGCAACGGGCAGATTTGCAGGTATGATGAGCCAATATCCGTACCAGATTCATATGACTATGTTATAGACTCTTATTTCTTAGGCCAGGCATGTCCAAAGTCCGGCCCGTGGGCCGTCCGGTTTTGAACGGCCCCTCTGGGTATCTAAACATATATATCTTTTGTGGCCCCTGACGATCTCCCAGCGTCGGGGCCACAAAAGATATATAGGCTGGCTGCCTCGGAGGGGACAGGGAGGAGGCGGGATGAGTAACGTGCACACAGGAGGAGTATATCCTGTTTACACGGCAGCCTCTGTAATAAGAAGTCCCTTCTCCGGCACTGCCATTGGATGACTGATCTGTCCATCAAAGGAGGTGGGACTTTCTATTAAAGAGGCCGCCCTGTAAACAGGAAATTCTCCTGTATGTAATCCTTGGGGCTCGTCCTGCCCCCTCCCTGCCCCTCCAAGGCTGCACTGATGGCAATGGTGAGTGCATGCCTGGCAATTCCTGGCAATGGCGGGTGCTGCATTCCTGGCAATGGTGGGTGCTGCATTCATGGCAATTGGGGGTCTTCAGGTGGTCACTGACCGTTATTTTGCTTCACAGTTCTTTATTTAAAATCTTAAGTTTTTTTCCCCCTAAAACTTCCCTCTTAAAGCGGATGTCCCGCGGCCAATTTTTTATTTTTTTTATTTTTTTGGGGCATTCAATTGTATTTTGCAATGAAAAGTAATACTCACTTATTTGGTGTCTGTAAATATCCCCTGTCCGTTTTTGTGCACAAGAAGAACTTATAAAATGCAATAGATGCAGTTTCCATTTTGCCTGTGGGCAATGTGAAGCCCACAAGCACGTCGACTTCCGGATTTCCATCTAAACGGGCGTCACATTCGGCTCTCCTATCACAGATTGCTCTGGAAGTGACGTCCCATTGTCGTCGCCATCTTGCTACACCGCTTGACCCTTCTCACTCTATCATTACTGTGCATGAGTGTGGGGTGTAGCAAGATGGCGGCGACGGAACGTCACTTCCAGATCAATCTGTGATGGGGAGCCTGATGTGACGAGCCAGCGTCGCGCTTTAGGAAATCCCGCGATAACTCCGAGGAAACCTCTGCAGGGTATGATGCTCTGCCCGAAGAAAACCCGCAAAGGAGAGACAGGAAGCCGAGTGACAGCTGCTGCTAACAAAGGTACTGTCACAGAAAAAAAAATAAAGTTCTGTTCCGTTCTGCATTCTTGTCTGTTTTTTGATTAAGCCAATGTCTTTAAATAGGGTGGAGCTCCACTTTAAAGCTGTTGTATACCCGCTGACAGTTTTTTTTATTTTTTATTTTTTTTACACCTGTAAGGCAACAGGCATAATAAGCTAGTATGCACCGCATACTAGCTCATTATGAAATACTTACCTTAGAACATGGGTGCTCAACCTGTGGCCCTCCAGCTGTTTCAGGACTACAATTCCCATGAGGCATTGCAAGCTACTGACTGTTACAATCATGACTCCCAAAGTCAGAGTCATGATGGGACTTGAAGTTCTGCAACAGCTGGAGGGCCACAGGTTGAGCACCCATGCCTTAGAACGAGGCGTCGGTATCTCAGCCGGTCCACGCCGAGGGAGATGACATGTTGCCTCGGCGTGTCTTCCGGATATCACAGCTCCAGTGCTGTGAGTGGCTGGAGCCGCTATGTCGTCACTCCCGCGCGCATGCAACTCCTTTGCAGCAAGGTCCGGCGTCTGCTGGGCTTTCAGCCAAGAATACCCGATGCTCATGCACCGCTGAAGTCAGCGGCGCATTACAAGGGGAATATCTACTAAACTGTACAGGTTTAGGAGATATTCTTTTTACCTACAGGTAAGCCTTATTATAGGCCTTATAGGCTTATCGGTAGGTAAAAATTAGCAAACGGGATTTACAGCCACTTTACTAAAAGACCTGATTAATCCTGATGATCAGCTCCATCTCGTGGTCATAACGGTGTATTTCAGGAAAATACTGCATTATGGCGACATAGGAAATTAAAAAATTGCATAGCAATTCTTTTATAATTGAAACACAAAAAGTTGATGAATATGTTTAACCCCTTAATGACTGAGGGGGAAAAAATGTTAATGCCTAATTTTGCACCTTTGACATGTGTTAGTAAAACTGTACATATCATCACAACTACTTTGTGTATCCAGGTGGATTATACCTTTTTTCAGCATGAATTGGGCATTATTTAGTTAGTAAAGGATATTAGATATCTCATTTTTTATTGGGGGGGGGGGCAAAATAGTAAAAAAACTAAATAAATTATACAGAATATATATTTTTTTAATTTAATGACTAAACAATGGCAGTTGTGGACTGTTTGTATTCTCCATGATGCTCAGCCAGCCATGCTTTATGGGAAAAGGTAATCCAAAATAGAGTGACAATGGTTATCTAGCATTGTACTGTGGAAAAAAACAATGTGATACTGAATACTGAAGCATTATTTTTCTTTGGTGTTTGTGTGCTTTTAGTGACCACAGCTTAGTTCCTTTTATGCAGAGTAAAACCTAACTAGAGAGTTTATGCACTATCGCACAAATTTAGGCAATTTGCAGATAAAAAGATAGAGCACTTAACTTGGACATAAGACTGAATATGGAATAGAATCCCAGAAAATGGTCATGCTGCACCATGGTGGGAGTCCATTTACTATAAAGCTTTGTCTAATTTGACTAGTTTTTACTTGGAATGACCAAGGCTAATTCTGGGTCACTTCTATGAAAGTGTGATTTAATGGCTCCATACATAAATTTTGAAAATGTTTTGAAAAATTCATTGTGCCGCCCCAGAAATATAGCTGTACTGGGGCTGAACTATGACTATATACAAAAGTTAATAATAGTTTACAACATATCGGTTAATACTACCCTAGTTGTCCTGTTCATTGTGAATATTGAACAATGCTAGACTATAAAATGTGTATCTGTTCATCTCATGTAATCCTAGGTATTATATATGGAGTGCCTTTCCTGAAGAGCTTGTATAATATGACTCTATTATACTTTTATTTACAGAAAAAAACAAAAAACGTTTCCATCATAATGTCATCCACACAGTCCAAGAGTGGTGCTCAGAAACGTAAAAAGGCTAAGGAAGAGCAATAAAAAATTCAAAAACTGCATAAAATAAGTCGCTTCTTTTCCACCCCTAAAACTGTGGCTGAAGGTTCTAGAGATAGTGAGGAAACTGAAAAAAGTATTCCGGAAAGTGTAAATATCGCACGGATCAGTGAGGTGACAGTCAGTGAAGAAACTTGCTCTACTGAATTTTCACTAGGAGAGGACAACAGTAATCCACTTGAAGGCTGTAGCTTTACACAAGACCAACCTCTTGGCACCACCCCAAATACTAGTGAAGATGACGATTTGGAGAGCAGTAGAGCATCTTCAGGTGGTGCTATTGAAAGTAGTATTGTTGGTGAGAAATATGTGACTGATAGGGGACATTACCTAGTCACAATAACGGATCCAAATGTTAAAAGGGTTATATTGGCTCATGGTCCATGCAGACCTCCAGGACCTTTCCCCCGGGATAATGATACTAAGAGATGCTTTTCTGAAAGCTATTTTGAGCGAGTCACCAAGACAGGGCTTAAACTACCTTTAATGTGGCTTTGTTACTCTCCAAAGCTTAAAGGGGTTGTAAAGGAAACATTTTTTTGCCTAAAATTAATGTCTGCAAGGTTGACAGACAGAAAAGTGTAATGATTCTGTTAAAAAAAATGAGTAAATAACCATTAAATTCCTTCATCTATATCACCTTCGGCATTCTAGTTTCTGTTATCTCATTCACTTCCTGGTTTGCGGCGCTTGTTCATGTAAGAACTACATTTACCAGTATGAATTGCGGCACGCCAAGTAATTCACACCTCCTTGAAGTCTAACACATAGATAGCATCCTGCCGCACAGATGTAGTTCCCAGGAGGGGGTGAGCATGTTACTGACCACCGCAGTAAACCCTCCCGTCACGGTGGTCAGTAAAATCAGACAAGCAGGAAGTGAACAGAACAGAGAAGAAATAGAGCAACTTCTGAGCAAAAACTAACAATGAGGAAGTGAAAAGAGGAATGTCTGCAGGTAAAGGATGCTTATTATGAAAAAAAAATGTTTTCCTTTACAACCCCTTTAATGCAGCGTACTGTGAACCATGCTGGCTGTTTGCAGACCGTAAAAAAGGAGGATTTGAACCTGCATGGGCAAAAGGGATCCAGAAGTGGCAGAGGCTGTCTGCTAAAATTCAGATCCATGAGTCTTCACAACTTCACATGGAAGCATGTGTACTCTACGATCAGTGGAGGTGTAATAAAACAATTGATGAGGAAAATGAAAAAAAAATATGACAGCAAAAAAACTTTTGGAGGCAGGTCCTACAAAGAATTGTTAATGTAACATTAACAATGGCAATGGCTAATCTAGCCTTTCTTGGTCATAGAGAGCGCCTGGGAGAGGTTAACAATGGAAACTTTCTCTCCATCATAGAGCTACTTGCCGAATATGACCCAATTTTAAAGGAACTTCTACAGTTACCCCAAGGCACATTTAAATATTTGAGCCCCAAAATACAAAATGAGTTAATAGAAATTCTGTCCAATAAAGTGCAAAGTGAAATTGTTTCTGAAATAAAAAAAACACAATTTTATTCTATAATAATGGACACAACCCAGGACATATCCAACGTAGATCAGATGAGTCAGATATTTCGATATGTGTCTGTGGAAAGAGATGCGAATCGGCGAGCCTGCAGTATAACAATAAATAAGGCTTTCTTAGGGTTCCATGCCATTGAAGATCAGAGTGCAGCACAGATTGCTAGCAATATTGTTGCCTGCATCGAGAGCAAGGGCCTTGAAATATCAAAGTGTCGTGGTCAGGGGTATGATGGTGCAGCAACAATGAGTGGTGTTTATTCTGGTGTGCAGGCTAGGATAGCAAATATGGAAAAAAATGCCCTCTATGTTCATTGTGCAGCACACAATTTAAATCTTGTCATTCAGGATGCTGTTTCTGACATACCGGAAGTTTCTAGATTTTTTGATGTGGTGCATAATTTATACACCTTCTTTGGGGAAAGCATACGCAGATGAGCCTTTCTCTCATCATTCACATCTGAATCCTCTGTCACACTGAAACGGCTTTGCCCTACACGGTGGTCTTCTAGACATGATTCCCTGCTTGCACTTTGTTTCCGTTTTCTAGACATTATGCAAGCTTTGTCAAAAATAATCCTTCTTTCGTCAAAACCAAAAGAAAGAGCTGACGCTGCAAATCTAAAAAAGAAAATTGAATCTTTTGAGTTT
This sequence comes from Rana temporaria, assembly GCF_905171775.1. Classification (NCBI taxonomy): domain Eukaryota; kingdom Metazoa; phylum Chordata; class Amphibia; order Anura; family Ranidae; genus Rana; species Rana temporaria. Next base: position 37,891,146 of record NC_053492.1, on the reverse strand, counting down.
GTGCTTCTTATCGCCCTGCAAACTAAAATCTTGAACCATGTGAATGCAATTTCAAAAGCCTTGCAATCAAAAGACATCTGTCTGGAGCAGTGAAGCTCATTCAGAATGCGGTTACAGCCCTTTCCAGCTACAGGGATCATTTCGAAGAAGCCAAAGAAACTGCAGTGACACTTGCAGAAAAGTGGGGAATTGAAGTAAAGTTTTCAAATAAAAGATTAAAAAAAGTAAAGTGCCACTTTGATGAGCTGTGTATTGATGAAAGATTATCTGATCCAGAGGAACGCTTTAAAACAACTGTATTTTATAGATGTTTGGATATGATTATAAACCAGCTGTCAGACCGATTTACTGGAATGAATGCAGTCCATCATAGATTTGAGATAGTTCAGCCTGCCATTCTTGCTTCTCAATCTGATGACAATCTGATTGCAGCAGCATCAAAACTGCATGAATTTTATAAGGAGGATCTATCACCAGATTTTCCTGGGCAGCTTCTTTCATTCCGTTCAGCACTTCAAGAAGAGGTTCGCAGTTGTTCCACTGTAAAGGATCTTGCTCACCTACTACTTGTTGAAAACAGTGCACTGTCTTCTACTGTCCCAGATGTCTGCATAGCATTACTGCTGTTCCTCACACTCCCAGTAACCGTAGCAACTGCAGAAAGGTCTTTTTCAAAATTAAAACGAATTAAAAGTTATTTGAGAAACACCATGTCTCAACAAAGACTCACTGGACTTGCTTTGTTAAGCATAGAAAATGAGAGAGCTAGAAGACTCAACATTGAAAGCATTGTAGATGACTTTGCTGAAGCAAAAGCAAGGCGTCGTCATTTTTAATGACCGTAGTAAGTTTGCAGTTATATCTGTTCTGTTATAAGTTACACTATACCAGCCTTTCTCAACCTTTTTACCCCAGAGGAATCCTTTAATACATTTTCAGGTCTTGGGGAACTTTTACTAAAACCTATCCATTAGGGGTCATTGGGAGGAATGAAGTCTATATTGGTAGTCAGTAGACATGTGCAGACTGGAATATTTTGTTTCGTTTTTTCGTTTTCGTTTGGAAAATAAATTTATTTAGTTACTCCCGAAAATCGTTTTGATTTATTTCGTTTTTCGTTGGGGAATAGCTTTCGTCCGAAAATCCAATAATACTTGGTTTCTGTCGAATGGTCAAAAGAATATTCGCCGGAACGTCGAATCTTTGTTGGTTCCTGTCTAATGGTCAAAAAATATTCAACGGACTGTCGAATCTTTACGTTGAATCGTACATTTCTGTTCGAATATTCCGCCTACAAGAATTCTAATGTTGTATGACTAGTAATAATGTCGAATCTATTCTCTATAATGTCGAATCTATTTTCTCATAAATCGAAATCTATTCTCTGTAATGTCGAATCTATTATTTCTATAGTGTCGAATCTTTTCTCTATGATGTCGAATCTTTTCCCTATAATGTCGAATCTCTCTATATCGAATTTTTACCGCAACAAAAACGAAAAAAAAGCATTTTTTATGTCGGTTCTTTCGGTTTTCGTTTCTTGCAGTTTCGTTATCGTTTGTTAAAACGATAACGAAAAAAACAGATTTTCGGACGAAAATGCATTCTAACGAAAACGAATGCACATGTCTAGTGGTCAGTGGGAAGAATGTCTTTCTTACATTGGTGGTCAGAATGCCACCTTTCAGATGGCTAAATAGATCAAATTGCCCTGGATCAAAGCAAATGCCATCATATAGGAGGTCAATCAGCCACAGCTCATTTCCAACCTCTGTGGAAACTCTAGGGTTTCTCTGAAGCTTTGTTGAGAAAGGCTGCCCTAAACACTTTTTCAGTTGTGTTACCAGTTACACTAACCCATTTTTATGGTTGAACCTTGCATGCTTGGTTCCAAGTTAAACTAACCAGTTGAGTTGAATGCTTGCTATTATCAATAAACCATGCTAATATATATAAACATTTCTATATTACAGGTCTTTCTTCACAGAAACAAAGTTAAATGTGTGAATAGTTTTAAGTTCTAAAAAAAGTTGGACGCTATTGTTGGCCCTGTTGTGGACCCTTTTTTGAAGATTTTCTTCTACCTTTGTGAAGATTTTTTTACTTGATGTGATTGTAGCCTCGGACAGTACTCAATTTTCAGTTAGTATATTACAGAAACACACATTGTACATTATATATTACTGTAATAGAGTGGATTATAGCATTTTACAAGCATTTTAACTCCCACTGGGGATTCCTGACAGGCAGGGAGAGGGTGAGAGAAGACATCACATTACATGGTAAGACCTACCCTGAAAATTAGCCCTACTGTGTCTTGTTGCCAAAATAATTATAAGACCCGGGCTTATTTTCGAGGAAACACGGTATATATAATACAGTGCAGGGTATATAGTGCAGTGTACAATATATAATATAGTGTATTGAAGTGGCTAAGGGGAGCCCTATGACATAATTAAGAAAAAAACAGCATTAAAAAAAATAATAATAATTGGCGTGGAGTTCCAAACAAAATTAGCATTTTTTAAATGTATGTCCTTTAATCCTGCGTTTTTATAATATAAATCCGGTCACTTACTATTTTACAATCCGCCGCCGCTCCACATTGTTATTCAAAAAAGATAGTCTTATAAACAAAGGGGTAGATTCAGGTAGGGAGCGCGTATTTGTGTGCGGGCGTAACGTATCCTATTTACGCTACGCCTCCGCAACTTTGACAGGCAAGTGCATTATTCACAAAGCACTTGCTCCGTAAGTTGCGGCGGCATAGCGTAAATTGGCCGGCGTAAGCCCGCCTAATTCAAATTTGTAAGATGTGGGCGTGTTTTATGCAAAATCATCGTGACCCCACGTAAATGACGCTTTTTACGAACGACGCATTCGCCGTCCGTGAAAGTATCCCAGTGCGCATGCTCCAAATTAACCCGCAAAAAGCCAATGCTTTCGACATGAACGTAAATTACGCCCAGCCCTATTCGCGAACAACTTACGCAAACGACGTAATCGACAGAAAATTCGACGCTGGCCCGACATCCATACTTAACATTGGCTGCGCCTCATATAGCAGGGGTAACTTTACGCCGGAAAAAGCTTTACGTAAACGGCGTATCTGTACTGCGACGGCCGGGCGTACGTTCTTGAATAGGTGTATCTAGCTGATTTACATATTCTAGGCGTAAATCAGCGTACACGCCCCTAGCGGCCAGCATAAATATGCAGTTAAGATACAACGGCGTAGGAGACTTACGCTGGTCATATCTTAGACAAATTCTGGCGTATCTGATTCTTTTAATCAAGCGCCAAGATACAACGCCTCACACTCGGAGATACGACGGCGTATCTGGAAATACGCCATCGTATCTCCTACCTAAATCTGGCCCTATGTCCACACCGTTGTCATTTTGCTTGTGGGCATTGTGAAGCCCACAAGCACATACTTCCTGGAAGTCTTGGATGGGGAGTGATAATTGGGTAGCGCACTGCATCCTGTTAAATGACACACATTTCCCAGGAGCATATTTCGTGGGACCGCATAGCAACAGGCATTTCCAGATGAGTAAAAAAAAAAAACATTTTCTTTTTTTTTTCTTTTTTAGGTCTAATGAGCACAATAATGAAAAAAAAATTGGGATGGAAACTCCACTTTAATATCCATACCAGACCCAAATGGCATGGTATGGACTGGGGGGAAACCACGCTGGTTTTTTAAAATATTTTTTTATTTATATTGCCGGGATCTGGCAATACATTAAAGCCGTGAACAATTTAAAATAAAAAAATTACACTTTTCTAAACATGGGAAAAATGTGCTACTTTACAGGGGGACTAAGGGGACCCACCCCCCCCCCCCCATACACGATATTTAAAGGAATACTTCATTTTTATAATTTTTATTGTTTCACTTAAACTATTCTTAAAATCACTGCTCCTGAACAAATGTCAGTTTTAAAAACTTTTTTTTGCATTGATACATGTCCCCTCGGGCAGTACCCGGGTCCACAAACACTTGTTATGGTAATAACATGCATATAAGCCTTTAAAATTAGCACTTTTCATTTTTAAGGTTTGTGTCCCATAGACTTTAACAGTGTTTGCATGTTTGCACAAATTATTTTTTTCAGTGTCTTTTTTTGTTTATAGCGCAAAAAATAAAAATTGCAGAGATGATCAAATACCACCAAAAGAAAGCTCTTTGTGGGAAAAAAATGATAAAAATATAATTTGGGTACAGTGTTGTCTGACCGCGCAATTGTCATTCAAAATGCGTCAGCGCTGAAAGCTGAAAATTGGTCTGGACACGAAGGGGGTTTAAGTGCCCAGTAATGAAGTGGTTAAGTAGAATCTGTTTGTAATTTTGAACTGGTACTTTTTTTAAAGTGTAGCTCCAGCCAAAAAAATCTATTTTTAAGCTTTTTGGAAAACATAGAGAATGGTTATCACCCCTGTAACATTGTTTTGCTGTCTGTGTTTTTTTTTTGTGAAACAAGAATTGGTGATAAAGCATCAGTGGACAGGAGACACCTCTTACAGAAGAGAATTTCCCTTCCTAGGGGTAGATTTCCTCTCACTTACTGTTGTCTTCTTCCGTTTGCAAGTAGGAGTCGTTTCTAAGTTGGATGTTTGAAAGTAGGGGCCTGCCGTATATTCTCTGCAGAAATTTGGGCCCTAGGTGTTGGTGTTGCCACAACATTATAAGCCCTCACAGTTAGGCCTTGTACACACGATCAGTCTAAACCAATGAAAACGGATTGAAGTTCAATGCTTCCAAGCATACGTCGACTTGATTCTGAGCATGCGCGGGTTTTGAACCGATGCTTTTGCGTACTAACCGTCGGTTTTGACCGATCGGTTAGGCGTCCATCGGTTCAATTTTAATGCAAGTTCTAAATTTTTCGACTGAAGGATAACAGACCCATGGGGCCCACACATGGTCGGTTTGGACCGATGAAACTGAACTTCAGTCCGTTTTCATTGGTTTAGACTGATCGTGTGTACAAGGCCTAAGTCTTGGTGGGCGCTGGAACGCCCTGTTGTGAACTACTATATCAAGAATTGTAATTACATGCCACAACACTGTAAGTCCTCACAGTTACTCTTGGTGGGCGCAGGGATGGGCCCTGCTGTGAAATATTAGATCAACATTTTTAATTACACACCCCTGTTAAACAGGGGCAGAAAAATTAGGCCTTAGGCACTGGTGCTGGTGCCACAACACTGCAACCCCTTACAGATACTCTAGTTGGAGCACAGGAATAAGCCCTGATGCAAAGTGTTGCATCAAGAATTGTAATTGCATGGCCCTGTTGAATAGGGGCAGAAACATTGGGCCTTTGTTGGTGGTGGTGGTGCTGGTGCCACAACACTGTAAGCCCTCACAGTTACTTTTGGTGGGCGTAGGAATGGGCCCTGCTTAAAATATTAGATCAAGAATTGTAATTACATGCCCCTGTTAAACAAAGGCAGAAAAATTGGGCCTTAGGCACTGGTTCCACAACACAGCAACCCCTCACAGATACTGTAGTTGGAGTGCACTAATGAGCCCTGTTGCAAAGTATTGCATCAAAAATTGTAATTACACACCCCTGTTAAACAGGGGCAGAAAAATTAGGCCTTAGGTGCTGGTGCCACAACACTGCAACCCCTCACAGATACTCTAGTTGGAGCGCAGGAATAAGCCCTGCTGCAAAGTATTACATCAAAAATTGCAATTGCACGCCCCTGTTAAACAAGGGCAGAAAAATTGGGCCTTAGACACTGGTGGCGGTGCCCAGAACCAAAAATGTTCTTACAAGCTATCAGCATGATCATTAAGGAGGAAAAGAATAGTCACCCAGCATAACAGGATAGTCACTCAGCATCACCATAGGCAGTCTTGAAGGGATCTGACATTTAAAAAAAAAATATTCAGTTACATCAGCATCAGGTGCTTGGTAGCTGGTGGTGATCCATGCCTGATTTATTTTTATGAAGGTCAGTCGATCGCCTGAGTCGGTGGAGAGGCGCACCCTGTGATCGGTTACAAAGCCTCCAGCAGCACTGAATGTGCGTTCCGAAAGAACGCTGGATGCAGGACAGGCCAGTAGCTCAATTGCATACTGTGCAAGCTCTGGCCAGTGATCCATCCTCAAGACCCAGCAAGCCAGAGGATTTTCGGTGGGAAAGGTGTCCAAGTCTGATCTTGCCCCTAGGTATTCCCGCACCATGTAAAACAGATGCTGGCGATGGTTGCTGGAATCGGTCATACCTTGTGGCTGCGGACTAAAAAATTGTCTGAACGCATCGGTCAAAGACGGCCACCTTCTCCACCACTCCTTCTGTGACTGACCGAAGCCTCAGCAACATGTTGTCCAGGACCAGGATTTTGTAACCTCCCAGTCTCTGGGAACGCGTTGCACAGACGCTTCTGCAAGGCCTCCCGAAGATGTTTCATCTTCTGCTCCCTTTGCACCGGCAAGATAAGGTCCGCAACCTTACCCTTGCAACATGGATCAAGGAGGGTTGTCAGCCAGTAATGATCCCTCTCCTTGATAGCACGAATACGAGGATCCTTCCACAGGCTTTGCAGGATCAGGTAGGCAATACAGTGTAGGTTTGCTAAGGCATTCGGTGCGGAGTCCTCTGGGTCACTGAGGATGACATGATCCGCAGCCACCTCGTCCCAGCCATGTATAAGTCCATGGGTTTCTTGTGACTGTAATTGATCCCTTGAAGACTGCTGCTGATGCTGAGTGCTAGGCTCCACCTCCATGCTGACACAATCCTCCTCCTCCTCGTCCTCTTTCTGTGTGATAGGCGGGCAAGCAGGAACACTTTCTGGATAAAGGGGGCCTTGAGAGGTAAGGAAGTCCTCCTCTTCCTCCCTCTGTTCTGCCTCAAGGGCCCTGTTCATTATTCCATGCAGCGTGTGCTCCAACAGGTGGATAAGAGGGACAGTGTCACTGATGCATGCACTGTCACTGCCCACCATCCTCGTGGCCTCCTCAAATGGTGACAGGACAGTGCATGCATCCCTAATCATCGCCCACTGGCGTGGGGAATAAAAAAACAAGTTCCCCTGACCCTGTCCTGGTGCTATATTGGCACAGATACTCATTGATGGACCTCTGCTGCATGTGCAGCCGCTGCAGCATGGCCAATGTAGAATTCCACCTGGTGGGCATGTCAAAGATTAGGCGGTTCTTGGGCAGGTTGTATTCCTTTTGGAGGTCTGCCAGCCGAGCACTATCATTATATGACCGCCAGGAAAAGTTTCCTCGCCTGCTTCAGGACATCCTGTAAGCCCGGGTACCTGACCAAGAACCGCTGCACAACCAAGTTAAGGACATGAGCAAAACAGGGCACATGGCTCAGTTGTCCCTGTCGCAGGGCGGAAAGGAGGTTGGTGCCATTGTCGCAAACTACCATTCCTGGCTTAAGCTGGCATGGCGTCAACCACCTCTGAGCCTGCCCCTACAGAGCTGACAGAACCTCTGCCCCAGTGTGGCTCCTGTCCCCCAAGCACACCAGCTCAAGCACTGCATGGCATCTCTTTGCCTACATTCCTGCGTAGCCCCTTGAACGCTTAGGGAGCACCGCTGGTTCTGAGGACACATCAGCACAGGAAGAGGCCACAGAGGAAGAAGAAGAGGAGGGGGTGGAGGAGAGAGGTGTATCACAATCACCAGTAGTAGCATTTTGGAGGCATGGTGGCAGAACAACCTCCAACACTACTGTACCTTGTCCTGCATCCTTCCCAGCTGCCAGCAGAGTCACCCAATGCGCCTTGAAAGATAGGTAACGTCCCTGTCCATGCCTGCTGGACCATGAGTCAGCGGTAATATGCACCTTACCACTGACCGCCCTGTCTAGCGAGGCATGGACATTGTCTTCCACATGCCGGTAGAGAGCCGGAATCCCCTTCCGTGAGAAAAAGTGGCGTTTTGGAACCTGCCACTGAGGTACCACACATTCCACAAACTCACGGAAGGGGGCAGAATCTACCAACTGAAAAGGCAGCAGTTGAAGTGCTAGCAATTTAGCTAAGCTAGCATTCAACCGCTGGGCATGTGGATGGCTGGGAGAGAACTTATTTTGGCCCTGCAGAAGCTGGGGCAGGGAAATTTGCCTGGTACAATCAGACGTTGGTGTACTGATAGTAGATTGCCCGCAAGTACTTGGCTGTGACACACCTAATTCTACATCTTCAGTCCTATCAGTGCAGGCTTCAGAGAGGACTGAAGGTATAGTGGGGTTGGAGATCCCAGCAGATTAGGAGCAAGGAGAGGTCCGCTTTGTTCTTTGGTGTGGGTCTTTGAGGTACGCTTGCCAATGAACTGCATGGCAGATCGACATATGTCTGGTCAGGCATGTGGTGCCCAAGCGGGTGATGTTTTGGCCACGCGAGATACGCTTTGCGACATATGTTGCAAATAGCAGCTGTGCGATCTGATGCACTCATCTCAAAAAAGGCCCACACCAAAGAACTTTTGGAATAATGTGGAGAGACAGCAGCGCTCTGCACATGTGGAGCTCTGCGTTGTGATGCAGTCGGCGTGCTGCCCTTAAGCTGGCCCCTGGAGGACATCCTGCCTCATTGGAACTCATCAGGCACCCACGTGGAGTCAGTGACCTCATCATCCCCTTCCTCCTCATCACTGTAGAAAACCTGGCAGTATGCTGCAGCTGGGGGAACATGACTGCCAGATTGCTGTCCTTCTTGGGCACCCCCTCTCTCTGGGCTCACACTAATGCCTTCCTCTAGCTGTGTACCATCATCAGAGCCTTCAAAACGCTGTGCATCCTCCTGCAGCATATACCCAACACTGTGGTCAAACAGTTCGGGGGACTCCTCAGGAGGACATGGTGGGGCTAGGGAAAGAGTGACTGATGCCATTGAGCAGAGGGAAGAGGCCGCATTGGCATCTGCTTTGCCAGACAAAGTACCCTGAGCCTGGGTAAGAGAGGATGAGGAGGATGAGGACGGCTTAGTCATCCACTCTACCAAGTCTTCGGCATGTTGCGGCTCAACACGGGCAGCTGCCGAAAAAAGGACGAGTGTGTCCCACCGCCACGTGCTGATGAGGATGCACCGTGTCCACGACCAGCAGCACTGTTGCCTCTAGACGCAGAGCCTGCTTACCCTCTTTTATCGGCTATGACCCTCTGCCTCTCCTTGTTGTCCTTTCAGACATACTAATGGCCTGCAGGGATCATCCGATGAATCCACCAATCGGGGACACAGCACAATGAGGTCTGGAAGGACTTTGAAAAAGCGCTTTGAAGCGCGAAACGCGTCGTCAAGGCTATCACCTGATCCCCCTATAGCAATGGAAGTCTAATCCATCCATCAATTTTTCAAGATCAACTTAATTTTAAACATTGTTTTCCCGCTGGCAGCTTCCACTATATTGCATGTGAGTGTGCAACCTATGGATCTTCCACTAGAGGGCAGCAATTACAACTCTGCTTCATTGCTTCGATCGAAGAGCGGCGTCTCAGACATGTGACGTCATCACGATTGGACGGAACGAGCGGCTGTCCTTCCAGACCTCATTGTGCTGTGTCCCCAATTGGTGGATTCATCGGATGATCCCGTCCTTTCTCCCCCACGGTGACACTCCGGGTACGCGGATTACCTGAAGACAGGCTCTTGTTGAGATTAGTACGGCCATCTCCTCACCACCGCCACCACTGCAACACACTACACAAGGCCAACTTCCAGGTGGCCTTATATAGTGTGGGGCGTGTACTAAACCCCCTGAGCCATAAATGTCCAAAGCCACCCTGGCTTTGGCCAATTAAGTCTCTCAGTTTTTTCGCGCTGTGATTGGCCAAAGCATGCGGTCATAGTGCATGCTTGGCCAATCAGCCAGTAATGCACTGCAATGCCGCACTAAATTATGGGCCGTGACACGCCACTCGAATTTGGCGCGAACGGCCCATAACGTTCGTTATTTCGATGAACGATCGAACATACAATGTTCGAGTCGAACATGACTTTGACTCGAACATGAAGCTCATCCCTATTCCTAATGAACAGGTGTGAGAACTTGAGGCTTACCTCAAGAGACAGAAACAATTACATCGGTGGGTGTGTCCTTTACTGGGCGGGTGAGCAATCCTAGCTAGGTTATTTGAAGACCTGCATTTGTCGGCGGGTAAGAACAGACCTGAATTTTTCTTTGCACTATGTAGATTGCAATAAGGCTTCAGGTTGTCGAAAGGAGCCAAGTTTCAATCAGCTGATGGAGAGAGATGATATCCAGAATACCCTGTGCTTTCAGGTCTGGCCTGATTATATTCGGAAGGTGAATTTGGATTGCCTTGTGGAGGAATTGCTGGTGAAGACCATTGGAGTGGAGGTACGCCATATCTTTGCATTCAAGATCATGCAACACCAAGGCATTATGATGTCTGCAGGGAAATAGAAAAAGAAAGTAATGAACTTATTAGGCCCTTCCAGATTGATTTGCTATAATATGCTATGGAGGGGAAGCCTTTGGTGGTTCATCTCTTTAACCCTTACACAGACATTGCACTGATTGTGGCTTTCTTGAGAAGGTACTGTTCCTCTGTGAAAGAAGGTTTCAGGGTAACCAACCATTATGGGGTTATAAAACGGTAAGTTGAAATTGTTGGTCAAATTAAAAGTTGAACCGCAGGGGATTGGTGGAGTGCGCCACCCGCTGGCTAATTTTTCAGTAGCAGATAATAGAGGGTTCCTGTTTTGTTCACTGACAGACTCTTTACCTAGATTGGAGTTGCGGTGAGTCAGACTGACACGCCGCAACAACAATCGCCACAATGCGCACCCCAGGGGGTGCACAGAGGCTTGTTATCCTGACCACATCGTATGACATCCAGTCAGGATAACACAACCACTTTGCTGATGTCATTTTACTATATAGAGCATGGCAAGTGCTTAAAAAGGTGTGTACCTACAGTTGTATTCAAAATTATTCAACCCCCACTGAAATTTATTGTTTTGGCCAGTTTGACATTGATTTTGATCATTCAGTCATCCTGCTTACAATTAAATCAAAGAGGCACGTGTAGGTCAGACAAATATAACATACCATTTATAATGAAATAACCACAAATGTCTTTTCTGTGCTCACATCATTATCAGTTTTATTCAACCCCCAAGTGACATTCAATCTTAGTACTTAGTACAACATCCTTTTACAGTTATAACAGCTTTTATACGTGAAGCATAGCTTGACACAAGTGTCTTGCAGCGATCTACGGGTATCTTCGCCCATTCGTCATGGGCAAAAGCCTCCAGTTCAGTCACATTCTTAGGCTTGCGCACTGCAACTGCTTTCTTTAAGTCCCACCAGAGGTTCTCAATCGGATTTAAGTCTGGTGACTGTGATGGCCACTCCAAAATGTTCCAGCCTTTAATCTGCAACCATGCTCTAGTGGACTTGGAGGTATGCTTGGGATCATTGTCCTGTTGAAACGTCTCTCAAGCCTCAGGTTTGTGACGGACTGCATAACATTGTCATCCAATATCTCCTGGTACTGAAGAGAATTCATGGTACCTTGCACACGCTGAAGCTTCCCTGTATCTGCAGAAGCAAAACAGCCCCAAAGCATGATTGACCCCCCGCCATGCTTCACAGTAGGCAAGGTGTTCTTTTCATCATAGGCCTTGTTCTTCCTCCTCCAAACATAGCGTTGATCCATGGGCCCAAACAGTTCTAATTTTGTTTCATCAGTCCACAGAACACAATCCCAAAACTTCTGTGGTTTGCCCACATGACTTTTGGCATACTGCAGTCGACTCTTCTTATTCTTTGGAGACAGCAAGGGGGTGCGCCTGGGAGTTCTGGCATGGAGGCCTTCATTACGCAGTGTGCGCCGTATTGTCTGAGCAGAAACTTCAGTACCCACATCTGACAAATCTTTTCTCAGTTCCTCAGCAGTCACACGGGGACTTTTCTCCACTCTACGCTTCAGGTAGCGCACAGCAGTCGAAGTCAGCATCTTCTTTCTGCCACGACCATGTAGCGTTTCAACAGTGCCCTTTGCCTTGAATTTGCGAAGGATGCTTCCTATGGTGTCTCTTGGTATGTTTAACATCTTTGCAATCTTCTTATAGCCATTGCCCTTCCTGTGAAGAGTAATCACCTCTTCTCTTGTCTTCCTGGACCATTCTCTTGACTTCACCATGTTTGTAACCACACCAGTAAATGTCTAGAAGGAGCTGAGTATCACAGTCATTTTAAAGCTGCCTAATTGGTGCTTATTAGGCTTTATTGCTGCTCCCTGACATCCACAGGTGTTTTCAATACCTGATTAAAAACACTTCAATGAACCTCTGTTCTTCAGAGTGGTAGTCTTTAAGGGGTTGAATAATTGTGTAAATGAAGAATTCACAAAATAAACATTTACTACTGTATTACAAAACCAATTGATGTCATTTTAGTTGCATATGGTTCTTTAAGAAGTCCTTGTAGGATTTCATTCTGAATACAATTACACATGTACACTAAATTCCCTAAAACACTTTACAGCATTGGGGGGTTGAATAATTTTGAACAAAACTGTATCTCCTACCTACCTCCTTAATACAGACTATCAGGTATTTGCAAAAGTTATCGCCAGGAGATTATCTAGTGTTTGGTAAAATGGTTGGTGAATCACATACATGCGCTGTGCTTGGGCAGATGATTACTGAGAATCTAATTTTGATTAGGGACATTCTCATGTTTTCTAAGGATAGGAATAATGTGGTGATTCTTACATCTTTTGATTTAGAAAAAGCGTATGATAAGGCCAATCATGGGTTCTTGTAGGAAGTATTGAATAGTATTAAATAGGATGGGTGTACCTCATCAGGTGAATAGAGTTATTAACCTCCCTGGCGGTATGATTATGTCAGATTTTAGGTGCTGAAAGCGGTACAATTATTTTGCAGGGAAATTTGGCGTTTTATATTGCAGGCCTGTAATTTTTAGGAATAACTCACTTAAATCTGTCCAAACAAGAGTCTAGTAGACATCCCGGGTATGATAACGTTTGAAAAACAAAATCATAAATTATAATATAATAAATAACTATAAATAATTATAACAAATAATAATGTAATTATAAAAAAAAGTGTACAATAATATAATCAAATCCAAAACACTGAAATTTGCTCAGTTGCAGAATTGTCTCTGTCATTACTTTTATTTTTTTATGACGAATTTTCAAGTGATTCAAATTTATTATAGCTGTTTTCTAGCTGGTCTAAGACCACTTTTGACATACAGGGACACTTTTTGGTTGCTATGGGCAATCTCCAGTTTCCAGGCAGAAAGAACAGCATTTATAATATAAAAGTGCATGTAGGACACTGGGCAGACCACTAGGGACAAAGGAGGTGTGTATTTAAATTAAGGGATTTGGAGGATACAGGATTATTGCGGTGCCAAAATAGAAACCAAACAATGTGATTTATTTATAAAAATATTTTTTTTTTATTGAGTTACAAAAAGATAAAATATGGTTCAAATGACAATAGAGCAAAACAGATCTGGGAGCAGTACATAGAGATACAGGTCACAGATCAAGTCTACCCAACTAGTTTCGCCAATCATTGGCTTCGTCAGGGGATTTAAGACTAGACCATCTCAGTGAAAGGCTCTAAAGAGATAGAACAAAAATAGTTTAACAATTTCATCAATTACATAGAATACAGTACGTTTTAATTATTTTTTGAGTAACAATTCAAAACATAAATAGTTTGGCTAGGACATGTGGCGCGGCATCAAGAACCAAGGTCACAGGATATCCCTATGGGATAGATAGAATGAAAAAACCTACCCTTTGCTCCCCATGCAGCCTGGTGAGGTGTCCCCTCGGAGTGGGTACGGATCCAGTATCCCAAAGCTGCGGCTAAGGTGGACAGTAAAATGGGTAATAATGAGGATAGGGCCACATACCACATAATGTGAGAAAAATTCATTGAATACAATATTAGTCATAATATAAAGAGGGAGTATGTATTGCACCATGGCCAGAACCTACCTCAGGGAGTTAGTGATTAAAAACACAAACAAGGAACGATTGCAGGGACACTGGACTAACAGTAGACAGTTAGTGTCTAAAAAAAGAGAGAGAGAGAGAAAAAGGGAGATATATCATAATCACTAATGAGAGTGAGGTAGCAAAATGATGGCAAGACCTGTCTATTTGCAGTTGTATGAGACAGAACTTACAAGTCAGGTCACAGATGGCCTAATTACAGAGCAGGGTCAGAGTTGTAATGTGCATTGGATGGCAACAGCACCAGAACAGCCCCGTATATGGAGATGAAAAGGGATTCCTTAGGGAGAAAAAAAGGGGGAGAGAGGTAAAAGGGAAAATAAATAAGTCCAATATTGTTAATGAAATGCCAGACATAGCTACAATGAAAAATAGCTGTGTGGCAAAAACGAAGCTTACCGCACAAGATGCGTGTCCAGGTGTCAGTGTCCCTGCCAGCAGCGGTGAGGATATGAGAGGGAGGGCTTTTTAAAGCCCCCCGCGGCGTCCGACGGTGACGTGATGATGTCACAGGTACATCGGATTAAAGGCCGCGTGTGCGCACATCGTGCCTACAAGCCCCATACTCCCCTGCAATCGCATAGCGGCGTCACGGATTGACGTTTAGCCAGCGTGTAAGGCAGGGCTGTGGGTGACAAGGAGGCGCACGCACCCAGGAGGTGGAAAAGAAGGGAAAGCAGAACAAGCACAATAACCATTATATAGGGATGAAAGAAGGAAAGGAAAATGCGGCATCCGTGCTAGAAAATGACCACAGCTGACAAGGCTGCACATAAAATTGCTCATGGCCAAATGTAAACACTGCCACCCGCCACATAATTCGCTAAGGGGATAGGAACGCACCAGAACGAGGGATGACCAGGTTAAAACATGTGGGACAAAAGGAAGGGATATATGAGGGGTGGGGAAAGGGGGTATACTGTGCACCAAAATGGGGCCAGTTGAGATTCATCCGACTCCCACTTGTGGTGGGATCTGTATGTAGGTATTAATGCCTAACCAGAGATCCGAGCCAAAGAAGACAATTTTTTTTTTTAATCAGATACTTTTTTATTAAGTTTTTGACATACAAAACATACTTAGTAGGACACAACTTTTTTCTTTAAAATTCAGTTCAGAATATTACATATTATATTACACTACAGGTTTCACTTGTCTTCATGAACACATATATAACCATTCCGCACCTCTATGTTCTTCAGCACTATATTGGGTACATTATATCTAAGAACCTTAAGTGTACCCTTCATAGGTATTTCTATTCCTCCCCCTTTTCCCTTCTTTTTCTCTACCTTCCTTCTACTACCCTTCAAACCTGTTTTGTTCTACGCCGGTCTAATGGGCACTGCATCTCTATCTTCAGGGGTTCTACTTTGCATCAGCCGCAGTGGTGCCAGCCCTGGAGTATTCAGCCAGGGATCCCATATTTTCTCAAACTTCCCCACATTACCCCTGTGTTTGTATGTAAGTTGTTCCCTAACCAGAGATTCCTTAACCGATACTATCCACTCTGTGTGTGTGGGGGCCATTACCGACAACCATTTCCTAGCAATAAGCTTCCTGGCCAAAAACAGGGACCTTAGGATAGCAATAAGGGTATCTGGGCTATACCTTTCTCCATCCAGCCACCCCAACAAACATATCTTAGGATCCATAGGAAGTTGAAGGTGCCATATGCTATTAACGGTGTCCACCACCGCCCTCCAATAGCGCTGCAGCTTCCGACATCTCCAGAGCATATGAACAAGGGTCCCGTTGTCCACTAGACATCGGGGGCAAAGTGGGTCCTCCCTTCTATGCCATTTATATAGCTTTTCAGGTGTACGATATGTACGATGAATAATAAAAAGCTGAGTTAGCTGCTGAGTTGATGATAATGTTATCTTGGGGACATTACCTAGTATTGTATTCCATTCGTCATCAGTAATATATCCTATGTCGTCCCCCCAGCCAGCTCTACACTTCAGCGTCATCGCCGTAGCAACATGTCCAAGAAGGGCACTATACAAGGACGAAATTTGTCCTTTCCTGGAGGGTGCCGTAGTTAACTTCATAAGCATTGTCAGCCTAGTAAGCTCCCATGTAGTTGTTGTAGCCTGCGCAGAAATAGCATGTCGCAGTTGTAAATATTGAAAGAAAAGTGTATTAGGTAGGTCAAATTCCTCACGTAACGACTGAAAGTCCTTAAGCACCCTTCCATCGTATAGTTGTGAAATATATTTTACTCCCCATTTCTCCCAATCAATAAAATTTTGTAATTTATTAAGTTCTGGATAATTACTATTCCCCCATATACGTGACCAGCTAGTGTATCCCATATACTGTATTGCAGGTGTTTAGTTTTGTTCCAAATCTTGTCTATAAGTATAAGTGTGGGGTACTGGTCGATAGCCCCCAGTTCCCCCGCCTCTATACATTCCACCAAGTTATCTCCGGTTACCTGGGCTCTCACCATATTTCTGGTGGGGTCCAAGGATCCCGGGCACAACCATCCTGCCAAATGTTGTAACTGTGCCGCGATAAAATAAAGAAATGGGTTTGGTGCTGCTAAGCCTCCCAAGTCCCTCCTCTCCTGTAAGGTTTCTAATTTAATTCTTGGAATCAGTTTCCTCCATATTAATGCTCGATATATAGTGTTACATTTCTTAAACACTTGGGCGGGGATCCATATAGGAGCATTATGGAGCACGTAGAGTAGCTGAGGGTTCCAGATCATTTTGATCAAGTTACAGCGCCCCACAACAGACAGCGGCAGCTTGATCCAGCTCGTTGTTTTTTCCTGAAATTTTTTAAGAATGGGTTCCACATTCAGTTTGATATATTGATCTAAATTAGGGTGAACCATAATACCTAAATATTTAAATTTATCTACAATTTTAATCTGGTCAGCAATCTGCGGTAAAGGTCCCAAGAGCGGATCTAGTGGAAGAAGGGTAGACTTATCCCAATTAATTTTAAAACCGGAGAAGGTTCCAAAGGTATGAACCAATTCCATAAGGTGGGTCAGGGATGTAGACGTGTCACCTAGAAACAACAGCGCATCATCTGCATATAATGCCAATTTGTCCTCTAGTTCTCCCCGCCTAAATTCCTGTATTTCTGGATTCCCCCTTATAGCCGCCGCCAAAGGTTCTAAGGCCAAGGCGAAAAGCAGGGGGGGCAGGGGGCAACCCTGCCTCGTTCCCCTATGTAACTCAAAGGAGGGTGAAAGGGTGTTATTTATTCGAATACACGCTTTAGGTGCTTTATACAGCAGCTTAATCCAAGAGATATTATTCTTGCCCAGTCTGAACTTCTCCAGCACTTTCCACAGATACTCCCACTCCACACTATCAAAAGCCTTAGCGGCATCCAGCAAAAGTATCGCTCTATGTCCATGATTGTCAGTGGGGATCTGCATATTAAGAAAAAGTCGTCGCAAATTATTTGCCGTAGATCTATCTGGTATGAAACCGGACTGATCCGGATGCACCAGTGCAGCCACCACCGCAGAAAGTCGCATAGCAATTACTTTCGTGAGGAGTTTCAAGTCCGTATTCAACAGTGAAATACAGTTGTATTCAAAATTATTCAACCCCCACTGAAATTGATTGTTTTGCCCAGTTTGACATTGATTTTGATCATTCAGTCATCCTGCTTACAATTAAATCAATGAGGCACGTGTAGGTCAGACAAATATAACATAACATTTATAATGAAATAACCACAAATGTCTTTTCTGTGCTCACATCATTATCAGTTTTATTCAACCCCCAATTGACATTCAATCTTAGTACTTAGTACAACATCCTTTTACAGTTATAACAGCTTTTAAACTTGAAGCATAGCTTGACACAAGTGTCTTGCAGCGATCTACGGGTATCTTCGCCCATTCGTCACGGGAAAAAGCCTCCAGTTCAGTCACATTCTTAGGCTTGTGCACTGCAACTGCTTTCTTTAAGTCCCACCAGAGGTTCTCAATCGGAATTTAAGTCTGGTGACTGCGATGGCCACTCCAAAATGTTCCAGCCTTTAATCTGCAACCATGCTCTAGTGGACTTGGAGGTATGCTTGGGATCATTGTCCTGTTAAAAGGTCCAACGTCTCCCCAAGCCTCAGGTTTGTGACGGACTGCATCACATTGTCATCCAATATCTCCTGGTACTGAAGAGAATTCACGGTACCTTGCACATGCTGAAGCTTCCCTGTACCTGCAGAAGCAAAACAGCCCCAAAGCATGATTGACCCCCCGCCATGCTTCACAGTAGGCAAGGTGTTCTTTTCATCATAGGCCTTGTTCTTCCTCCTCCAAACATAGCGTTGATCCATGGGCCCAAACACTTCTAATTTTGTTTCATCAGTCCACAGAACACAATCCCAAAACTTCTGTGGTTTGTCCTCATGATTTTTGCATACTGCAGTCGACTCTTCTTATTCTTTGGAGACAGCAAGGGGGTGTGCCTGGGAGTTCTGGCATGGAGGCCTTCATTACGCAGTGTGCGCCGTATTGTCTGAGCAGAAACTTCAGTACCCACATCTGACAAATCTTTTCTCAGTTCCTCAGCAGTCACAAGGGGACTTTTCTCCACTCTACGCTTCAGGTAGTGCACAGCAGTCGAAGTCAGCATCTTCTTTCTGCCACGACCAGGTAGCGTTTCAACAGTGCCCTTTGCTTTGAATTTGCGAATGATGCTTCCTATGGTGTCTCTTGGTATGTTTAACATCTTTGCAATCTTCTTATAGCCATTGCCCTTCCTGTGAAGAGTAATCACCTCTTCTCTTGTCTTCCCCGACCATTCTCTTGACTTCACCATGTTTGTAACTACACCAGTAAATGTCTAGAAGGATCTGAGTATCACAGTCATTTTAAAGCTGCCTGATTGGTGCTTATTAGGCTTTATTGCTGCTCCCTGACATCCACAGGTGTTTTCAATACCTGATTGAAAACACTTCAATGAACCTCTGTTCTTCAGAGTGGTAGTCTTTAAGGGGTTGAATAATTGTGTAAATGAAGAATTCACAAAATACACATTTACTACTTTATTACAAATCCAATTGATGTCATTTTAGTTGCATATGGTTCTTTAAGAAGTCCTTGTAGGATTTCATTCTGAATACAATCACAAATGTACACTAAATTCCCTAAAACCCTTTACAGCATTGGGGGGTTGAATAATTTTGAACACAACTGTAGATCTGTATGAATCGTTTTTTTCAGGGTCCTTTCCCGGTTTCAATATTACCACCACTACAGCTTCATACATAGATCTAGGTAAGGTACCCGAGTCAAATGCGTCTTCAAGCGTATGGAGTAGCTCCGGTAGGAGCAAAAGAAGACAATTATTAAAGTGACAGGACAGTAATGAAATACTACAATGAATAATATAACTTAGGAACTATGAAGGATATGCTTCAGTGTAATTCTCCCTGCTAGTAATTGTGTGTGTGTTAGAGGTAACAGGTGATTTCAGGTGTGACTCATTCCTCTGTTGAAATGTTAATGTCCCTTCCTCAGCCAGCTCCCTATTTGAAAGGGTAATTGATCTATTGTGTGTGTGAAGGAGACCTGTGTTTACTGTTTACTGTGATTAGATAAGGGGCTCATGTTAAGTATTCTGATTGCTTCATTGTGGTAATTACCTCTTCTATATGCGGGGCCAAGCTCTCTAGATAACGTATTCTGTTACAACTAGTAATTACCTTCACTGATGTCATTATCTAAAGAAATGTGTCTTCAGAGTCGGCGCCAAAGTGTCTGCCTATAATCTGTATAGGAGCCCCCACTGTGTGTGGAAAGGGGGTGGAGAGTTCATTGTTCTGTGATTGAGGATTTATCTTGTAAACTGCATATATACCAGCAGCATGCTGCCATTAAAGTGTCTTGTTCCAGCAGTAAGCTCTGACTCATGTGTGGCTTATTGGGCGATTCCAGGAATATTCCTCCTCGTGGAATATTGGGTGACTTTCTTTATGGGAAGAAGGGAATGTTTGACGGAGATATCATTCTAATACCATCACAGGAACATCAAATATACAATGATTGTACCAATTTTAAACAGAGTCAAGAGTCTAGCAAATATATGAAAATGTTATATAAAATAAAAATATTGATTTAATAAGGTGATGAGGATTAGTCAGTTATGTCAGCCTAAACTAATGTGTACCCCAGAGGTGGAAAATGGGGCATGGTTGGTCACTAAAGGGGGGCGAGCCAATGGTCAAATGAGGGGGAAGGGAACAAGGTGGAAAAATGTGTGGGAGGATGGAATGGCCAGACCACACAACTCCCAAATGCGGACAAATTACCAGATGCAGTGAAAATAATAGATTTACACAATTTTATCATAAAAAGGGCTTGAAACTAATATATTCGTTCAAACCAGGGAATTTAACGGCATCTAGCACATGTATCCATTTGGTTTCGAGCTGAAGCAAGGTCTGATCAATGCCTCCGCCACGGACATGCAAGGGTACATGTTCTAATGCTGCAAAGTTTATGGAGTTAATATCGAAGTCATGTAAGCAGCCTACATGTCTGTTGGGAGCAGTGGTCATCAGACTTTTATACAACGGGTTGACGTGATCTTTAATGCGTTTCAGAAAGGGCCTTTTAGTTTTGTCAACGTAGAAGCATCCACATTGGCAACTAGTCAGACAACACCTATACATTGACAAGTAATCCGAAATTTGGGTTTGTGAATTTTACCGTTTGGTAAAGGAGTGACATTATTATTGCTGATGAATGGACAGATGTCACAATGTCCACAGGCAAAGGTACCAGTAGAGATGGACATCTGGGTATCTGGGTGTATAATGACTTTTTACAAGACGATCCCTAAGAGAGGGTGTTCGCTTGGAGGTGATTTCAGGGTAGGGTTTAACATATTTTGTAATAATGTTATCAGCTGTGAGCAGGGGCCAGAACTTCTTGAAAATCTTTCTCATTTGCACATGTTGTTGTGAGAACTGCATCATGATTTTAACAGAGTTGGTGTCCTTCTGTTTTTTGTAGTGGAATGAATAAGAGCAGATCAATCCAGTTTAATGGCCTTGTTAAAGGAACGTTTAAGCAGGGATCGCCTGTAACCTTGAGAGTGTAATCTCAAATGCAGTTTGTTTGCTGCGACATGGAAGTCCGTATCCCTAGTACAGTTTCTCTTGAGTCTGAGAAACTGGCTGTATGGGATGCTGTCTTAAAGAGGTTCAGGATGTGTGCTAGTTGCATGAAAAATGGTATTGCCCGCTGAGGGCTTACGATATAGGGACAAATGCAAACGACCAGTTGAGTCAACATGGATCTGCAAATCCAAGAAGCTCACCATGGACTGGCCACACTCCATAGTGAACCTCATATTGTAATAGTTAATTGCCAGCAGATCCATTAACTGTGTGAGCTCATCCCTGGTACCGGACCAAAAGATGAGAATGTCGTCTATATATCTATGCCATTCAATGACATTCAAAAGCAAATTAGACAGGCAACAGTCTGAAAAGATCTCCTTCTCCCACCCCCCCAGATACAGGTTAGCATAGCTAGGGGCACATTTGGTCCCCATAGCTACTCCCTGTATCTGGAGGAAGTGGGGGGGGCCAAACATAAATAAGTTTCGAGTCAAAATAAACTTCAATAACTTCAGAACAAAATCATTGTATGAATCAAAAGAGATGCCACGTGCTTTGAGCTCGATGGAAATAACCTTCAAACCTCTCACATGAGGGATAGAATTATAGAGGCTCTCTACATCGAGAGCCACCAGCCAGGCTCCAGAAGGAATGGATTTGCCATCAATGGTTTGAAGTAGATTGATTGTGTCCTTCACATAGGAGGGAAGGGAAATTACATGGGGAAGCAGATATCTGTATATCAAAGCGCTGGCATTTTCCATCAAACCCTGACATCCAGAGACAATGGGTCGTCCTGGAGGATGTTCAAGAGACTTATGTACTTTGGGGAGAGCATAGAATGTAGGGATTTTAGATTCCTTGACATTTAAAAAATCCCAGGTACTCAAATCAATAATGCCTCTCTGATAGGCTCCAAAATTTAAATTGACATACTCTTTAATGAAATTATCAATCAGTGTTCTAGAGATGGGTCTGTACTAGGGATGAGCTTCGAGTTCGAGTCAAACTCATGTTCGACTCGAACATTGCCTGTTCGCCTGTTCGGCGAACAACGAACAATTAGGGGTGTTTGCGGCAAATTCGAAAAGCCACGGAACACCCTGTTAAAGTCTATGGGAGAAATCTAAAGTGCTAATTTTAAAGGCTAATATGCAATTTATTGTCCTAAAAAGTGTTTGGGGACCTGGGTCCTGTCCCAGGGGACATGTATCAATGCAAAAAAAAGTTGTAAAAACGGCCGTTTTTTCGGGAGCAGTGAATTTAATAATGCTAAAAGTGAAACAATAAAAGTGAAATATTACTTTAAATTTCGTACCTAGGGGGGATGTAAAGTTAGCATGTGAAATAGCGCATGTTTCCCGTACATAGAACTGTCCCTGCACTAAGTGTCATTTCTGAAAGGAAAAAAAGTCTTTTCAAACCGGACTTGCGGCTATAATGAATTGTCGGCTCTGGCAATTCAGAGCAAATTCATTCATAAAAAAAAAAAAATAGAGTGGGGGTCCCCCCAAATTCCATTACCAGGCCCTTCAGGTCTGGAATGGATATTAAGGGGAACCCCGCCGTCAATTTTAAAAAAATGACGTGGGGTTCCCCCCAAATATCCATTCCAGACCCTTCAGGTCTGGTGTGGATTTTAAGGAGAACTCCACCCCAAATTTAAAAAAAATGGCGTGGAGTCCCCCCAAAAATTCACACCAGACCCCTTATCCAAGCACGTTAACCTGGCCGGCCGCAGAAAAGAGGGGGGGACAGAGTCCGGCCCCCCGCTCTCCTGAACCGTACCAGGCCACATGCCCTCAACATGGGGAGGATGTCCCCATGTTGATGGGGACAGGGGCCTCATCCCCACAACCCTTGCCCGGTGGTTGTGGGGGTCTGCGGGCGGGGGGCTTTAACAAAGGGGACCCCCAGATCCTGCCCCCCCCTATGTGAATTGGTAATGGGGTACATTGTACTTTTTTTTGCATTGATACATGTCCCCTGGGACAGGACCCAGGTACCCAAACACTTTTTAGGACGATAACTTGAATATTAGCCTTTAAAATTAGCACTTTAGATTTCAAATGTTCGAGTCCCATAGACTTTAACGGGGTTCTAAAGTTCACACGAACATTTGGTGTGTTCGCAAGTTCTGGTGCAAACCGAACAGGGGGGTGTTCGGCTCATCCCTAGTCTGTACCAATCTCTGTTGTCAAGGATGTCGAGGCACATAGATTCATATGCCCCGACATCCATGACAACCACATTTCCACCCTTATCAGCCGGCTTTAAAATCAGGTTTGGGTGATTTTGTAAATCAGATAAAGCCTTAAGTAGAGCAGGAGACAGATTCCTATTAGTCCCACTGGCCAGATCCAGTGTTTATTTATTTCATACAGTACTGTAATCTGTAAGATTACAGTATACTGTATGTGTACTATGTATTTACTTTTTTGAATTTGGCGCCGATCTCTGCCATCGTGCGTCACAACGCCGCAGGGAACAGAGCTCGGCGGCACTCGGCACTGTGTGAATCGAGCGAGGAGACACAGCTCGATCACACAGCAGGGAGGCATCGCAGGATCCAGGGACAAGGTAAGTAACCTCTGCCTGTGAATACTGCAATGCGATCCTGAGTCTGGCTTGGGGATACCGCTATTGGTGCTGAAATTTCACCCCGAGCCAGACTTGGGAATACCACTCAGGGGGTTAAAGGGGTTATATGGTGGGATTGGGAGTAGGGTTTTAGTTAATGGGAGGTTTGGTAGATTTTTCCCTGTGAAATCTGGGGTTAGGCAAGGTTGTCCCTTGTCCCCTATTTTGTTTAATTGTTTTATACACCCCTTGTTAAAGCGGAGATCCACCCAAAAATGGAACTTCCGCTTTTCAGAACCCCCCCCCATCCTCCGGTGTCACATTTGGCACCTTTCAGGGGGGAGGGGGTGCAGATACCTGTATAATACAGGTATTTGCACCCACTTAAGGGAATGACTCCCATGGGAGTCGCTTCACTTCTCATCCCCCTGCGGTCTTCTGGGAAACACACTGGTCTCAGGAGACAGCGGGAACCACTGGGAACACGCTGCGCTACTTGCGCATGCACAGTAGGGAACCAGGCAGTGAAGCCGCAAGGCTTCACTTCCTGATTCCCTCACCGAGGATGGCGGTGGGGTAGCAGAGAGATGTTGCGGGTGCACTGGACAGGTTAGTGTTCTTTTATTAAAAGTCAGAAGCTGCAGTATTTGTAGCTGCTGGCTTTTAATATTTTTTTTTTCTTGCGTGAACTCCGCTTTAAAACTCATACAGGGGGATAAAGTGATGCAGGACTTTTTGGCGCCGGGAAGTGGAGGGAGGGAAGTTACATGTCTAGGATACATAGATGATGTCAGTAGTGTGGGTTAGGAGAGTGAAGTTGCTCTTATCAATCCTTTGTGTGTGTTCAGGAATGAGTGTAAATTGGAGTAGATGTAGTATGAGTGTGTATGGAAGGCAGGTGGAATGTCTGGAGGAGCAGATTGTGAGAGTTGAGGAGGGAGTGAGGGTTCTTGGGATTGTGTTTGATCAAAGGATGAAAGGGGGATGTATGTTGGAATGAGTTGGGGCGAGAACGTAGCAAAAAAAACCTAAGATTGATTAGTAAAGCGGTAATTTTGCCTGTGGTCTTATATAAGAGTAATATCTTCCCTCCAGGAAGACTGAGAAAAATGAATAAGTTGATCTTTACCTTTTTTGGGGGATCTAAAAAGGATAGGATAAAGAGGGAAGATGTGTGCAAGCGGGAGTGTAGCGGGGGACTGGGGTTTGTGGATCTGAGAGTATTTCTGTTGATGCATTACTGTTTTTTCATTTTGAAGAATGAAGGGTTGTGTGCTAGAATGATTGTGTTTTCAGGGAACTGGTTAGTTAAGAGGTGGGGGTTGTTGGGGAGGGAATCAAGAGTACCGTTAGCTTGTGTAGTATCGCATGACTATTTGGTATTGGAAAGGTTTAGGGTTGAGTTGAAGTTGGCAGACTTAGGAGAAGGAGAAAGGGATAAGAGAAGGGTTAACAAATGGTTGATGGAAAGGGAGAGTGTATGTAATTTAAAAGAAGAGAATGTGACAGTGGCGGCAGAAGTGTGGAAGATGAGAGTGCGTGGGGTGACGAATGAACAGAAAGAGATTGTATGGATGGGTTTGCAAGAGTGTTTGACTACAAGATTGTTTACGAAGAGGAGGGATTTGTACACTTTTGATGTGTGTCGGAAAGGGAATTGTGAGGGTGTGGAAGATTGTGAGGGTGTGGAAGATTGTGAGTATGTGTTTTGGGGGGGTGATTTTGCAAGAGTGGTTTGGGGTGAGGACTTCCGGTCACAAAAAAGGTTAGTCATGCTTGTTGTTAGCTTTATTTGTATCCCTGCTTTTCTAATGTGTTTTGTTTAATGTGTCAAATTTTTAGTGTCTTGCCCTTGTAAATTGTAAGCTCATTTGAGCAAGGCCCTTCTAACTATATTGTCAAATGCTGGCACAACATTTTCATGTTTGTACATTAATGTACCAAATGTTTATACTAAAGTTGAAATAAAAAGTTTATTGTTTTTTGTTTGTTGATTGTTGGTGAGGAGGAGCAGGTGGTCAACTGTGTCAAAGGCAGCAGAGAGGTCTAAAAGTATAAGTATGGAGTAATTGCCATTGGTTTTAGCAGTAAGTAGGTCATTGTTGGTGAGTTTTAGTAGGGCAGTTCTAGTAGAATGTTGTGGGCGGAAGCCAGACAGTAGAGGGTCGAGAAGGTTGTTGTCCGTGAGGTAGCGACTCATTCGGTCATGGAAAAGGCGTTCGATGAGCTTGGAGGCAAACGGGAGCAGGGAGATGGGTCTTAAGTTATTCAAGCAGGAGGGGTCTAGTGAGTGTTTTTTAAGTATGGGTGTAACCAGTGCATGTTTGAGCTAGGAAGGAAAGGTGACGGAGGAGAAAGGAGAGGTTGAAGATGTGGGTTAGGGAGTTAAGGATAGAGCTGGAAGGTGGTCGCAGTAATTGAGAGGGGATAGGGTCCAGGGGACAGGTAGTGAGGTGGGCCATGGAGAGGAGTTTATCAACTTCATCTGTGGTAACTGGGCAAAAGGAGGAGAGTATTGAATGTGGTGTTGGACCCACTGTGTTGGGTAGGGGAGGAATTTGAATGCTGGATATCTCTTTGCGAATTGTGTCTATTTTGCCTTTGAAATGGTTGGCAATCTGTTGAGCAGTAAGCAAGTTGATGGGTGGGGGCAGTGGGGGGTGTAGTAAGGAATTAAGGGTAGAAAAAATTTGACGAGGTTTAGATGAGAGGGTTTTGATGACATGCAAGGAAACCCACATTTTGTTGTACAAAAAATGTATTAGGTTTTCCAAGTTTTACAATAGAAAAAGGCATTAACTGCAAGCAATAATACAGGAAAATGGTACTAATAATGGGACAAGATTTTAGACAAGAATGGGTTGCAAGGACACAATTGCCCATATCAGCGAAGTTAGAGGTAAAACACAGTACCCAACAGTATGCACGAAAATCTTGGTTGAGAAGGTATGATATCTCAGGTGATCAGGGTTGCTCCTGCTGACAATAGCCAAAAACACAATGTGCAAAGAAGATGAGGAAAAAAAAAGGGGGGGGGGGGGAAATAAGAGGTGAGAGTAAGAAACATTACAGAGGAGGCTTGCCTGGGAGGAAGGAAGAGAGAGGAAAAAAGAGGAGTCTCTCCTACAGGGTTCAGCCAGAAGATTGCACCATCAAGTTGCTAAATAAGGTCAAATTAGGCCTCTTACACACTAGCGGACCGTTCGTCCGTTTATTACAAGTCCGTTTACGCCCTATCCGCCGACAGCTCAGCGGGGATTACGGATGATCTCCGCTGAGCTGCCGGACACACACGGAGCGGACACGAAAACGGTCCGCTCCGTGTGAAAGGACCCTTAGGAGCATTGTCCTGTGAACGGTCACCTGGGTATTATAGGTGATCCAAGGATCCCAAACTTTGAGAAAGTGGGCGGGGGTGTCCATCTAGAATGGAGGTGAACTTCTTGTGTACCATCCTGCCCATGAGCCTTAGTTGCATTTTATAAAAATAGAGAAATGGATGTTTCCATGCTCTAACCGAGGGTGGGCAGGCAGCTAGAAAAACAAGTCCCACCAGCTTCCACTGGTTCCTTGTCAATGATGGGATCAATCCGTGCAAAAGTGCCTCCCAGGAGTTTCAGGTTAAATTATTAGTAAAGTGGTTGTTACCTTCTCATATATCCAGTGAAGTAAATAGCTTCATATGATACACAGAGATGAAACAAATCCTCCTACATATGTTTTACTTGTTTATCTGCAGTCTTCTCTTTTGTACACCCCTTCTGAAATGCTGATTAAAAAAAAAGTATTCTGCAAATATACAGCATGTGCTTTCTGCAAATATACAGCATGTGCTTTGTTCACATTTCATGGCTGAGGTTTACAACTAGAGTTGAGCGGACACCTGAATGTTCGGGTTCGGACCCAAACCCAAATTTGAAAAAAAAGTTCGGGTTCGGGACCGAACCCGAACCCGGACTTTGACCCGAACCCCATTGAAGTCAATGGGGACCCGGACTTTTGACTACAAAAATGTCTCTAAAAAACTAAGGGAAAGGGCTGGAGGGCTGAAAATGGCAGCAAAATGTCAGGAAGAGCATGGCAAGTACTCTGGAAATAAATGTGGATAGGGAAATAACTTAAAATAACATAAAAAAAAAAATATAATGATTTTTGACCTTTGAGGACGAGGTCCATACAGTTTTGTTCAAAATTATTGAACCCCCCAATGCTGTAAAGGGTTTTAGGGAATTTAGTGTACATTTGTAATTGTATTCAGAATGAAATCCTACAAGGACTTCATAAAGAACCATATGCAACTAATATGGCATCAATTGGTTTTGTAATACAGTAGTAAATGCAAAATTTAAGGCAAAAGGCACTGTTGAAACGCTACCTGGTCGTGGCAGAAAGAAGATGCTGACTTCCACTGCTGTGCGCTACCTGAAGCGTAGAGTGGAGAAAAGTCCACGTGTGACTGCTGAGGAACTGAGAAAATATTTGTCAGATGTGGGTACTGAAGTTTCTGCTCAGACAATACGGCGCACACTGCGTAATGAAGGCCTCCATGCCAGAACTCCCAGGCGCACCCCCTTGCTGTCTCCAAAGAATAGGAGTCGATTGCAGTATGCCAAAAGTCATGTGGGCAAACCACACACGTTTTGGGATTGTGTTCTGTGGACCGATGAAACAAAATTACAACTGTTTGGGCCCATGGATCAACGCTATGTTTGGAGGAGGAAGAACAAGGCCTATGATGAAAAGAACACCTTGCCTACTGTGAAGCATGGCGGGGGGGCAATCATGCTTTGGGGCTGTTTTGCTTCTGCAGGTACAGGGAAGCTTCAGCGTGTGCAAGGTTCCATGAATTCTCTTCAGTACCAGGAGATATTGGATGACAATGTGATGCAGTCCGTCAGAAACCTGAGGCTTGGGAGACGTTGGACCTTTCAACAGGACAATGATCCCAAGTATACCGCCAAGTCCACTAGAGTATGGTTGCAGATTAAAGGCTGGAACATTTTGGAGTGGCCATCGCAGTCACCAGACTTAAATCCGATTGAGAACCTCTGGTGGGACTTAAATAAAGCAGTTGCAGTGCGCAAGCCTAAGAATGTGACTGAAGGTGGAAGCGGCGGTGGAGGAGGAGGAGGAGGAGGAGGTAGCCAACACAGCAGGTTTTGGTTTTTAATTGATTTATTTTTTAAATTAGGGTAAACCCCAAAAGAGTGAGACAGATCTAGGGTTGCTACCTCATCCCTTTAAACCTGAACAGTAATTACACAGGTTCTGGGACTAATTTAATGTCGATAAGGCACCAAGTGAGTTTAATTAGCAGCACCTTAATCAGCCAGAGAACCTGTGTAATTAATATGTTTTTGCTTTGAAAGGGATGAGATAGCAACCCTAGAAAGCTCAGAAAAAAACAATGGCTGGGTAAGGCCGGCCCGGTGTCTATTCTGCACAAGGTACGGACAACTCCTCTGGGATCCATGCCTGGTTCATTTTAATGAACGTGAGCTTGTCCACATTGGCTCTGAACAGACGGCTGCACTTGTCTGTGATAACGCCCCCTGCCGTGCTAAATACACGTTCAGACAATACACTGGCCGCAGGGCAGGCCAGCACATCCAAGGCGTAAAGGGCAAGCTCAGGCCATGTGCCCAATTTGGAGACCCAGAAGTTTAAGGGGGCAATGCCGTCATTCAGTACGTGTAGGGGTGTGCTCACATACTGCTCCACCATGTTGCTGAAATGCTGCCTCCTGCTAAAACATTCCATATCAGCTGGTGGTGCTGTTTGTTGTGGCGTGCTGACAAAGCTTTTCCACATTTCGGCCATGCTAACCCTGCCTTCTGAGGTGCTGGCGGTGCCCCTGCTGTGTTGGCAACCTCCTCCTCCTCCTCTGCCTTCGCCTTCTGCTTCCACTGTGCCCCCGCTGCCAGGTGGGAATTGCACCAGCAGCGCGTCTACCAGCGTGCGCTTGTACTCGCGCATCTTGCGTTCACGCTCCAGTGAGGGGATTAAGGACGGTACATTGTCCTTGTAACGGGGATCCAACAGCGTGGCCACCCAGTAATCAGCACCTGTCATAATGTGCGAAACACGCCGGTCGTTGCGGAGACACTGCAGCATGTAATTGCTCATGTGTGCCAGGCTGCCCAGAGGCAACGAAAAGCTGTCCTCTGTGGGAGGTGTATCATCTGTGTCCTCTGTATCCCCCCAGCCACGCACCAGTGATGGCCATGAGCTGGTCTGGATGCCATCCTGCTGTGAACATGGTTCCTCCTCCTCCTCCATGTCTTCCTCCTCCTCATCCTCCACCGCGTCATCCTCCAGAACTGTGCCCTTGCTAGACAATTGTGTACCTGGCCTTTGTTGGTGCATGAACCCACCCTCGGAGCCACTTGTGAATGACTGCCCTGAAAGCCTTGCAAATTATCCCGATTCCTCCTCCTCCTCCTCCTCCTCCTGTGCCACATCCTGTTCCATCATCGCCCGTAGCGTTTTTTCAAGGAGACATAGTACTGGGATAGTCACGCTGAGAGCGGCGTCATTGGCACTGGCCATGTTGGTGGAGTACTCAAAACATCGCAACAAGGCACACAGGTCTCGCATGGAGGCCCAGTTATTGGTGGTAAAGTGGTTCTGTTCCGCAGAGCGACTCACGCGTGCGTGCTGCAGCTGGAACTCCACTATCGCCTGCTGCTGCTCGCACAGTCTGTCCAGCATGTGCAAGGTGGAGTTCCACCTTGTGGGCACATCACATATGAGGCGGTGAGCGGGAAGGCCGAAGTGCCAGGCGAGCAACAGCAGGGTGAGAACTCCGAAAGTGCGCACAGACGGCCCGCACTTTCTGCAGCAGCTGTGGCATATCGGGGTAAGTTCTCAGGAAACTCTGCACCACCAAATTCAGCACATGCGCCAGGCAAGGAATGTGCGTCAAACCGGCTAGGCCCAGAGCTGCTACGAGATTTCGCCCGTTATCGCACAGCACCAGGCCCGGCTTGAGGCTCACTGACGCCAACCACTCATCGGTCTGTTGTTCCATGTCCCTCCACAAATCCTGCGCGGTGTGTGGTTTTTCCCCCAAACAGGAACGTTTTAAAACTGCCTGCTGGCGTTTACCCATGGCTGTGCTGAAGTTGGTGGTGAATTTGTTACGCTGACTGGATGAGGAGGCGGTAGAGGATGAGGAAGCGAAGTAGAAGGAGTTAGGAACAGGAGGCAAACTGAAGCGCCCTGCAATCCTCGGTGGTGGAAGGACATGCGCCAAACTGCTATGCGCCTCAGGCCCAGCCGCCACTGCATTTACCCAGTGCGCTGTTAGGGAGATATAACGTCCCTGACCGTGCTTACTGGTCCACGCATCCGTAGTTAGGTGGACCTTGGCACAGATGGCGTTGCACAGTGCACACCTGATTTTGTCCTCCACTTGGTTGTGCAGGGAAGGGATGGCCCGCCTGGAAAAGTAGTGACGGCTGGGCACGACGTACTGTGGGACAGCCAATGCCATCAGGCTTTTAAAACTCTGCGTCTCCACCAGACGGAATGACAGCATTTCAAAGGCCAGTAATTTTGAAATGCTGGCATTCAGGGCCAGGGATCGCGGGTGGGTAGAGGGGTACTTCCTCTTACGCTCCAGTGTTTGGGAGATGGAGAGCTGAATGCTTCCATGGGACATTGTGTAGATGTTTGGTGACCCAGGTGGTATTGTTGCTTGCCGGTCCTCTAATTGAGGGGTGGCAGGTGGCACTGTCACTACGGAGGTGGATGAAGAGGCAGAGAGGCCCGAGACTGATGCAGAAGAGGAAGCAGGAGGAGCCACAGACCTTTCTTGGTTTTTGAGGTGTCTACTCCACTGCAGGTCGTGCTTTGCACTTAGATGCCTGGTCATGCAGGTTGTGCTCAGGTTGAGAACGTTTATGCCTCGCTTCAAGCTCTGATTGCACAACGTGCAAACCACGCGTGTCTTGTCATCAGCACATTGTGTGAAGAACTGCCATGCTAGGGAACTCCTTGGACCTGGCTTTGGTGTGCTCGGTCCTTTGCTGCGTTGGGCAGTAGCAGGCGTACTGTCTAGGGGACGGACGCTCTGCTTTGGCACCCTGCTCCCTCTTCTGCTGTGCTGGTGGCTCTGTGCGACCACTGCCTCTTCCTCCGAACTACATCGGTCACCTGCATGAGGTTGATTCCATGTCGGGTCGAGGATCTCATCGTCCTGCACATCATCTTCCACCCAGTCTTCACCACTGCCCTCCTTGTCGGTCTGCACAATTGCAAAAGCACCAGCAGTTGGCAACTGTGTTTCATCATCATCATGCAAGACATGCTGTGATGGTCCCCCCATGAACTCATCCTGAAATATAAGTGGTTGGGCATTGGTGCACTCAATCTCTTCCCCTTCTGAGGCTGGGCTAGGTGGATGGCCCTGGGAACACATGCTAACAGACTCATCAAAAAGAAGAAGAGACTGCTGCATGCTTTGGGGCTCAGACTGCTTGGCTGATTTGCAAGGGGGTGAGGTGAAAGACTGATGGTGGACATCGGCTGCAGGCGCCAACTCTGAGCTTTCAGCACAAGACTGGTTGGAAAACAATGTGAAGGAACTGGAGGCACTGTCAGCAACCCAATCTACTACCGCCTGTTCTGCTCCTGGCCTCAACATTCGTAGAGCTGGATTAGGCCCAACCAAATACCGCTGCAGGCTCTGTCGGCTACTCGCACCTGAGAAAGGTGTTTCACTTGTGCTTGTAGCTGGCACAGATCGACCACGTCCTCTCCCTGTAACAGGAGCTCCACCAGCAGCACCACGACCGCAGCCATGTCCCTTATTTGACGTTTTCCTCATATTTCTCAAATTTAGGGTCTTGCCCTAATTTTGAGAAATTTTAAATACAAAAATAGTGTAAGCTGGTGAAATAGGCAGAGATTCACCTATATATTTCTCCACCTATGTCAAGAAGCAGGAACCCAGCCCTAAACAATGTACTGCACAGACAGTATATCACAGGGGACAGGTGCAGTGCTGTTTAAATATTCAGAGTCACCTATAGAGTGCTGACTGCCCCTATAGGAAAAATATTTCAGGAACCTGTGCCTGACTATGTACTTGACAGAAACACAGCATATCACAGGTGCACAGGTGGTGTGGCAGGTGTACTGCTGTTGAAATACTCAGTCACCTATAGAGTGCTGACTGCCCCTATAGGAAAAATATTTCAGGAACCTGTGCCTGACTATGTACTTGCCAGAAACACAGTATATCACAGGTGGTGTGGCAGGTGTACTGCTGTTGAAATACTCAGTCACCTATAGATTGCAAACTGCCCCTATAGCTGAACAAAATTCCTAAACTATATGAAGCACAGCAGATGTCACAGGAATAGAGTGCTTGTTCGTATTTCTGGATCAGCATACACCTAGCACTGTCCCTGTCCCAGATTCAGCAGTCTTTCCCTCACATAAGTGAAGCAGTGACAACGAGCCAGATGCCATAAGATGATGCAGATATCAAAGAAATAAAGTGTGCTTCTTGATATTTCTGGAGCAGCATAGGAGCATAGACCTAACACTGTCCCTGATCCGATTCAGCAGCCTTTCCCTGACATAAGTGAAGCACAGTGAAAACGAGCCAGATACAACTAACACTTTCCCTAAGCAGCAGATTCCAGCATCCTTTCCCTATCATGAGTGAAGCAGAGTGACGATCTGTGCTGTGTGCCTCTATCTAATATAGAGGCACGTCACATGATGGGCCACATGCTGCACTGGCCAATCACAGCCATGCCATAAGTAGGCATGGCTGTGATCAGTTCCCAGTCACAGTAGTAACACGAATGGCGATTGGCTGCCGTGCAGCGCGCCAAAACATACCCGAACTCCGAACCCGAACCCAGACT
Source organism: Rana temporaria (assembly GCF_905171775.1). Lineage (NCBI taxonomy): Eukaryota > Metazoa > Chordata > Amphibia > Anura > Ranidae > Rana > Rana temporaria. The sequence continues at coordinate 37,857,571 of NC_053492.1, read as the reverse complement.
TTTTCCAATTGTTCGGGTTCGGGTCCGGGTTCGGGAAAAACCCAAAGTCCGTACCGAACCCGAACTTTACAGTTCGGGTTCGCTCAACCCTATTTACAACTACTTTAAAGCGGTAGTTCACCCCCCCGACACATTTTACCATCGAGACAGGCATTGTAGCGCGAGCTACAGTATGCCTGTCCCGATTTTTTTAACCTCGTACTCACCTTGTAGTCGTCCATCGTAGATTTCGGCTCCCGCGGGGAATGGGCGTGCCTATGGAGAGGGAGGATGATTGACGGCCGGCCCTGGCACGTCACTCTCCCCGAAGACAGCCGGAGTAGGTCTCGGCTCTTCACGGCGCCTGCGCACAGGCTATGCGCACGCGTCGTGAAGACCAAGCCTATTTTGGCTATTTCCGGAGAAGCGTGACGCGCCAGAGCCGGCCGTCAATCATCCTCCGTCTCCATAGGCACGCCCATTCCCCGGTATCTTCGATGGACGACTACAAGGTGAGTACGGGGGTAAAAAATTCGGGACAGGCATACTGTAGCTCGCGCTACAATGCCTGATTTTAAGGTAAAAGAAAAAAAAAATATTTTTTCCCGTCGATAGGGTGAACCCCCGCTTTAAGGACCGATCTGATCATGTTATATACCTGTCCCCAAAACCTAATTGCCTTGGGGCAGGGCCACCAAATATGAAATAAAATGCCTAATTTCCTACAGCTTCAGAAGTGCATGGGGAATACTGTTGGGTTATATTTAGAAACGTGGTCCGGGGCACATGTACCATTGAGAAAGTAGCTTGTAGACATTTTCCTGAGTGAAGATATTCTGGGAAGATTTTGAAGCAGCTAACCAGATCTTAGTACTTGCAGGATGGTCAGGGGTCTTGCCTAGGTCAACTGCCCACTTCTGCATTTTCAAATGGGGACCCTCTCAACAACGATTTTCAAAGGGAGTTTGTTCGGGTGAATGGCAACGAAGCAGGCTACGGACATGGTACTTAAGTTGGATATACTGATAGGACTTGTTTGTTGGCAGTTGTCAGTGTTTCTGTAAGTATTGGAAAAATTTCATTCCATCAAGAGCAAGTTCATAGACATATTTGAGTCCTCTTCTGCGCCACCATCCGAAGGCTCATATGCAGAGTGGAACTGCGGAGTGTTTAGGGCACCAGAAAGAAGTACATAAGAAGTGATCAGTTTGCAGGAATATTTCAATGTCCCTTACATGTAAGGAATGCAGCAAGATTGGGTCATGAATCCTGGGTCTATAGGTTTGAGGTGTCCAGAGAAGATTATAGAATGGAAAGGGAGCTCCAGCAAAATGAACAGAGATTGGCATTTCAGAAGTAACATGGAGAAAAACCAGGGGAGCAAACTTTGACAAATGACATGCAGTAATTTGCGTTGCTCAATTCATACAATGTGATTCTGGACCAAAACCGGTAGTATTTGGAACAAATAGAGGAGTTTTGGTAAGTAGGTCATGTGGAGAGCATGTATCCTGCCAAACCAGGAAATCTGTAAGGAGGTCCATGAGGCCAGTAGCCCAGAAACCCACATTTTGCATGAAGTTGTCAAATAATTCAGTTGATGTCAGAGACCAGTTCTGATAAAGAGGGCAATACCAGCTTCTGAGACCAAGAGTGGGCCTTCCTTGTTCCATAGTGCACCAACATCTATTCATATTTTTGTGAAAAATTATTGAAAAGGCAGTTTTTCCCTTTGTCAGTTTTTTATTCAATTAAACCCCCTTTATCTGTAGGCACTGTTCAGGAAAATATTTAACCACTTGCCGACCTGCTCATGCAGCTATACTGCGGCAGGTTGGCTCTCCTGCACAAACTGACGTACATGTACATGTACATGTACATGTACGTCAGTCCATAAAAGCAGTATATCGGGCGCGCGCAGACTTTATTGCCGCCGGCGGCCCGCGGTCGCGGCATGGAGAGGCAGAACATTCTGCCTAGAGACATGACAGGGATCTATTGTTCCCAGTGATCGGGAACCGTGATCTCTCATGTTTCTGTAAGCCCATCCCCCCTACAGTTAGAACACGCTGAAGGAACTCCTTGATCACCCCTAGTGTTAACCCCTTCCCTGCCAGTGTAATTTTTACATTGATCAGTGTATTTTTATATCACTGATCAATGTAGTAATGTCACTGCTCCCCAAATTTGGGGTCAGATTTGTCCGCCGCAATGTTGCAGTCCTGCTTAAAATCGCAGATCGCCACCATTTCCAGTAAAAACAATAAAAATAAATAAAAGTCCCTAAATCTATCCCGAAGTTTGTAGATGCGATAACTTTTGTGCAAACCAATCAAGATACGCCTATTGCGATTTTTTTTACCAAACATATGTAGAAGAATATATATCGGCCTAAACTGATGACTAAATTCGTTTTTTTATATATATTTTTTGGGGGATATATATTATAGCATAAAGTAAAAAAAAGAAAATGTTTTTGTGTTGTTTATAGTGCAAAAAAACGCAGAGGTGATCAAATGCCACCAAAAGAAAGCTCTATTTGTGGGAAAAAAAGGACGTCAATTTTGTTTGGGTACAGCGTCGCACGACCACGCAATTGTCAGTTAAAGCGACGCAGTGCGATATCGCAAAAAATGCTCTGGTCATTAAGGGGGCTGAAGTGTTTAATGTTTACTTGTTCAAATATTGTTAAAATGTCAACAATTTCCAGAGTGAACTTACATTTTTATGTCTGTGTCTCCACACCCACACACTGCCTATCACCCTCCTACTAGTCAGTGTAAGTAGGGTTCATATCTAAAGTAGGGATCATTGAATGGCATGTTAGTAATCTTACCTGGGGGTATCTGTAGATCTCAGTCACTCTAGCTATGGCAAGTGATGAAGAAGAAGTGAAGTGTCCAATGAAAGCCATCACTCTGTTCTTCTGGTTACAGCTGTATTTTGGAACGGCTTCCTCCATCCCAGATAATATACTCAGCACGCTCTGTATGGCTTTATGTTCTAACATGCAGGCATCGTATATCATGTATCCAAGGGTGATGTTAGGTAAGATATCTGATCTTCTGTTTATTTCCTCTACAGCAAACACGAAAGCCAGAAGATGCCGTAAAAAGTGAGGTCTTGGGCTACATGTTGGTAGGATCGATACATCGATTAGTAGATAGATGGATATACATGTAATAAAATAACTTTTTAGTTTAGCTTTATAGTAATCAAACTTGACTCAATTTTCTAAAAACACTGGGGTGGATTCAGAGAGCAATTACGCCGCCGTATCCATAGATACGCCGCGTAATTGCTAAGTAGCGCCGGTGTATCTACTTTCTGTATTCAGAAAGGTAGATACGCCGACTGTAGCCTAAGATACGACTGGCATAAATCTCTTACGCCGTTGTATCTTAGGATGCATTCTGACGCTGGCCGCTAGGTGGCGCTCCCGTAGTTGTCAGCGTAGAGTATGCAAATTACATACTTACGCCGATTCACAAACGTACGTGCGGCCGGCGGTCGTAATTTACGTAGTTTGCGTACGTCGTTTTCGCCGTAAGGCTGCTCCTGCTATTAGGAGGCGCAGCCAATGTTAAGTATGGACGTCGTTCCCGCGTCGCGATTTGAAAATGTTATGACGTTTGCGTAAGTCGTCCGTGAATGGCGCTGGACGCCATTTACGTTCACGTCAAAACCAATGACGTCCTTGCGACGTCATTTAACGCAATGCACGTCGGGAAATTTTAGGGACGGCGCATGCGCAGTACGTTCGGCGCGGAAACGCGCCTAATTTAAATGATCCACGCCCCCTACGGGATCATTTGAATTTTAAGCGCGCTTACGCCGGCCCCTTTTACGCTACGCCGCCGCAACTTTACAGGCAAGTGCTTTGTGAATCAAGCACTTGCCCGTAAAACTTGCGGCCGCGTAAAGTAAATGTCATATGTTACGCCGCCGCAGTTTTGCGCGCCCCTACCTGAATCCACCCCAAAGTGTATCTGCTGCTAAACTTTTAGCTTAGAACAAAATGGGAAATAATTTACCTGTGCTTTTTTTTTTTTTCTCGTTTCCTTTTGATGAGTATTCCCTTTAGGCTGCATTCACACTTGTGTATCCTCTCTGCCTGCGATTATGGCAGCTAACCACTCCCACTCACATGCTGTGATCACATCCGAGTGATAGGCCTGGATGCAGACTATGGTGCATTCAAAAGTGTGAATGCACCTGTCCTAGAGGCACAACAGGAAGTCTCCAATGTTTAAAAAAATGCCCTCACAGACAGCTGTCACCAAAATATAAAAAAATTAAAGGAAAGAAAACCCGCGCCATGGGAATGAAATATGTGATGGGAAAAAGTATATATAAATATAGGATAGAGCTGCTGCTATAGTGTAAGGTGAAAAATAAGGGGAAGGGATCCGCGCTTAGGAATAAATAATATTAAGCTGCTGCCTCCCTGACAAGCCTCAAAGAGACCTGGAAATAGTAAAGAAATGGGGTTAAGGGATGTTGGCGCTGCTTATACTTGTTGGTAAATGTCCACGAGATGTCCTATGTATTGTAAATTATTTGTAGGGGAGCTTCAATTACTAGGAGAGACCAATGGGGATGGGTCTCCTAGACCTGTGCGTTATTGTATCCAAACGTCCAGGTGCTACCCCCTATTAATGCTTCTAATCAACACTGGTGACCCAATGGTCTGTTGGTTCTTCCAGTGAGAATAATATATTTGTATTCAGAGGGTAGGAAAGCAGCCGGTAAAATTAAATTTCTGAGCTAACAACGTCCTGTATATTTGATCTATTTCGAATGCTTAATTCAAATTATAATGAAAAAAGTTTTTTTCGGTGATTCCGGTGTGTAACCCCAAAATACAGTGTGCAATGGGTGCACAAATCCAAATGATGGATACAAGATATTATAGATCTCCACAAATAATATAAAAAGAAAGAAAATAATGATTGTGTTGAATGATTAGGTGTCTCCCAGGACACCGTGCATTGAGTGATGTTCCAAGTCTAAGCCCTTATTTAACTAAATAGATAGGTGTGGTAAAAAATATATGTAACAAAAATATTATATTAGAAATGCATAGTCCAGGACCCTGTGCAGGCCAGAAGGGTACCGTGTGTTTAAAGGCTCCCGTGTAAATCTGCTCTGCCAAGGAGCGTGTTTAAAAAAAGTAAGTGTTAGGAAAAAATAAAAATAAAAATGACAGCAATAATTATGACCAACAATCAAAGTCGTCGGGTAATGAGCAAAAATATGTGCAAAGCAACAAATGATTAATATATATATGTGCCGTCCCTAAATAGGGAAATGAGAAAAAATGTATATATCTTTGCAAGACATATGAATACTAATATATAGTGGAAATCCAAGTATATATGGAGAGAAACAGCATCAATAAATAAATAATCATATAAAAAGTGATATAAACCGTCCAGGCTAAACCATATAAAAATAAATGAACTGGGAACCCTCACTGGGTAATTGTTACAAGTTCTCTTAGTTAGCCAAGGTCTCATGAACTAATCAGAAAGTTCAATGTGGAAACAATGTATCACTGGTGACAGAGTGCATGTAGAAAGAAAAATAGTGACTTCATGTGATTTTCTTCTTGATGGATTTTAGCGTGACTTTTGTGCTCCCCCTGCTGGGTCCCCACTCACCAGATGTTGGCATCTACGCTATAGAATTAACAACCAGCGCAACAACTAACAACGAGGTACCACCACCACTGCCTTTTGCCCTTTGGGGTGCCAACATCTGGTGAGTGGGGACCCAGCAGGGGGAGCACAAAAGTCACGCTAAAATCCATCAAGAAGAAAATCACATGAAGTCACTATTTTTCTTTCTACATGCACTCTGTCACCAGTGATACATTGTTTCCACATTGAACTTTCTGATTAGTTCATGAGACCTTGGCTAACTAAGAGAACTTGTAACAATTACCCAGTGAGGGTTCCCAGTTCATTTATTTTTATATGGTTTAGCCTGGACGGTTTATATCACTTTTTATATGATTATTTATTTATTGATGCTGTTTCTCTCCATATATACTTGGATTTCCACTATATATTAGTATTCATATGTCTTGCAAAGATATATACATTTTTTCTCATTTCCCTATTTAGGGACGGCACATATATATATTAATCATTTGTTGCTTTGCACATATTTTTGCTCATTACCCGACGACTTTGATTGTTGGTCATAATTATTGCTGTCATTTCTCTTTTTATTTTTTCCTAACACTTACTTTTTTTAAACACGCTCCTTGGCAGAGCAGATTTACACGGGAGCCTTTAAACACACAGTACCCTTCTGGCCTGCACAGGGTCCTGGACTATGCATTTCTAATATAATATTTTTGTTACATATATTTTTTACCACACCTATCTATTTAGTTAAATACGGGCTTAGACTTGGAACATCACTCAATGCACGGTGTCCTGGGAGACACCTAATCATTCAACACAATCATTATTTTCTTTCTTTTTATATTATTTGTGGAGATCTATAATATCTTGTATCCATCATTTGGATTTGTGCACCCATTGCACACTGTATTTTGGGGTTACACACCGGAATCACCGAAAAAATCTTTTTTCATTATAATTTGAATTAAGCATTCGAAATAGATCAAATATACAGGACGTTGTTAGCTCAGAAATTTAATTTTACCGGATGCTTTCCTACCCTCTGAATACAAATATATTATTCTCACTGGAAGAACCAACAGACCATTGGGTCACCAGTGTTGATTAGAAGCATTAATAGGGGGTAGCACCTGGACGTTTGGATACAATAACGCACAGGTCTAGGAGACCCATCCCCATTGGTCTCTCCTAGTAATTGAAGCTCCCCTACAAATAATTTACAATACATAGGACATCTCGTGGACATTTACCAACAAGTATAAGCAGCGCCAACATCCCGTAAGGTGAAAAACCCCATGTGATAAAAAGATATAAATTTAAACTCAGCGCTGCTCCTGTAAACCATATAACTTCTAACATTCACTTGTCCTAAACCAATCTACCATTAAAATGCCCATACCAACATGTATGGTGGCATAATAAAGTGATCAATGCTAAACAGTGCAAATAAATAAAATGCAATAATTTTAAAGTCCATCAAATATGGTGTGCTGGACTTGTGTGACAAGCTGGAATATTTCTCAGGTGACTTTCCGTGCTCCCCTCCTGGGTCCCCACTCACCAGAAAGAAGCTTTAAATACAACTGTAATTATGCATGCAAATGGTATCTCCTGTCTTCAATTGGGGCTGGTATGTATTGCCACTATAGAGGAAAGACTCCTATCTTCCACCAGTATGTATTTGGAACCATACAGGTGCCCTGGATCCTTCAAGTTTACACGGACAACAAACATCCATTGGAGAAAAGTATGGCGTTTTTTCCTGCAGCTCTCCACGGAATGAAAAACCCCCACAAGCTACAACTTCTTATAAAACCCTCTTGATAGTTTTTTGGCTCCTTTTAAAATCATAATGATAACAAAAATCACCCAAATGGCCCTGTTCAAAAGTTTACATACCCTGGAATGTTTGGTCTTGGTACAGACACAGAAGGTGGCACAAATAGGTTAAAATGGCTATTAAAGGTTAATTTCCCACATTTGTGGCTTTTTAAATCACAATTAGTTTCTTTGTATAAATAGTCAATGAGTTTGTTAGCTTTCACATGGCTGCACTAAGCAGGCTAGATACTAAGCCACGGGGAGCAGAAAAGAACAGTCAAAAGACCTGCGTAACAAGGTAATAAAACTTTACAAAAATGGAAAAGGATATAAAAAGATATTTAAAACCTTGAAAATGCCAGTCAGTACTGTTCAATCATTTAATAAGAAGTGGAACATTAGGGGATCTCTTGATACCAAGCCAAGGTCAGGTAGATCAAGAAAGATTTCAGCCACAACTGCCACAGGAATTGTTTGGGATACAAATAGAAACCCACAAGTAACCTCAGGAGAAATACAGGCTGCTCTGGAAAAAGATGGTGTGGGTGTTTTTAAGAAGCACAATACAATAATACTTGAACAAAAAAAGGTGCTTGGTCAAGTTGCCAGAAAGAAGCCTTTACTGTACAAGTTCCACAAAAAAAGCCTGGTTACAATATGCCGAACAACACCTTGACATGCCTCATTGGGCTTTTTGTGGCATTGGCACGTACAGTAAAGGCTTCCTTCTGGCAGCTCAACCATGCAACTCTTTTTTGTTCAAGTATCGTTGAATTGTGCTCCTTAAAAACAACCACACCGTCTTTTTGGAGAGCAGCCTGTATTTCTCCTGAGGTTACCTGTGGGTTTTTCTTTGTATCCTGGGCAATTCTTCTGCCAGTTGTGGCTGCAATCTTTATTGGTCTACCTGACCTTGGCTTGGTATCAAAAGAGCCCCAAATTTTCCACTTCTTAATAAGGGATTAAACAGTACTAACTGGCATATTCAAGGTTTTGGATATAGTTTTATATTTTCCATCTTTATGAAGCTCCATTACTTTGTTACGCAGGTCTTTTGACTGCTTAGTGCATCCATGTGAGAGCTAACAAACTCATTGACTATTTATACACAGACATTAATTGTGATTTAAAAAGCCACAAATGTGAGAAGTTAACTTTTAATTGACATTTTAACCTGTGTGTGCCACCTTCTGTGTCTGTACCAAGGCCAGAATGTACGTAAACTTTTTATCAGGGCCATTTGGGTGATTTCTGTTATCATTATGATTTTAACCACTAGCCGACCAGCCGCCGTCATTCTACGGCGGCAGGTCGGCTCTCCTGGGCGAGACCACGTCATTCTACGTTGGCTCTTTGAGCCGCCACTAGGGGCGTGCGCGTGCGCCCCCCGCTCGCCCCCGACTCCCGTGCGTGTGCCCGGCAGGCGCGATCGCCGCCGGGCACACGCGATCGCTCGTAACAGAGCGGGGACCGGGAGCTGTGTGTGTAAACACACAGCTCCCGGTCCTGTCAGCGGGGGAAACGCTGATCTTCTGTTCATACAATGTATGAACAGAAGATCAGTGTTTCCCCTAGTGAGGCCACCCCCCCACAGTAAGAACACACAAGGGACATACTTAACCCCTTCCCCGCCCCCTAGTGTTAACCCCTTCACTGCCAGTGGCATTTTTATAGCAATCCAATGCATTTTTATAGCACTGATCGCTATAAAAATGCCAATGGTCCCAAAAATGTGTCAAAAGTGTCCGAAGTGTCCACCATAACGTCGCAGTACCGGAAAAAAACGCTGATCGCCGCCATTACTAGTAAAAAAAAGATATTAATAAAAATGACATAAAAATACCCCCTATTTTGTAAACGCTATAACTTTTGCGCAAACCAATCAATAAACGCTTATTGCGATTTTTTTTTACGAAAAATAGGTAGAAGAATACGTATCGGCTTAAAATGAGGAAAAAAAAAGTTTTTTTATATATTTTTGGGGGATATTTATTATGGCAAAAAGTAAAAAATATTCATTTTTTTCAAAATTTTCGCTCTATTTTTGTTTATAGCGCAAAAAATAAAAACCGCAGAGGTGATCAAATACCACCAAAAGAAAGCTCTATTTGTGGGAAAAAAAGGACGCCAATTTTGTTTGGGAGCCACGTCGCACGACCGCGCAATTGTCTGTTAAAGCGACGCAGTCCCGAATCGCAAAAAGTACTCTGGTCTTTGGGCAGCAATATGGTCCGGGGGATAAGTAGTTAAAAGGAGACAAAAATAAATGGCTTCATGTGATCACTATCCTTGAAAAAAAGACTGTTCTTTTGGCATGATTAGTCATATTTTCACGATAAATGCCAAAATTTCTAAATTTCTGCAAACTTTTCATCACACGGGAAAAATGCGCCACTTAACAGTCATACTATAGACACCCACAGGTATGAAATTTAAAGTAATATTTCACTTTTATTGTTTCACTTTAAGCATTATTAAAATCACTGTTCCTGAAAAAACTCAAGTTTTTAAAACTTTTTATGACAATACCATGCAAGCCTTTAAAATTGGCACTTTTGATTTTAACCACTTAAGGATCGCCTCCTGCACATTTACGTCGGCAGAATGGCACGGCTGGGCACATGCACGTACAGGTACGTGCTGTGCTAGTGTCCAGCCGTGGACCCGATCGCCGCTGGAGTCCTACGATCGGTCCCTGGAGCTGAAGAACGGGGACAGCTGTGTGTAAACACAGCTTCCCCATTCTTAACTGTGGCTCCGTCATTGATCGTGTGATCCCTTTTATAGGGATACACAATTGATGACGTCACACCTACAGCCACACCCCCCTACAGTTGGAAACACATATTAGGTCATACATAACCCATTCAGCGACCCCCTTGTGGTTAACTCCCAAACTGCAATTGTCATTTTCACAGTAAACAATGCATTTTAAATTAAGAATAGGGGGGTGTGATGGCGCTTGCTAATAATATAATGAATAATACTAAATAATCATAATAACAATTCCTGTTGATAAAAAGAAAGTGTTTCCAAGAATAGTAATACGAACAAATACAAATTTCTAGTGAGTAAATACACCAATTCCTGTGTGTCTAAATGTGTACCACTCAAGATGTAATCCAAACCGCCCAACATCAATCAAATAATGTGGAGGGTGATGGGAGTGAAATAATAAAAAATTACCTGTTAAGGTAGACAAACGTGCCAATAAAAGCACAGTGTTGATGGGGTGAGAATAAACAGTAAAATAATCATGAAATATATGATAATTATAGCAATAATTCTTCATAAACCATAAAATAAATGGTAATTAAATGTGAATAAGCAATAAAATCCATAAAGAGCTCCATCCACTAAAAGTGCATTGTGCAATAATATGTGAAATAAATAGTGAATGTAGTCCAGTAAAAATGGTCTTGTAAGCAAAATTCCTTAATAATGAAATAATGAACTGTTCAATATCATGCATGGGTTAAGAGGACCCAATCCATGTCCAGTGCATAATTGTGCAGAATAAAACAAATCCAATGTTTAGAAAGGAAATTTCAATCATTAATTTCCAAAGTGCATAAGTGCTCCACTACTATTCATAGTCCACAGATGATGCTTCAGTGCATGATGATGTGATCCTATGACTAAGTGAAGTGTGTGGTCATGATACACGTGAGGAAGAAGGAGGGCTGTTGGTGACATCATCCGCTCACGGCCGCAGAGCGGAGACAATCTCTGTACTTAACAAGTTGTTGCTACAGCTCTGTTTGTGAGTGAAATTTGTTTTTTATTTTAATAAATTGTTAATGGTTTTACGCTATGGAGGCTTCCCTGTTCTTTGTTTGAGTGCCATCACTGTGACCTTGTGAGCCTTCATTTGTGGGATTGGAGCAGCAGGCTGGCTGTGGGACATGCATTCCTAGCCCTATCAGCAATACTATAGGCTTATTACAAGCCTCTTTAAGGTAAGGGGCTTGCAGAAACACTCATCTTTACATCTACACTGTGGAAAGCCTAGCGTTTTTTCTGTGTTTGCAAGCACGTGTGCACGCTTATCATCATGCACTGAAGCATCATTTGTGGATTTTGAATAGTAGTGGAGCACTTATGCACTTTAGAAAGGAAATTTCAATCATTAATTTCCAAACATTGGATTTGTTTTATTCTGCACGATTGTGCACTGGACACATTTTTTATAGGCGTTTTTTTTATAGGCATGTTTTAATATTTATGTCACTTTTTTCTGTTTGATCCCGTGGTGGATTGTATGGGACACCTTCACTGCAGGAATTTTATGGATTGGGTCCTCTTCACCCATGCATGATATTGAACAGTTCATTATTTCATTATTAAGGAATTTTGCTTACAAGACCATTTTTACTGGACTATATTTACTATTTATTTCACATATTATTGCACAATGCACTTTTAGTGGATGGAGCACTTTCTGGATTTTATTGCTTATTCACATTTAATTACCATTTATTTTATTTATGGTTTATGAAGAATTATTGCTATAATTATCATATCTTTCATGATTATTTTACTGTTTATTCTCACCCCATCAACACTGTGCTTTTATTGGCACGTTATTATTTCACTCCCATCACCCTCCACATTATTTGATTGATGCTGGGTGGTTTGGATTACATCTGGAGTGGTACACATTTAGACACACAGGAATTGGTGTATTTACTCACTAGAAATTGGTATTTGTTCGTATTACTATTCTTGGAAACACTTTCTTTTTATCAACAGGAATTGTTGTTATGATTATTTAGTATTATTCATTATATTATTAGCAAGTGCCATTACACCCCCCTATTCTTAATCTGTTATCAGTGTGTGAGCACTATTAGTCGTGGCTGCTGCTTAGTAGATACAGGCATACCCCGCTTTGCGGACACTCACTTTACGTACACTCGCGAGTACAGACATGCCCGCGAGTGTACGTAAAGTGCCTCACAATTACGGACATTCCCGCGCCGCGCAGCTGCAGTATGATCTGGAGGGGCGGAGCTACCGCCCAGAGTTGTGAGGGAAGAGGCAAAACTTCCTGCGAGTTGCCAGCAAGCAAGCCCAGCATTGCCCTTCGGCTCCGAGGTACCTGCCAGCCAGCCCAGCATTGCCTGTCGGCCCAGAGGTGCCCAGCATTCTCTGTCAGCAATCCCAGCGCTGCTCAGAGGTGCCGCCAGCCCAGAGCTGTTCACCAGCCACAGTCTGCATAAACGTAAGTACAGTACTGTACTGTATAGCCCCCCTGCTATTGGCCCTGACCCCCCACTACCAGCCCTGGACCCACACTACAGCCCCTGACCCCCCCCCCACTGTTATTTTCATTGTTACAGGTACCTATCGTGCCTGCCAGCCCAGAGGTGCCCGCCAGCCAGTACCAATCAATGCATTATTCATATCAGTTATGCTTGTAAATGACTATTGCAATGCAGTGCACACAAGTGAAAAAGGGTATTGCTTCACTTTAAGTACATTTTCGCTTTACATATATGCCCCGGTCCCATTGTGTACTTAAAAGTGGGCTATGCCTGTACATTAATTGTTATTTCATTTATTGGTTTAGTTCTCTGTGCCCTTGCTAGGTTGGTTTGCGCATTAGTTCCCCCCATTTTTATAAATGCAATTACAATGGTCCCAACAATGTGTCAAAATTGTCCGAAGTGTCCGCCATTAGTAGTAAAAAAAATAATTAATAAAAATGCAATAAAACTATCCCCTATTTTGTAAGCGCTATAAATTTTGCGCAAACCAACCGATAAACGCTTATTGTGATTTTTTTTTACCAAAAATAGGTAGAAGAATACGTATCGGCCCAAACTGGGGAAAACATTTTTTTATATATTTTTGGGGGATATTTATTATAGCAAAAAGTAAAAAAATTTGATTTTTTTTCAAAATTGTCGCTCTATTTTTGTTTATAGCGCAAAAAATAAAAACCGCAGAGGTGATCAAATACCACCAAAAGAAAGCTCTATTTGTGGGGAAAAAAGGACGCCAATTTTGTTTGGGAGCCACGTCGCACGACCGCGCAATTGTCTGTTAAAGCGACGCAGTGCCGAATCGCAAAACCTGGCCGGGTCCTTGAGCTGCCTAAAGGACCGGGTCTTAAGTGGTTAATGGTGTTCACGTGTTCTGATACGAACCAAACTGGGGGGTGTTCGGCTCATCCTTAGTGTCAAGTCGCTGCAGTCTGAGGACTCAGGATTTGCAAGTTGGGCTTGCTGGGATCAGTAGTCCATCGTCAAGTATGCTTTATTAACTAAACGTTCAAGGCCATCAAGTAGGGGTACCACAGGCCCCTGGCCTATCATTCATCAAGTGAAGTTTTGGCTAGGAATTATTCAGAGTGAGGCCTAGCCTGTTCAAGATGGTAGGACAGGATGTCTAAAGCGGTTAAGGTGAGGGTGAAGTGAAGAGGCCTGGAGGTAGAAGTCTGCAGGGAAAGTGCAGAGGCTGGAGAAGGTGAAGAGTCTGTCAAGATTAGAGTCCACCATTTTTTTTGTTCTGTGAAGATAATGAGTCATGCCTCGTACACACGAGCGGTTTACGAGAAAACTGCCATTTTTTAGATTGGTCGGGAAAGCTGGTCATGTGTATGCTCCATAGCAGTTTTCCCGACGAGAAAACTGCCTGCCAAAAAAATTAGAACCTGCTCTATTTTTTCCCGTTGTGTTTCCCGTCAGTCTTTTTCTCGTCGCGAAAACTGCTGGTGTGTATGATTTTCCGAGGGAAAAAAACATGCATGCTCAAAATCAAGTATGAGACGGGAGAGCTTGTTCCAGTAAAACTAGCATTCGTAATGGAGATGGCACATTCGTCACACTGTAAATTATTGCCTTGTTTAATGCAGCGCATTCTTTTCTTTATAATGCTACAATAATTAACTTTTTTTGCTGCTGATATTCACAGAGAGCTATGAGAAACTTGTTTATTTATTATTTCTCGGGATCTCATGAATAATCTTTTGTTTTTGAAAGCCAGCTCTCCATAATAAATATTTTTTGGTTATTATTTTTAAATATTTTCTACTGATCTCCATATTTTATTTTTTATTTTTAGTGTGTCAAGTTACTACAACAACATTATGATTTAGTATTATTTACCCTCAAGGAGGTTGTATGGTGTCCATTGTTAATTTGACATTGTATTTTTGAAATGTCCCTGCCTACTCTCTAGCAAACTCTCCTTTTTGAATAAAAACACATGGTCAAGTATTTACCATAAACAAAAATTCTATTTATTCTAGCTCATAATAACAAATTAAAGGTGAAGGCAATGCTGGAGATCCTGCTTCAATTTGTGCATCCTTTGGACCCCAGGGCACACATCAAATAATATGAATCCAAAATTGAGATTTGTGGAGAAGCACATATAGTTGGGAGCACAATCTAGTCCTGGACTCCCAGAGGTCAGGAACAGCAGCAGGTGAGATATATGTTCCTAGTCTGTGATACTACACCAGCCTGTGCCTTCTGTCAGACCATCCAGAAGCAAGGCCATCACTTCCTTGTCTTCCTTGTAACCTTCCCTCCAGCCTTCTCTGCAGTCTTCTCTGCACCCTTTGTTAGACACTTCTGTCGGAGACTGTGTCTCTGGAGGTGAGCTTGTGGCAGAAGGAGGAGGAGGAGGCCAGTGGATTGGTTAAGCTGGCCCATCAACCCCCTGTTTATTACCTTCAAAATGAGGGTTTTACTCAGGAGACGTTAGCCCATCTCCATTTTTGACAATTTGTCTGCCATTAGGGCGCCATAGCCCTCTTCAGTTATGGGGGGCTCTCTGAGTGCCGCAGTAGCCTTTCTAATGAGGGTAAGTGTTCTTCTGATTGCAATGCAGAGGGGAGGTATCTGGGATCTTGTGCTGAGCCTGGGCACCTCATGGCTGCCATTGGGCCCTGCCTCCTCCTGGCTGACACTCACCCCTGCCTCCTCCTGGCTGATACTCACCCCTGCCTCCTCCTGGCTGCCAATTTCTCCACCCTCATCCTGGCTGAGCTCTCTCTGTGTATAAAAAGGGACATATATTTTTTGCTTCATCAATCACACACATTTTTCAGCTCATGACTGTTGCAAATTGAATGCTAACAAATAGAAAAGACAATCATTCTGACCCCAGCATTGTTAGCAATAGTAACATCTATTTTACATCATTACTTATATAAGGAACATGAAATAATGAAATATTATATGTTTGACATTGGCTACTCCATTTTAGATTTAAGGTTCCATTTTGTATAACATAGGTCTCTTAGAGACATTGCAATATGTACTTTATTCTTGTTTTTCTTCTACCATTTAAGCTTTGTGGTTTTTGTCATAGATACAAATAGATTATGTGTTAAACGGCTAGCTGAAACTTGTGAACTTGTGAACTTGTTCCCCTTTTCTCTGAACATGTAAAAAAGGGGGAACTTCTGTATGTGTATATAAACTCTGTGACAAATATAGCAAGTTGCAATCTTGATACAGCATAACTCGTTTGTGTCTTAATTGCCCCGCCGGCGAGGGGGGCTATACATCCACCTGTCCAAAGTCCAGCCTAGGCAACGGAACCAGAACCGAACCTTACAGAACCTTTCAACTGGTACCAGAAGTGGGGTATCCCCTGCCAGAGTAGAGGCCATATCGGCACTAAGCAGGCCGAGCGACAAGCGCTCACTGCTGTCTTTCCTAGGCTCAATAGTGTACTGTAGGCAATGGATTCCAGACTGTTCATTTCATGACTCAGTCCTTAGGAAGGCTACACTCGCCACAGCCCCCAAACAAATTACCTGGACCCCTGGGATGGTCACTGCCTATGACACGCTGGTGCGTTCACTTCGTAATGCACCCGCTTTGGGGTTGATACAACATGGTAGGGCCTTCTCACTGTATTGCCTCGTTGTGGGGAATACCATGGCTGCTGTTCTGACCCAAGAGCATGGTGGTAAGCAAAGACCTCTAACGTATATTTCAAAGAAACTACCTCTTCAAGTTCAAGGTATGCCCGCTTGTCTTCAAGCACTGGCCGCCTGTGCCTTAGCAGTACAGGCGGCAGAGAAACTTGTTCTGGCATCACCCATGACCCTTTTCATAACTCACAGCGTCACACAACTGATGCAAAACATGAACACGCAACATATGACAGCTCAGAGGTTAAGTAGGTATGAGATAATTCTCCTAAACACACAAAATTTTGAAATTAAAACTTGTCCATCCACAACTCCTATAGTACGGTTTCTGCACTCCCTCATTAAACTAATGCCTGAATCAGAACCAGTGCCCGAACATAATTGCGAAGACCTAATTTTCCAAACAACCTCCCCAAGAGCTGATTTAAAGGAGAAACCCCTAGAAGGGGGCATTGACATATACGTGGACGGTAGTTGTACGCGCCCCGATGATAAAACCTACCGTACTGGTTATGCAGTTGTCCAACTTCCTGACATTATTCATGAAGCAAAACCCTTAGTCGCAAAATCTGCGCAAGAGGCTGAACTTACTGCGCTAATACGCGCCTGTCAGCTGTTTGCAAACCAAATTATAAATATATATACCGACAGTCGGTACGCTCATGGAATTGTGTACGATTTTGGGAAGATTTGGCAGCAACGCGGATATCTAACCGCAGAAGGGAAACCTATATCACATCAAACCCTTATCGAAACATTGCTAGATGCCATACACCTTCCTAAAGCGATTGCAGTGATTAAAGTGAAAGCTCATACTACGAGTAGGACCACGGAAGCACTTGGCAATGCATTTGCTGACAGAGTAGCCAAACAAGCAGCGGATACTATCCCTGCACATGACACCCCTGTAACCTCTATGTTTTACATGAGTGATTTTAGTGCACCAGACTTCAAAACTACGGTTATGCTTTTACAGTCCATGGCTTCGCCTATTGATATTTCTGACTGGATGCAGCATAATTTGGCCAAAGATCCTTCGGGTCTTTGGACAAATAAGGAGGGAATCATGGGTATTCCTAAGTCTGCGGCACCATTGATCATTTCATACATTCATGGTCCAGGACATATAGGTCAGAAGGCCATCCAAAAACAGTATAGAGATCATTTTCAAACGGAGGGACTCACAAAAATAATACAAGATTTCACAGGCTCATGCGTTACATGCGCACAAAATAATGTACAGGGCAAAGCAATGGGAAGACATGGGAACCTGCCCCCCCCATTGGGTCCCCTCACAGACTTACAAATAGATTTTACACATATGCCAAAACAGAAAGGAAATGTCAAATATCTTTTGGTAATTGTGGATAAATTTTCCGGGTGGGTGGAGGCAGTACCTACTACTGGGGAAACAGCAGGAATAGCGGTACGGGCTATTATAAATAATTGGGTGAGTCGATTTGGACTCCCAGTGAATATCTGGTCTGATCAGGGACCAGCTTTTACCTCTAAACTCACACAGGAATTCTCCAAGACTTTGGGGATACAATGGAAATTGCACATCCCTTATCACCCTCAGAGTGCTGGGATTGTGGAACGAATGAATAGAAACATTAAGGACAAACTAAACAAAGCAACTCAAGGTACTATGAAAAATTGGTCCTTATATCTTCCAGGTGTGCTTTACCAGATAAGGGTTACCCCTAATTCTAGAGGGTACTCTCCTTTTGAGATACTCATGGGACACCCTCCAGCTGAGAATAGTGTAGGAAAGGATAATGATTTGTTTTCTCAACAGGAAACTTGGATGCAACATCTGGTAAGTACTATCCAACATACCCAAGAAGAAGTTGCTGTCACCTTTTCTCCTCTTTCCACAGATCCGACTCACCCGTTCATACCTGGAGACGAGGTATTGGTTAAGCAATTGGCCATAAGGAGAAAGACGGGCCCCATTTACCAAGATCCATATACGGTGGAAAAGGTCTCCCGAACAGCCGTAAAGGTTGAAGGCCTAGGACCATGGATTCATGCGAGCAGATTGAAAAAGGGTCCCTTGAAGATAAAGACCCCAGAAGCCCCGATGGCTCCCCCCTTGGAGCGAGGGCTCAAGAACAAGGAGGACGTAAAGCCAGAGACCCTGATGGCTCCTCCCATAGAGCAAGGGTCCGGGAAAACCAGCACTTAACTGCCAATCAGAATAGAAACTGTATGGGACAACGGTCAGGGGTGTACAATAGAATGATACGAGGAGGGAAATATTGTGGACTATTGCTTATACTGTTTGTGGTGACCGCTTCTGGGGTTTGCTACTTCGCCCCAGGTTGCCATGGGATACATGGGATACATGGGATACATAAGATAGGAAAAGGCCAAGACCCAAAATTAGTCATAGTAAGGAAAAGATTCATACCATTTAGATGGCGAACCAGAGATCAATATTGGGATTCAAAAGGTAATATTTGGAAGCTTTGTTGTGTCCAATTTGACTGGGTGAGGAGTATTCCCAAAGGCCCCATAACGGGTTATGCAGAGACAGACCTAACCTGTAAAATTAAAGCAACCATGTTTTTCTATAATGACACAGCAGGGAAACCGCTCAGGTTCTGTATTCCCAGGGAGCATACGGTAACTAAAACACTGGTGTCACGTTTAAAAAAGGCAGATTTGGTATAGTGAGTGATCCCAAGAAAGTAAACATTCTTTGGGATCAGAGGAGGGATTATAAGGAATATGAAATAATGAAATATTATATGTTTTGACATTGGCTACTCCATTTTAGATTTAAGGTTCCATTTTGTATAACATAGGTCTCTTAGAGACATTGCAATATGTACTTTATTCTTGTTTTTCTTCTACCATTTAAGCTTTGTGGTTTTTGTCATAGATACAAATAGATTATGTGTTAAACGGCTAGCTGAAACTTGTGAACTTGTTCCCCTTTTCTCTGAACATGTAAAAAAGGGGGAACTTCTGTATGTGTATATAAACTCTGTGACAAATATAGCAAGTTGCAATCTTGATACAGCATAACTCGTTTGTGTCTTAATTGCCCCGCCGGCGAGGGGGGCTATACATCCACCTGTCCAAAGTCCAGCCTAGGCAACGGAACCATAACCGAACCTTACAGAACCTTTCAACTTATATTAGTACAAGAAATCTTTTGCAAAATACTATACCGGGCTCCATATCTCCAAATCCGGTTCATCCAGGAACTCAGGTTGTTCCTCCGAAGAAGGCTCAGCTGGGGTGGAGGGAATGGTGGAGGGTTGGCTGGAGGGAAGGCTGGAGCGAAGTCTGGAGGGAAGGGTAGACAGTGATGGCCTCACTTCCAGATGGTCATCCAGAAAGCTAAATTTGCTGTAGTACCACAGACTGGGGACAAATATTTTGTCTGCTGCTGCTCCTAACTTCTCAGATTCTAGGACCCTACCGCGCTCCTTCCTATATGTGCCCCTAATGGTCTGAATTTTGGTGTTCACCTCACGGATGGTTGCTGTGGGGATCCGTGTCTGCACAAATGCAAGCAGGGTCTCCAGTGCTGCCTTCCTTGTTCCTTTTTTTTTATTTAGTGGATTTTTTGTTTCCCAAAGAGCAGGCAGCTCCCTCCACCTGTCCAAGAACTCCCCCATGAAATCTGGCTCTTAGAAACAATTCATTCTTTCTGCAAGTCAAAACAGAAGCCAAAAATACTAATGTCAGTCAAGTCTCTACTAATCTTTATCACCATATATAGGCCACAATCTCATCACTGATGAGTCAAGTAAAAATGTTTTACCTTCGATCCCACGTTCGTTGCTTACTCCTTCTTCCGCACACAGAATGTAGTTACGAAACATGCTTTTTTTTGCTTTATATACACTGCGCATGCGTGAAACTCTGCATGCTTTACCCGCCCCTGATTTATAGATAAAAACAGTATATATCTTTTGTGGCCCCCATCTCCAAATTACTAGGGGGGCCACATGAAACTGGAACGCGGCCGGACTTCGGACATGCCTGGTTTAGGCCGATATATATTCTTCTACATATTTTTGGTAAAAAAATCGCAATAAGCATATATTGATTGGTTTGCGCAAAAAATATTGCGTCGACAATAGGGAATAGATTTATGGAATTTTTATGTAATTTTGATTATTATTATTTTTTACTAACAATGGCAGCGATCTGCGATTTTTATCGGGAATCCGACATTGCAGTGGACAGATCGGACACTTTTGACACTTTTTTGGGACCCATTGACAATTATACAGCAATCAGAAGCTGAAAATAGCCATTGATTACTGTGTAAATGTCACTCGCAGGGAAAGGGTTAACACTAAGGGGCGATCAAGGGGTTAACTGTGTTCCCTATAAGTGTTTCTAACTGTGGGGGGATGGGCTTATTGGGACATGACAGAGATCACTGTTCCCGACCACCGGGAATAGTAGATCCATGTCATGTCTCCTGTCAGAACGAGTAAATGCCTCTTTTACATAGGCTGATTCGCGTAGGAGAGCCATTGTGATGGTGGCCAGTCTTTAAGCATTTAAAGTAGCGCAGTGCCAAATTGCAAAAAGTGCTCAGGTCATTAAGGGGCAAATCCTTCTGGGCTAAAGTGGTTAGCATATAGGTTGTACCCCAATGAAAAGTCAGCCCAGTTCTCTAGAAACCCAAATCTTTCCCTTTTACACCAGGGCGACCCTCTCACATCTGTCACAGTGGTATACATCTTGGAGCTGTGGCTCCTTTACTGTATGTAGCACCCTCTACCATAGGTAGGTGCTAGAGTGAGGATTATTGTGAGGTAAGCTGCCAGTGCAGGTATATTTAGGCAGCCCTATGCTTCAGGCTAGGCTTGCTTGTTTGATCTGGGGGCAGGTAGTGGTTAGTGTAGCAGTGGGTGTGACCACCTGTGATTTAGTTCTTGGGCGCCCCCTGCTTCCAGGGAGAATGTTCTGGAAGAGGGTCAGTTCACAGGACTGGAGTGATAGGGAGCTCATGTGAGGAGCTCTGACCAATCCCCAACTGGAATTGGCAGGGGGTAGGCCTCCCATATAAGCTCAGGTCCAGCCCACTGCAGGGGAGTTGTCGATCGGGAGACGTGGAGAATGTAGTGCTAGATAGCAGCAAGAGCCCCATCCCCATCTAAGAGGTGCGTGGCCCAGAGGAGGAGCCCGGGAGAGCTGGGAGGGAGCCTCATCCTTACATGGTCATGGAGGAGGTGTCCTAGAACAGAGGGACTGGAGAAGCTATTGGAACGCATGTCCAGTTAAAGTTCTCCATCATGTACTTGGGGCAGGAGAAGGTCGTGAGTGTGACACAGTGGATTTCTGGAAGAGACATGTCAGGGGAGCTGGGTGCGAGGAGAGACTGTGGGATTTGTGTCAAATCGATGCAGGTCGGGCTAGCTGGGATCAGTAGTCCACCAACTAATACAAGCTGCTAAATTACTAGGCCACCGGGGAGAGGTACTGCAGACCTCTGGCCTAGTAACTGCACAGCCAATTACAGCCAACATGTGGGGTTATTCAGAGTGATCTATTTTGTCAAGTGAAGATGATGGGAAAGGAAGACTAATGCCGCGTACAGACGATTGGACATTCCGACTACAAAACCGTGGATTTTTTTCCGAAGGATGTTGGCTCAAACTTATCTTGCATTCACATGGTCACACAAATGTTGTCGGAAATTGTGAACATCAAGAATGCGGTGATGTACAACACGTACGACGAGCCGAGAAAGATTAATTTCAATAGCCAGTTTGGCTCTTCTGCTTGATTCCGAGCATGCGTGGAATTTTGTGCGTCGGAATTGTGTACACACGCTGGGAATTTTTGACAACAAGTTTTGTTGTCCGAAGATTTGAGAACCACCCCTCAAATTTTTGTTGTCGGAAATTCCGACAGCAAATGTCCGAAGGAGCCTACAAGCAAGTTATTTTTTGTCGGAAATTCCGACCGTGTGTACGCGCCATAATAGTTTACAGTGGAAGTTTTGTGCAAGAGGAGAGAAGTTAACAACAACATTTTAGAAAACAATTATTTATTTATACAAAGACATAATAGTATATCACATAATTTGGTTGAAACATTAAAAACATGAAGTTTGTCAAGAAAAACAGATACAAATGATACAATAGCCAGAATTCAAAAACCTCCAGATCAACCGGAGACAGAAGAAGAGCAGCTTACCAACACGTTTCAAACAGTTAAAAACATTTCTTCATCGGGGATATTTGTATCTCTGTCTATAATAAATCAACAAATCATTAACTAACAACATGCATTGATTCACATCTCCCACACCTCTACCGGAGTAAGTAAATTGTGACTCACTTCTTAAACCATTTGAGATCCGCGCTGTAGACTAAAGACGTCCACAGCGCGGCTCTCAAGTGCCGGGTGGACGTCCCTGGACGTCCTGTTGTTTACATTCCCCATGCACGCTGCTGGGGGCGCGCAGCGGGGAAACACTGTGCCCGGCGCATCGCTGGGAAGCCAATGCGCGGGCCTGACGGCCGTGATGTCCGCCAGGTACCCGCGATCGGCGGTGACAGCAGGGACGTGGAGCTCTGTGTGTAAACACAGAGCTCCACATCCTGTCAGGGAGAGAGGAGACCGATGCTGTGTCCCTTGTACATACCGAGTTTCCCCCGAAAATAAGCCCGGGTCTTATATTAATTATGGTCACAAAAAACACACTTGGGCTTATTTTCAGGGTAGAGCTTATTTATTTACGGTCTTGTCTGGCTGGTTGTTGCTTCAAAAAAAATCCTGTTTCTTTAACCTCTTGACCACTGGGCACTTAAACCCCCTTCCTCACCAGACCAATTTTCAACTTTCGGTGCTCTCACAATTTGAATGACAATTATTCAGTCATACAACATTGTACCCATTTGAAATTTTTGTCCTTTTTTTCACACAAATAGAGCTTTCTTTTGGTGGTATTTGATCACCTCTGGGTTTTTTATTTTTTGCGCTATAAAAGAAAAACTGAAAATTCTGTAAAAAAAAAAAAAAATCTAGTTTCTGTCATATTAGCAGGTTATTTCTCACACACAGCATATGCATGCCACAAATTACACCCCAAAACACATTCTGCTATTCCTCCCGAGTATGGTGATACCACATGTGTGCGACTTTTACACAGCGTGGCCACATACAGAGGCTCAACATGCAGGGAGCACCTTCAGGCGTTCTGGAGCACCCAGGCCAATTTTGACATTGCTCTCCTACATGTAAAAATCATCATTTATTTAGCAAAGACCCTAGAGAATACAATGGCGGTCGTTACAACTTTTTATCTCGCATGTTTTTTTCGCAGAATTTTTTTGAACGCGTGTTTTTAAAAAAAAATGTTTTGTGCTTAAAAAAAAACGTTTTTTTCATAATGTGAAAGCTTTAATTACTTTTATTGGTTACATTTTTTTAGTTACAGAGGAGGTCTAGGGCCAAAATGATTGCTCTCGCTCTAACGTTCGCAGAGATACCTCACATGTGTAGCTTGAACACCGTTTCCATATGTGGGCGGGACTTACGTATGCGTTCGCTTCTGCATGCGAGCACACGGGGACAGGGGCGCTTTAAAAAAATGGGTATTGCAGAGTATTTGGGTATTGCAGAGTATTGGGGTATTGCAGAGTATGGGGGGTATTGCAGAGTATGGGGGGTATTGCAGAGTATTGGGGTATTGCAGAGTATTGGGGTATTGCAGAGTATCGCACAGGGTATTGCAGAGTATTGGGATATTGCAGAGTATCGCTCAGGGTATTGGGGTATTGCAGAGTATCGCGCAGGGTATTGCAGAGTATTGGGGTATTGCAGAGTATCGCGCAGGGTATTGCAGAATATTGGGGTATTGCAGAGTATTGCGCAGGGTATTGCAGAGTATTGGGGTATTGCAGAGTATCGCGCAGGGTATTTCAGAGTATTGGGGTATTGCAGAGTATTGCGCAGGGATAGCTGAGCTGGGATGGCTGGATCTGTGACTGCAGTTGTCACAGATCCAGCCGTCAGTGCTGCTGCTGACACCCGCTCCCCCCCCCTCACACTGTACCGAACGGTACAGAGAGGAGAGGGAGGAACCGGTGTCATGACATGACGCCGGTTTGTTTACAAGTGATCGCTCCGTCAGGGGGCGCGCGAGTGAAGGATTCTGGGAGGACGTCCCAGGGACGTCCTCCCAGAATAACTCCACCGCACTGTAGCAGTAAAATGTCTATGGCGCGGTGGGCAAGTGGTTAAAACATGATAGACAACACAGTGGGGGTTATTTACGAAAGGCAAGTCTACTGTGCACTACAAGTGCAAAGTGCACTTGTATTTGCACTAAAAGTGCACTTGGAAGTGCAGTCGCTGTAAATCTGAGGGGTAGATCTGAAATGAGGGGAAGTTCTGCTGATTTTTATTATCCAATCATGTGCAAGCTAAAATGCTATTTTTTTTTCCTTGCATGTCCCCCTTGGATCTACAGCGGCTGCACTTCCAATGCAATTTCAAGTGCACTTTCCAATTGTAGTTTGCACTTGTAGTGCAAAGTGGATTATCCTTTCGTAAATAACCCCCAGTGTTTGTGCAGTGTCATCTATCCCTCTCAATTTCCCTCTTAAAGTGGAGTTCCACCCATAAATATAACATTACATCAGTAGTTTTAAAAAAATGTCATTAGTCCTTTATGAAAATTTTTTTTTTTTAGATGCCTTCAAAGTGTTGTTGCTAGGCAGAATAAATCTTCCCACTTCCTGCACCCAGGTGCTTAATGCTTCCTAACCTACACCGCACAGACTCCTGGGAATGTAGTGTGTGTAACTTTCCAGGAGTCTGTGCACTCCCCAGTCTCAAAGAATCATGTGACTTGGACAGCACAGGTGCTTGTGCAGCACTGAGCATGTGCTAGATCTGAAAGGCTGAAATCCAGGAAGTCATACAGTCTGGCTTCATGATGCCCACACTTAAGATGGCCCCAGTCAATTTCTATTTTATAAAGTGTTTAAATGCTGTAACAACCTAACAAAACGGACCTTAGTTTACAGACTAACTTTACTAGAATACATTAAGCTTGTGTATTACAGGGGTATTTATATTTAGAAAGTGAAATTGTGGCCGGAACTCCGCTTTAAAATAAAAAAATTCTGTGTCCTCCGTCTTCCCCTCACCCCCTGCATACCCAGCCCCCCCCCCCACCACAACATTGTCAGGTCAGAAGTCTATTTTTTACATCATTCTGAATTGATAGTTAAGTAATCAGTTCTATTACGGTTCAGTCAGTCCTGTTTAATACTGTATAAAAGTACCTTAAAATCTCTCTGAGATGAGGAAAGATGAGAAAAGAGAATGTTTCGCCTGCGCGCTCTGTGCACTACGGTAAAAAGGGAGAGGGCGCAGACGTCAGCGGGAGGAGAGGAGGGAAAAAGAAGAGCCACGATTGCCGCTGACATCTGTGTACTGAAGACAGAGGGGCCACCGCCAGGTGGGAGGAGTGGAGGATAGAGAACAGCCGAGATATCGGCTGACGTCACCCCGCTTCATGCGCAGAAGAGGAAGGGGCACAGACATCATACGGGAGGAGAGAAGAGGATCTCCGGCGGGTCAGCGGTGATTGTAAACATGTAAAAACATTGAACTCAGCTGCAAACGGAGACAACGGCTATTTACAAAAGCATTACAGGGTATTTAATAAGATTTACTAGGGCTTATTTTCAGGGTAGGGCTTATTTTGCAGCCCACCCTGATAATCCATATAGGTCTTATTTTCGGGGTTGGGCTTACTTTCGGGAAAACACGGTAGGGACACAGCATCGGTCACCTCCCCCAGTCAGTCCCCCTCCACACACAGTAAGAACCCAGGGAATACATTTAACCCCTTCCTCACCCCCTAGTGTTAACCCCTTCCCTGCCAGTCACATGTATACAGTAATTAGTGCATTTTTAAAGCACTGATCGCTGTATAAATGTGAATGGTCCCAAAATTGTGTCAAAAGTGTCCGATATATCCGCCGCAGTATCGCAGGCCTGACAAAAAAATCGCAGATCGCCGCCATTACTAGTAAAAAAAAAATCATAAATCTATCCCCTATTTTGTAGGCGCTATAACTTTTGCGCAAACCAATCAATATACGCTTATTGCGATTTTTTTAACAAAAATATATAGAATACGTATCGGCCTAAACCGAGGGAAATTTTTATTTATTTTTTTAAATTGGGATATTATTATAACAAAAAGTGTTTTTTTTTTTAATTTTCTGTCTGTTTTTGTTTATAGCGCAAAAAATAAAAAACGCAGAGATGATCAAATACCACCAAAAGAAATCTCTATTTGTGGGGGAAAAATTATAGCAATATAATTTGGGTACAGTGTTGTATGACCGCGCAATTGTCATTCAAAATGCGTCAGCGCTGAAAGCTGAAAATTGGTCTGGGCACGAAGGGGGTTTAAGTGCCCAGTAATGAAGTGGTTAAATTCTTCAAAAACAAATGCACTTCCCATGCAGGCTGCAGTGTTGATATTGGTTTCCCTTTTTGATCTCTCTGTATGCCCAGGACCCCTCACTTCCTATAGGGCAGTGTTTCTCAATTCCAGTCCTCAGGCCCCCCCAACAGGTCAGGTTTTCAGGATTTCCATTATTTTGCACAGGTGATTTGATCAGTTTCACTGCCTTAGTAATCACCACAGCCTTTTCATCTGAGGGAAATCCTGAAAATCTGACCTGTTGGGGGGGCCCGAGGACTGGAATTGAGAAACACTGCTATAGGGGAACAGGATGACTATCCAATAACATGGAGCTTAGGGAAAAATGAGGTATGCTAGAAAAGGGAACCCAATATCAACACCGCATCCTGCATGGGAAGTGCATTTGTTTTTGAAGAATTTAAAGAAGTGAGTCACAATTTACTTACACCGGTAGGGGTGTGGGAGATGTGAATCAATACCTGTTGTTACTTAATGATTTTATCAGGGCTCAAAATTTCAAGTCCTGAGCTACTAGCCAGGCCTCAAGAGTTACTCGCCACCAGTTGCCCCACCTAATTCATACACTGCCCTGCGCCTAATTGCACCCGTAAACACGCCCTCGTAGATTGTCTCATGGAATGACACTGTTAAATGTTTTATGCAGAATCAAGTTACAAAATTAAATATTACCAACAACAACTTTAACAAAATGGGACAGGGCACTGGGGTCAGACCAGAGGGACAGGGCACTGGGGTCAGACCAGAGGGACAGGGCACTGGGGGCAGATCAGAGGGACAGGGCACTAGAACTGGGTCTCTTCCCCATTCTCTTGCTGTCTCCTCTGCAACTCCCATCCATCCTCTCTCTTTCTCTCCCATTCATCTCATCATCAGGAGCCTGTGTGTGCGGCTCCACGCTTGCATGTCCCCACTTCCCACTTTTATTCAGGCTGGCAGTGAGGAGAGGAGGTGCAGCACAGCGGGAGGGAGTACAATCCAGCGCTGAGATCCACACAACTGCACAGCCATTGACACCATAGCACAGCGCACACTGACACCGCACAACACACATTGAGACCAGTCTGTTCACAGTGCTCAGGCTGAACTGCTGAACACTTACATAGAGCACAATGAGAAGAAAACTGTACAAACTGGAAGGCTGCCGCTGTCATGTCAGGGCAACTTTCAGTGAGCGCTACACCGGAGTGGTAATTTTCGCAATCCTCCACCTCACTCATTACTTTCTGCTCTCCAGCTACATTGGTCGGGGGAGGGGGGGCAGGCTCAGAGAGGTCATACTGTTGGGTCCCATGGCTTAATAAGAATTGTAAAGAGAGCACCTGTGTACTGCTCTGCCTGTGTGTGGCTCACCAGACTACTTTTTCCGAGCATGCACCTTTCCTCTTCGGACGCCAATCTCATCGGGACTCTAAGTGTAGGCACAGATTGGAGGGAGATTGGTCATGTAGCCCTGTCATCACTCACCCCCAGCTTAAATCCACTCGCCAAATGCTAGTAGGCGAGTAGAAATTTTGAGGGCTGATTTTATGATTTATTACAGACACAGAGATACAAACAAATATCCCAGATGAAGAAATGTTTTTAACTGTTTGAAACGCGTTGGTAAGCTGCTCTTCTTCTGTCTCCGGGTCGACCGGGAGGTTTTTTAATTCTGGCTATTGTATCATTTGTATCTATTTTTCTTGACAAACTTCATGTTTTTAATGTTTCAACCAAATTATGTGATATACTATTATGTCTTTGTATAAATAAATGTATTTTTTCTATAATTTTGTTGTTTGTTGCTGATATAATCCCAATAATAGAGTTTCCAATATAATTTATAACTTCCAAGGGATGATGGCAACCACATGTTCTCATGCATGAGCCGCCCTAACTTAGAGGAGAGAAGTCCTGGGAGAAACAGTCTGCAGGTGTTGATGCAGAGGAGGAGCAATAGTCTGCATGGGTTATGCAGGGAAAGTGACTGTAAATATTAGAGTTCGTCAGTTTTTTAAGGATCAACCTATTCTACTAAGTTCTTAAAGCAGGGGTTCACCCGAATTTTTTTTTTAACATTAGATGAGGCTAATTGTGGGAAGCACAATCAGGTGTTTTTTTTTTTTTTAAATCAATGCAGTACATACCGTTTTAGGCCCCGTACACACGACCAAACATGTCTGCTGAAACTGGTCCGCGGGCCAGTTTCAGCAGACATGTTCGGTCGTGTGTAGGCCCGAGCGTGCAGGATTCCAGCAAACATTTGCCCGCCGGGCCTTTTCCCAGCGGGCAAATATTCCTGGACTTGTTTTAAAACAGTCCGCTGGAATCCTGCCCGCTCGAAAATATTCGGTCGTCTGTACAGACCTACCGTACATGTCCGAGCGCCCGCCATCCCTCGCATGCGTCGAATGACTTTGACACATGCGTGGAAGCATTTAACTGGCAGGCCCGCCCACGTCGCCGCGTCATCGACGCAGCGACACCGCGGACACGCCCCGCGTATTGTTTACGCGCGGCTTTCTGTACGATGGTTAGTATAGCCATCGTACAGAAAGCCCCGGGCAGACATGTACGGTGAAAACGGTCCGGCGGACCGGTTTCATCGTACATGTTTGCCCGTGTGTACACAGCCTAAGAGATAGATGTTCTCCGCGGCTTCTGGGTATGATCTGCGGGACTGGGCATTCCTATTTGATTGACAGGCTTCCGCCCGTCGCATACAGCGCGTCACGAGTTGCCAAAAGAAGCCGAACGTTGGTGCGGCTCTATACGGCGCCTGAGCACTGATGTTCAGCTACTTTCGGCAACTGGTGACGCGCTGTATGCGACGGTCGGAAGCCTGTCAATCAAATAGGAATGCCCAGTCCCGCAGATCATACCCGGAAGCCGCGGAGAACATCTATCTCTAAAACGGTATGTACTGCATTGATTTAAAACAAAACACCAGATTGTGCTTCCCACAATTAGCCCCAATCTAATGTTAAAAATTTGTTTTATGGGTGAACCCCCGCTTTAAATATGATGCCAAAGTAACATGTTCTATGGGCATCTCATATTTCCTTTCCACCAACCAAGTAATATCCCCCAATAAACAAAAACAAAACAACACAAATGACTATTCAGTGTCTGAGGTAATCGAGGGAGGTCTGGCAGTAGGGTGATATGGTGGATGTTAGTAACTAGTAACAACCATCCGCTACATGTATACATATTACTGTTTTCTATTGTTAGTTTGTGGAAAAAATAAAAACAAATAGATTGAAATATAAAAAAAAATGTATTACACGTGCAAAATATGTGATGCCAGAACATGGGCCACAGACACTCTGTGAAAAGGGTTCTGCTTTGTAATACCACATACAGTGTAAAGACATCTCCCAAGAAAGCAATTAAATGATTGGTGTTTTTCCCATGTAGCCCTTGAAATTGCAAAAAAAGGTTTACCCTATGCCAGCTGAACAATATTTAATAAAATGTATTTTGGAAATGATCCATGTACCATAGGGCAGTGCCCAGCTACCTGTGCCCTTTTCTTGACAATACCTTGCCTATAGGGATGAGCTTCGAGTTCGAGTCGAACAGCAAACTATTTTGGGTGTTCGTGGCAAATTCAAAAACCCGCCGAACACCCTGTAAAAGTCTATTGGAGAAATCTAAAGTGTTAATTCTAAAGGCTTATATGCAAGTTATTGTCATAAAAAGTGCTTGGGGACCCGGGGTCCTGCTCCATGGGACATGTATCAATGCAAATTTTTTTTTTTTAAACTGCGTTTTTTTCGTGAGCAATGATTTTAATAATGCTTAAAGTGAAACAATACAAGTGAAATATTCCTTTAAATTCTGAACCTAGGGGGTGTGTATAGTATGCATGTAAAGCAGCGCTTGTTTCCCGTGCTTAGAACTGTCCCTGCACAAAGTGTAATTTATGAAGGAAAAAAAGTCATTTAAAACCACTCGTGGCTATAATGAATTGTTGGCTCCTGGTAATACAGAGAAAAGTCATTGATTAAAAAAAAATGTGTGGGGGTCCCCCCAGATTCAATTACCAGGCCATTCAGGTCTGGTATGGATATTAAGGGGAACTCCACCCCATATTTAAAAAAAAATTACGTGGGGTTCCCCCCAAATATCCATACCAGACCTGAAGGGTCTGGTATGGAATTCCATACCAGACATGAAGGGTCTGGTATGGAATTTTGAAGGGAACTCCACCCCAAATAAAAAAAAAATGGTGTGGAGTTCCCCCAAAAATCCATACCAGACCCTTTATCCGAGCACGCAACCTGGCAGGTCACAGGAAAATAGGGGGGGACAAGAGAGCGCCCCCCCTGAACCGTACCAGTCCACATGCCCCCAACATGGGGAGGATGCTTTGGGGGTCTGTGACTCCTCAAAGCACCATGTCCCTATGTTAATGGGGACAAGGGCATCATCCCCACAACCCTTGCCCAGTGGTTGTGGGGGAGTGCGGGCAGGGGGCTTATCGGAATCTGGAACACCCTTTTAACAAAGGGGAGCCCCAGATCCCGTCCCCCCCTATGTGAATTGGTAATGGGGTACATTGTACCCCTACCATTTCACACAGAATGTGTAACAAATTGTAAAAAAAATCACAGACACTGTTGGGAAAGTCCTTTATTAAAAATAAAAAAATAAAAAATAAAAGATTCCAGCGGTGTTAAGCCTCTCTCGGTCTCCGCCCCAATGCTGTCGGTATCCTGCGATGGGTGATCTCCTCTCCGGGGGCCAGCAAAGAGAAGATCTCCTCTTTATCCAGGTCCAGGATCCAGCGATGAGATGTCCGCAGCGCAGTGCATCACCTGTCTCAACCGGAGACACTCCGGGAATGATGCGGCGGGAGCCAGTGACAGCTCTTATGTAGGTGAGGGCGGGGCCACCCGTCATGTGACCCCGTCCCCCTCTGACACAAGAGAAAACCCAGGCTTTCCCAGTGACATGCAGGTGACACTTTTTTAGTGGTGGGGCATCTATAGAGGGCGCCGGAGCGCCGCCACCTCTGACTCTCACACCGCCACTGATTACAATAACATAGATTCATGCATTGCATGAATCTATGTTATTGTTGCCGCTGCCGCCGACTATTCAGATGGCCAGATGGTGAGCGCCGGCCACCTGAAAAACGGCAGCTGGTTGGCTGTGTGGAAGTGTTTATCAGAGCCAGCGGCCTTCCGGAAACTTATCTAAGGGACGTACGGGGGGTGCGTTCCTTAGATAAGACTGACAGGCGTCTCAGCCAATCAGGTTCACCGTTTCTGGTTACCAGTAACCTGATTGGCTGAAGCGTCATTGAGGGCGGGAGAATACATCGAGGGACGTGGAAGGAGGATGGCTGACCCCCAGAAAGGTAAGTGTCGGGCGGGGAGGGGCATTTTACAGGGCACAGTGATGGACACAGTGGCATTAATGGGCGCAGTGACGACAACTAAAGGGCACAGTGGCATCAATTGGCACAGTGGCATCAATTGGCACAGTGGCATCAATTGGCACAGTGGCGACAAAGGGCACAGTGGCGACAATTGGCACAGTGGCGACAATTGATGGGCACAGTGGCTGCATTTGTTGGCATGGCACAGTGGCTGCGTTTGATGGCATGGCACAGTGGTGACAATTGATGGCACAGTGGCTGCATTTGATGGCATGGCACAGTGGCTGCGTTTGATGGCATGGCACAGTGGTGACAATTGATGGCACAGTGGCTGCATTTGATGGCATGGCACAGTGGTGACAATTGATGGCACAGTGACTGTGTTTGATGGCATGGCACAGTGGTGACAATTGATGGCACAGTGGCTGCGTTTGATGGCATGGCACAGTGGCTGCGTTTGATGGCATAGCACAGTGGTGACAATTGATGGCACAGTGGCTGCGTTTGATGGCATGGCACAGTGGTGACAATTAATGGCACAGTGGCTGCATTTGATGGGCCCAGTGGCTGCATTTGATGGGCACAGTGGCTGCATTTGATGGGCACAGTGAGGCTGCAATTGTTTTTTCTTTTTTTTTCGTTTGCGCCCTCCCACAAATTTTGAGCACCAGCCGCCACTGCACTTTGTGCAGGGACAGTTCTAAGCATGGTAAAACAAGCGCTACTTCCTAGGTACGAAATTTAAAGGAATATTTCACTTTTATTGTTTCACTTTAAGCATTATTAAAATCACTGTTCCCGGAAAAAACGGCCGTTTAAAAAAAAAATTGCATTGATACATGTCCCCTGAGGCAGGACTCGGGTCCTCAAACACTTTTTAAGACAATAACTTGCATATTAGCCTTTAAAATTAGCACTTTAGATTTCAAACGTTCGAGTCCCATAGACTTCAATGGGGTTCTAAAGTTCACACAAACTTTTTGTCTGTTCGCAGGTTCTGGTGCAAACCGAACGGGGGGGGGGGGGGGTGTTCGGCTCATCCCTACTTGCCTATTACCTTAAAATACGATTTGATTGAGATATGCCTCCCATAGACTCAAGTTGCAATTTTCAAAATGTATGATGAGTTAGATAAACAGCTGGTGAGCCCATGCACAATCGTTCTTGTGGTTGTCCTTGTGCCTGGCCCAATGCTGTCACACAGGGGTAGGGGGAGTCCTCAGTCCTCTGTAAGCTCTGGCTGGTATCCAACTGGAGCTTACACAGGACATATGCCGCGTACACACGATCATTTTTCAGCATGAAAAAAAACTATGTTTTTCGGCATGTAGAAAAAACAAAGGGCCAGATTCACATATACTTGCGGCGGCGTAACGTATCGTCTATACGTTACACCGCCGCAAGTTTTCAGCGCAAGTGCCTGATTCACCTAGCACTTGCGTGTAAACTTACGGCGGTGTAACGTAAAGGCGTCCAGCGCAAGCCCGCCCAATTCAAATGGGGCGTGTACCATTTAAATTAGGTGCGTTCCCGCGCTGGACGTACTGCGCATACTCCGTTTTGAAATTCCCGTCGTGCTCTGCGCGAAGTGACGTCATTTTTTTGAACGGCGACGTGCGTAACGTACTTTCGTATTCCCGGACGTCTTACGCAAAAAAAAATATTGAAATTCGACCCGGGAACGGCGGCCATACTTTAACATAGCTCATCTAAAGTTAAGCCATGTTAAAGCAGGCTTAACTTTGCGACGGGAAAAAATTACTAGCGACGACGTAACGAACGTGAAAACTGTCGTGGATAGCCGTAAAAGCTCATTTGCATACCCGACGCTGGAAAACGACGCGAACTCCACCCAGCGGCGGCCGAAGTATTGCATCCTAAGATCCTACTGTGTAAGTCAATTACACCTGTTGGATCTTAGGGCTATCTATGCGTAAGGCCTCGTACACACGACAGAGATTCTCGGCAGAATTCGCCGAGAAACTCGGTCAAAACCCGGATTCTGCCGAGAATCTCTGTCGTCTGTACAGTTTTGGCTCGATGGAGCCGCCGAGGAGCTCGACGAGAAAATAGAGAACATGTTCTCTATTTTCTCGTTGGCCGCGTTGTTCTATAGGAGAAGGCGGCCCGCCGAGCTCTTCGGCGGCTTCATCCCAAAACGAGACGAGGAACTCGACGTGCCAAGCACGTCGAGTTTCTCTGTCGTGTGTACGAGGCCTAACTGATTCTATGAATCAGTCGCATAGATACTCCCAGAGATACGACGGCGTATCAGGAGATACGCCGTCGTATCTCTTCTGTGAATCTGGCCCAGAGTTTTTCCAACTTCATCATTAAAACGACGTTGCCCACACACGGTCGTTTTAAAAAAATGCTCTAGCAAAGCGCGGTGACGTACAACACGTACGACGGCACTATAAAGGGGATATTCCATGCGGATGACGCCACCCTTTGGGCTGCTTTATCTGAATTCCTGTTAGTAAAAGACGATTTGCACTTTTCTGTCTGTTACAGCGTGATGAATGTGCTTACTCCATTACGAATGGTAGTTTTACCAGAACGAGCGCTCCCATCTCATAAATTGCTTCTGAGCATGCGCAGGGTTTCAACGTCGTTTTAGCCCACACACGATAATTTTTTACAACTCGATAAACGACATTGTTTAAAACGTTGTTAAAAAAAAGCAGCATGTTCACATTTTTTTTTGTAGTTTTTCAGAACTCGAAAAATGATGTGAAGCCCACACACCATCATTTTAACCACTTCCTTACCGCGTCATTGTGAAATGACGGCGGCAGGAACCCCTCCTCGATCCAGGAGGACGTCATATGACGTCCTGGGCTTTGCGGGTGGATATCTGAATGATGCCTGCAGCTAGAGGCATCATTCAGATATCCTTCTCTCCTGCCGGCGATTCTGCACAACATAAGAACGATCATAGCGGTGATTCCACCGCTAGATCGTTCTTACAGGCGGCGGGAGGGGACATCCCCCCCTCCCGCCGCCATCCGGTGCTTCTCCGGGCTCTCCCGTGCCATCGGGGGCCCGGAGAACGAATCGTCCGGCGCTGGCAGGAAGCATAGAGATGACTGGTGACCAGATGGTAACCAGTCATCTCTATGACCGTCGGAGGACCCGGGCGCGATGTGATGACGTCACGCCTGGCTCCCAGTAAGTAAACAAAGCCGCAATTGCGGCTGCTAAGCAACCGTAAGCATGAGATCTGTGAATTTTTTTTCACCAATTTCATGCTTTCCAGCCTGGAGGAGAGATGTGCGGTCTTATTGACCCCGCATCTCTCCATAAAGAGGACCTGTCACACACATTCCTATTACAAGGGATGTTTACATTCCTTGTAATAGGAATAAAAGTGATAATAAAAATAAAAAAAAAGTGTAAAAAAATTAATAAATATGTAAAAAAATAAATAAATAAAAAATATTTTTTTAACGCCCCTGTCCCCAGTAGCTCGCGCGCAGAAGCGAACGCACACGCAAGTCCCGCCGACATATGTAAACGCAGTTAAAACCACATATGTGAGGTATCGCCGCGTGCGTTAGAGTGCCAGCAACAATTCTAGCACTAGATCTCCTCTGTAAATCTAAACTGGTAACCTGTAAAAAATTTCAAAGCGTTGCCTATGGAGATTTTTAAGTACCAAAGTTTGGCACCATTCCATGAGTGTGCGCAATTTTAAAGCGTGACATGTTAGGTATCTATTTACTCGGTGTAACATCATCTTTCATATTTTACAAAAAAATTGGGCTAACTTTACTGTTTTGTTATTTTTTTTAATTCATGAAACTATTTTTTTCCCAAAAAATTGCGTTTGAAAAATTATTGCGCAAATGGCGTGCAAGATAAAACGTTTCAATGACTGTCGTTTTATTCCCTAGGGTGTCTGCTAAAAAAACATATATAATGTTTGGGGGTTCTGTGTAATTTTCTAGCAAAAAAAATATGATTTGTACATGTAGGAGAGAAGTGCCAGAATAGGCCTGGTATGGATGTGTGTATAAAAGCCCTGTATTGAAGTGGTTAAATGACATTTTTTAAAAACAACGTTTTTTTCATGCCGAAAAATGATCGTGTGTATGCGGCAATATTCTCCAGGTTGTGAAGAGGGCAGTGGAAGAATGATGGGTAAGGGAGTATAAAATGATGATGCAGACCTGGCTCTAAAGGAAAGGTGTTACAGGATTACTTCAATATGCGCTGTTATGTGGATGGACGATATTGCTATACCAATATTTTTATGGGTATTTGACACTTACCTTACACATAATAGAATGTCAAACTCATTTCTGAAGTTAAGGGGTAGTAGAGCAATAGTTGATGCAGACATGGATGTGATTCCACCAAGTATCAGGTCTCCATCTTCTTTTATGTTATGTACATTTCCTATTAATTTAAGTTTACATGGAGGAGCTTCAGAACAGACTCTGATGGTGATGATGAGCACCAGAAACAACCTCATTATTAATGTGCTCAGGAGATTTATCTAAGAGAAAATAAACTCGCTGAATATAAAATGTCAATTATACAGTATGCCACATACATAATATATATTTTAAATTACTTTTGTTTTTTCAGATGGACCAAACATTATACACTCTAATAAGGATGAGTGAATCTGTTTACTTTTATTTTGGCTTGTTATACTTATACAGTAGGTGAACCCGATTTTGTGTCAATCTCGCTCTCTTTCTCGGCGAGATTGAGCACCTACGAGCCCCATCGCGGGAGCCAGCGCCGAGCTGGCTTGCCGCGATGGAGACAGAGCCGTCATAGAAGCGACGGGAGATCCGACTTGGATTCCCGCCAATTCTACACGTGTGCGGCATTTGTTATGAATCCTGAGGGGGAAGTCCCCGCCGGATTTTAAATAAAAATCCGGCATGGGTCCCCCCTCAGGAGCATACCGGTCCCTTAGGTCTGTTATGGGTTGTAAGGAGAGCCCCCCCACGTGGGTAGGTATCACATGGGTAGGTACAGAGCATGATGGGACTGTGAGGCCTATATAGGTCCGATGCACCCGTCATTGCAGAGAGGAAAGGCGACGTGACAACATCGGGAGAAGGAGAGACGTGAAGAACATGACGTCACAGCGCGGAAGAAGAACTCATCACAGCACGGAAGGAGAAGAAGACGTACAGCACGGAAGAAGGGACCGGACTGCGAGACGAAGAACCGGGGTGCGCCGAGTCAACAACGGAGAGCGGCGAAGACAGAAGGAGAACCCCGGAGAGTTGAGAAGACCCCCCGGATAGCGGAGAAGACCCGTCGGGATAGCGGAAGAAGAAGAGCCCCGCCGAAGACGCCGGAGGAAACCCGCCGGGGGGGTGGGGGCTTTTTTAAAAGCCACCCCCCCCGGCGGTGGAAGAGAACTAGACGGCGGCCCCCACCCGAAGACGTCAAAGAAGAAGCCCCCCTGGTAAAAGAGCTAATAAAGAAGACAGGGGCGGCCTCCGGAGCAGACTAATAAAATATTTTAATACACTGTGTGGTTTATTTGTGTTTTTACCACTTTTCTTGCAGGTGAATGGGTAGGGGTACGATGTACCCCATACTCATTCACTTAGGGTGGGGGGCCGGTATCTGGGGGCCCCCTTATTAAAGGGGGCTCCCAGATTCCGATAAGCCTCCCGCCCGCATACCCCGACAACCAACGGCCAGGGTTGTCGGGAAGGGGCCCTGTCCTCATCAACATGGGGACAGGGTGCTCCGAGGTGGGGGGGCCGCAGTGCGCCCCCCTGCCCCAGAGCACCCAACCCCCCCATGTTGAGGGCATGCAGCCTGGTACGGCTCAGGAGGGGGGGGGGGCGCTCGCTCGTCCCCACTCCCTTCCTGGCTGGCCGGGTAGCGTGCTTTGGATACGGGTCTGGTATGGATTGTAGGGGGACCTCCTACGCCGTTTTTTTCGGCGTAGGGGGGGCTCTCCTTACAACCCATAACAGACCTAAGGGCCCGGTATGCTCCTGAGGGGGGACCCATGCCGGATTTTTATTTAAAATCCGGCGGGGACTTCCCCCTCAGGATTCATAACAAACGCCGCACACGTGTAGAATTGGCGGGAATCCAAGTCGGATCTCCCGTCGCTTCTATGACGCGCTTGCTGGGATGTGCTGTCACTATTCCAGTGAGTGCGAGGTGTCGGCGAGATCTCGGCACCACGTCGCCGAGTATCAGCGCGACGCTGTCGTGCTAAAAGCACAATATCACAAACACCTACTGTACACAGTTTTGTATTTCCGTTTTTCCAGGGTTGGTTCTCCATTTGATGGTTTACATATATCTTTATATTTAGGTGTAGCGATACCCCCTAGAGGGCTGCTGAATACATTTTTAGTCCTGCCGTTACCCCACCGTTTTCTCTTGCTTATATGGAAGACAAATATATTTCCAATATATTGATTAAAAAATTATATATTTTAAATATATTTTAAATATATTGGCCTACACGAATATATTTTTACATCTATTCCAAAAATATAAATTAAAATATATTTTCCAAAGGCAAAATGTTTAAAATATATAATCTTTTATATATTTGACAGATATTTTTGAGCATCTAAAAAAATGCATTTAAACATATATTTTTAAATATACTTGTAAAGGCATTCCAAAAATATAATTTAAATGCATTTTCCAAAGACATATATTGAAAAATTTGGGCCAGATTCACAGAAAAAGTATGCCGGAGTATCTGCTGATACTCCGGCGTACTTTCAAATTTGCCGCGTCGTATCTTCATTTGTCATTCACAAAGATACGACGGCTTTTGGCTAAGATCCGACAGGCGTACGGCTTCGTACGCCTTCGGATCTTAGGTGTAATTTTACGGCGGCCGCTGGGTGGAGTTCGCGTCGTTTTCCAGCGTCGGGTATGCAAATTAGCTGATTACGGCGATCCACGAAGATAAGCCCGTTCGTCGCAATCTCTTACGTCGTCGCTAGTCGGTTTTTCCCGTCGTAAAGTTAAGAGTGTCATTTAGATG
The DNA here is from genome assembly GCF_905171775.1 of Rana temporaria. NCBI lineage: Eukaryota > Metazoa > Chordata > Amphibia > Anura > Ranidae > Rana > Rana temporaria. Next base: position 37,818,403 of record NC_053492.1, on the reverse strand, counting down.
GTGTAAAATTACACCATCCATGTTAAAGTATGGCCGTCGTTCCCGCACCGAATACATTTTTTATTTTTTTTTGCGTAAGACGTCCGGGAATATGAAAGTACGTTACGCACGCCGCCGTTCAAAAAACACGTCGGGGCGCCGTAATTTCGCGCAAAGCACGGCGGAAAATTTCCTAACGGAGCATGCGCAGAACGTTCGGCGTGGGAACACGCCTAATTTAAATGGTACACGCCCATTTGAATTAGGCGGGCTTGCGCCAGACGGCTTTACGCTACGCCGCCGCAAGTTTACAGGCAAGTGCTTTGTGAATCAAGCACTTACGCCGAAAACTTGCGGCGGCGTAACGTAAAGGGGAAACGTTACGCCGCCGTAGATATTCGTGAATCTGGCCCTATATTTTTAAAATATATGCTTCAGATTTTTTTAACACATACAAAAGTAATTTCAACATATATTTTTACATATATTTGTAAATGCGTTCCAAAAATATAATTTTAATATATTTTCCAAAGGCATATATGTGGAAATATATGTTTGTAAATATATTTTCCAGATATTTTTGAACATATAAAAAAATGCATTTAAACGTATCTTTAAATATACTTGTAAATGCATTCCAAAAATATAATTTAAATTTTCCAAAGATATATATTAGAAAAAATATTTTTAAAATACGTTTTTCTGAAAAAATTTAATGTCTAATAAAGACATTTCAACATATATTTTTTTCTGATATTTTTGTAACTATGACATAGATAACATTCTAAATACATTTATAGAGAGACCCACTCCCATTTTAAAATGGTTTGTTTTACTCTTTTAAAATATAAAAAAAAAGATTAAAATAAAATATAATTTTTTTTATAAGATTTTAAGCACATAATCCATTTAATACAAAGCAGATAAACCTCTCGCATCCACCTTTCCATTCCCAAAGAATGTCATTCTGAATTGAGAACGCTTGTCGGCGAAAAAGCAAAACACCTTAAAATACAGCAAGTCCAGTTAGCTTGATTTATTGATTGACCTGAATGAATGAGAACCTTCACAGACTTCCACCTCCACAGTCCAAGGGTCTTGTCTGCTTACAGGGTACCAAGATAAACTCTGGATATAAATCTTCAATGTTCTGTTTATTCCATGAATCAGTAGTTACACTATTATTACCAAACTCGCTCATCAGTGTCTTTATGGACCTTGCTTTGTGCACTGGTGTTAAGTCATGTTGGAACAGGAAGGGGCCGTCCCCAAACTGTTCTCACAAAGTTGGGGGCATGAAATTTTCCCAAAATGTCTTGGTATGCTGACGCTTTAAGAGTTCCCTTCACTGGAACTAAGGAGCCAAGCCCAACCCCTGAAAAACAACCCCACACCATAATCCCCCCACACACACCATAATCCCCCCTCCACCAAATGATTTGGACCAGTGCACAAAGCAAGGTCCATACAGACATGGATGAGCGAGTTTGGGGTGGAGGAACTTGACTGGCCTGCACAGAGTCCTGACCTCAACTTGATAGAACACCTTTGGGATGAATTTGTGTGGAGACTGTGAGCCACGCCTTCTCATCCAACATCAGTGCCTGGCCTCACAAATGTGCTTCTGGAAGAATGGTCAAACATTCCCATAGGACAGCCTTCCCAGAGGAGTTGAAGCTGGTTTAGACTGGCATGCCATTAAAGTTCATGTGCGTGTAAAGGCAGGTGTCCTAATACTTTTGGCAATATAGTATATATACTGTATATTCTTTTTATACTAAGTCCAGTCCAGCAGCCAATTAAAAGGAATTGGGATATTAAAGTTCTCCCCAGAACAAAATTAAGACTCAGCAGCTACACAAAGGGGGTTATTTACTAAAGGCAAATCCACTTTGCACTACAAGTGCAAACTACAAATGCAAAGTGCACTTGAAATTGCAAGGAAAGTGCACTTGGAAGTGCAGTCGCTGTAGATCCGAGGGGGGCAAGGGAAAAAAAAACAGCATTTTAGCTTGCACATGATTGGATGATAAAATCAGCAGAGGTTCCCCTCATTTCAGATCTACCCCTCCGATTTACAGCGACTGCACTTCCAAGTGCACTTTGCACTTGCAGTTTGCCTTGTAGTTTGCACTTGTAGTGCAAAGTGGATTTGCCTTTAGTAAATAACCCCCATACTGTACTCACACTGCAGCTGCTGACTTAGTATTAGGACACTTACCTGTCCTGGAATCCGGCGATGTTGGTACCCCAGCCAATGTTCCCATTGGCTCTCGGGTGCTGCTGCCGCCATTGCCAATAGGGGCCAATTCACACCACATGCAGTCCAGTGCGTTTTTTTTTCTGCATGGAAAGTAGGTTATATGGTTTTCAATGGCATAATTCACACCAGTGCTTGCAGTTCCAGAGAAAAAGTAGAGCATGCTGCATTTTTCCTGCACTGGACTGTACTGGAACACTGTAGAGCACATCAAAAATGCACTAGAATGCATTGGAACACACATGTCCTTATCTAAGGTTAAGAGAAAAGGAGGGGGGAAATGCACTGGACTGCTTTAAAAACACACCAAACATGCCCTGGAATGCATCAATAACACGCATGAAGAAAAGCATTGGGAACGCATCCGCCGCAGCGAGATCTCTCGGAAGTGGGACAGGTACCTGTCAAAAACAGGAACCTGCTCCCCTCCCCCGAAAGGTTCACCTCAGACCGACTCCCCACCGAACAGCACAACTCGCTTGGGATCTTCTTAATAGGAGGTGGGGGACCCAGTAAGTCACTGGGGCCCCTTGGCAGCATCAGTTGCTCCGGGCCATGAGGGCCCAGAGTCAGGAACTCCACGTAGCACGTGCGCCCCGGTAGGCCATATCGCCAGGGCCCGTGATGTGCGCACACCCTAAAGGTGGGTGCTGCACCTGGAACAAACCCGCGAAGAACCCCCTCAAAATGGCGTCCGCCACAGAAATACCCTCCCCCAGGATGCCCCGCAAGGGAAACACTCCTCTGATTGGCTGCTGGAGAAAAGGCGCCTCCGTCTGGACCCCTCTGGTGCCACCTGCCATCCAGAGATGGAACTACATCTCTGGAGCACAGAATGACCCACAGGACAGTCCAGGGCTGGCAACAGCCGAATTTAAACAAATCAACATGGATGAGAGCAAATGGCTCTCTCATCCCACTAAATTTGACATAGCACCTGTACTGAAAAGTACACAGGCGCTACATATATATATATATATATATATATATATATATATATATATATATATATTTATGGTCGTTACCCTCTGACCGAGAGAGATGTGGATCACATAAACACGCGACAAGACTTACAACATAAATAGACCTGAAGTGTGCCTTGGTGGTCTGGGTCAGTATGCCAAGAAAAGGGGGCATACCCAAGGTAAGTAATGGGTAGTTAATTGAAGAAGGATATGCTGAGAAGTGCCCTGAAAAAGGGAAGGGCAAGCACATTTTAGAAATTTAAAGTTGATAGGTAGTAAGGTTACATTAAATAAGGACGTATTATCTTTGATATATTATCCACTAGCCACTAGGACAAGTTGTAAGGATTACATATTTGGCTATGTTAACTACTTAAACTCTTCCTGCGATAGTACACAGAACATGGCTAAAATATTCCCGTTTATTGTTGTTTAAGAAAGATGATACTGTTAGTCAATCTTATGTTATAATAACCACCTGATTACTGTAACGAATGTATGCTTCATGTACAATTTATTCTTGCATTTAGTAAAGATATTCTTGACAAGGAAAAAGGGAAGGGCGGGAGGGTGTCGAATGCGATTGAATGCGCAGACTCACGGACATGAGGTGAGCTGGAAAGAGTCGGCCCAGTGACGTGTATCAGTATATATATATATACTGTGTGTGTGTGTGTGTATATACTGTGTATATATACAGTGGGGATCGAAAGTTTGGGCACCCCAGGTAAAAATTTGTATTAATGTGCATAACAAAGCCAAGGAAAAATGGAAAAATCTCCAAAAGGCATCAAATTACAGATTAGACATTCTTATAATATAGATTTTATTTCCATCATTTACACTTTCATAATTACAGAAAACAAAAAAATGGCATCTGCAAAAGTTTGGGCACCCTGCAGAGTTAATATCTTGTACAGCCCCCTTTGGCAAGTATCACAGCTTGTAAACGCTTTATGTAGCCAGCCAAGAGTCTTTCAATTCTTGTTTGAGGTATCTTTGCCCATTCTTCCCTACAAAAGTCTTCCAGTTCTTTGAGATTTCTGGGCTGTCTGTCACGCACTGCTCTTTTAAGGTCTATCCATAGATTTTCAATTATGTTGAGGTCAGGAGATTGTGAAGGCCATGGCAAAACCTTCAGTTTACACCTCTTGATGTCATCCCCCGTGGATTTTGAGGTGTGTTTAGGATCATTATCCATTTGTAGAAGCCATCCTCTCTTTAACTTCAGCTTTTTCACAGATGGCATCAAGTTACCATCCAAAATTTGCTGAAATTTTATTGAATCCATTTTTCCTTCTACTCGTGAAATGTTCTCTGTGCCACTGGCTGCAATATAACCCCAAAGCATGATTGACCCACCCCCATGCGTAACAGTTGGACAGAGGTTCTTTTCATTAAATTCTGTGCCCTTTCATCTCCAAACGTACCTTTGCTCATTCTGGCCAAAAAGTTCTATTTTAACCTCATCGGTCCACAGAACTTGTTTCCAAAATGCATCAGGCTTGTCTATATGTTCATTTTCAAAGTTCAAACGCTGATTTTTGTGGTGAGGATGTAGAAGAGGTTTTCTTCTGATGACTCTTGCATGAAGACCATATTTGTACAAGTATCTCTTTATAGTGGAATAGTGTACCACAACTCCAGTGTCTGCCAGATCTTTCTGGAGGGATCGTGCAGTCAAACGTGGGTTTTGAATTGCTTTTCTCACAATCCTGCGAGCTGTTTTTTCTGATATTTTTTTTGGTCTTCCAGATCTTGCTTTAACTTCCACTGTTCCTGATGACTGCCATTTATTAATTACATTCCAAACAGAGGATATTGACATCTGAAAACGTATTAGGTGGACTCCTGCGCTGTATGGGATAAAGGTGAAGGGGAGTGGGCCAGAAAAAGGACAGTGGGGTGAGTGGACGTGGATACTGCAGCAAACACCAAGGATGTTGTCCTCTCAAGACAAAAGAGTAAATACTGTGTACAATGTGAGAGTGTCTGCGCTGTAGAAAGACTAGGATGAGGGGGGGGCAAAAATAAAAAAGGGGGTGAGGTGACAGAAAATCCGTGGACAATGGGCCGTGAGATAGTAAGTGATTTGACACAGTGGGGGTGACCCACAGTGAAAGAGAAATAGGTGTGGTCTAACCTAAAACGTGTATCAAGAACACATAGAAAATCTTCAAAATGTCAATGATATGTGAACGGTTCGAACAAAAAAACTTCCCAAGCGATTAATAGAAATAAATAAATATCTGATTGGTGAAACTTGAAAAAAAGTGAAGTCTTATGGACAATATTGCAGTGCAGTCCAACAAACAGACAGGTAAACAGTGACTGATAGATAAGTGAGTGATTGGGTGTAAAAAATGGCAGACTTCAGGTGAATGAAGGTGTGTGCTCGGGTAAGTCCACACAACGTGCACCCTTCACCAAAAGTGAAACAGAAGGCTTACCTCTCTGCTCACATACAAACCCTGAATCAGTCCCTGTGCCAGCAGGCTGTTAAATGGATATCTGCTTGTCTTGCTCGTGGTACATGTATATAAAGACAACGATGTCAGAGTTGTAACTTTGTCTTCTTACAGGCAATAAGGAGACACAGTGCCCAAAATAAGGAGTGGCTGATTGTCCACTTACACAACTTACAGGAGTGTATGAGGAGCGTGTGCCTGTCTCCACGAGCGCCGAGCTCGTATCCCAATCTTCTTCCAGCTGTCAGTTTCTCTTTAGCATCAAAAGAGCCGTCCGCTCGTGGCGAGATATATGAGCAGGGATGGAAGGAGAGAGGGGGGGCACATCGCATAAACCATGCAGCAAATAAATTTATTAAAACAAAAAAGTAGGTAAAAGACTCACATGGGGCAGTCTAAGGGCGGTCCCGTAGCCACGAACGCTGCGCTCGTCCACCGTCCGTCAGATGCTGCTCCTACTGTGTACTCTGTATTCCCGTATTCGCGCGGCGTAAGTGCAGATTTGCGCCGGCGGATCGCTGCGCCTTACCCAGAGAACCAGATTACGCCTCCAAATAGACTTCATCGCCTCGGTGTAACCTTTCCACGCCAGCGCGGCGTTGGCGCAGATTTACGCTGGTCGGATCTGGCGCGGCCATGGTTTTTGTGTTTTAAATATGCAAATTAGGTTTTTGGGCCGATTCATCAACTTAAGCTTGACCGGCGCAGGCTACTCCCGGTGAGCGGAGCTGAAATTTCTGGTGCAAAGTTATACCTCATAAAAGCAGGGGTAACTTTGCACCAAACTTGCAGAGGTCAGCTGGAGAGCAGCTAAAGCAGCAGCGTTACAAACAAACTGAGCAACAACACTTGCTGGACAACACATAGAGGCGGTCCCCATGTTGGGAGAGGCCCTCAATAATTACAGCCCTCTCCTCTGGGCTGAAATTGGTCATCCGCCCACCTGAGGATTCCTCATCAGCCATAACTGCCCCACCACAGTGCATAGTGGGTCAGCGTAGCTCAGGGATCACGCCGGGGCGCAGTTCTGAGCATGTGCAGATTGGGGCATTTACCCCTGGATGTCACTGAGCATGTGCGGTCTAAGATGCGCCCCGGCGTGACCCCTGCGCCACGGTCGGCACTTCATTAGCATAGGGTGACTCCCATTTGGCCTTACCCTGCCTTACGCCGTCTAAAATCCGCCCCGCTGGGGCATCGTAGACAAAAAAAGTTTCTTGAATCACCTAACTGCCTCTGCGCGCTGGACCGGTGTAGTCTAAAAATGATGCGCCACGCCAGTGCAAATCTGCACCATTGTACATGAATCTGCCCCACAGTGTGTAGAGGATATATATACATCCTAGGCGTTGTACATATATTTATACACTATATAGCTTAGTTAGATCAGCTATTCCTATTTGTTTGGCAGTAGATTGTGCTAGCTGCAGTGCTCTAACATGTTGTATTGCCTGTATGCTGTTTAGTTTACACCTAAACATAGTACACAGTGTTAGTGGACGTGTGCTATTTAATTGCACATACACGCAGTTGCTGTTACTGCATGTGTGCTATTTAATTGCACATAAACGCAGTTGCTGTTACTGCACGTGTGCTATTTAATTGCACATAAACGCATTAGCTGTTACTGCACGTGGGCTATTTAATTGCACATAAACGCAGTCGCTCTTACTGCACGTGTGCTGTTTTTTTGCCCATAAACGCATTAGCTGTTACTGCACGTGGGCTATTTAATTGCACATAAACGCAGTTGCTGTTACTGCACGTGGGCTATTTAATTGCACATAAACGCATTAGTTGTTACTGCACGTGTGCTATTTATTTGCACATAAACGCATTAGCTGTTACTGCATGTGGGCTATTTAATTGCACATAAACGCAGTTGCTGTCACTGAACATGTGATATTTAATTGCACATAAATGCAGTTGCTGTTACTGCACGTGGGCTATTTAATTGCACATAAACGCATTTGCTCTAACTGCACATGTGCTGTTTTTTTGCCCATAAACGCAGTCGCTCTTACTGCACGTTTGCTGTTTTTTTGCCCATAAACGCAATCGCTCCTACTGCACGTTTGCTGTTTTCTTGCCCATAAACGCAGTCGCTCTTACTGCACGTGTGCTGTTTTTTGCCCATAAAGGCATTAGCTGTTACTGCACGTGGGCTTTTTAATTGCACATAAACGCATTTGCTCTTACTGCACTGTGCTGTTTTTTTGCCCATAAACGCAGTCGCTCTTGCTGCACGTGTGCTGTTTTTTTGCCCATAAACGCAGTCGCTCTTACTGCACGTGTGCTGTTTTTTTGCCCATAAATGCAGTCGCTCTTACTGCACGTTTGCTGTTTTTTTGCCCATAAACGCAGTTGCTCTTACTGCACGTGTGCTGTTTTTTTGCCCATAAACGCATTAGCTGTTACTGCACGTGGGCTATTTAAAGCGGGAGTTCACCCATTTGTAAAAAAAATTTTTTTATCCCCTTAGCTTCCTGCTCGTTCGGTCTAGGGGAATCGGCTATTTGTATTAAAATATGAGCAGTACTTACCCGTTTTCGAGCTGCATCTTCTTCCGTCGCTTCCGGGTATGGGTCTTCGGGAGCGGGCGTTTCTTCTTGAGTGACAGCCTTCCGAGAGGCTTCCGACGGTCGCATCCGTCGCGTCACTCGTAGCCGAAAGAAGCCGAACGTCGGTGCGGCTCTATACTGCGCCTGCGCACCGACGTTCGGCTTCTTTCGGAAAATCGTGACGCGATGGATGCGACCGTCGGAAGCCTCTCGGAAGACTGTCACTCAAGAAGGAACGCCCATTCCCGAAGCCCATACCCGGAAGCGACGGAGAGGATGCATCTCGTAAACGGGTAAGTACTGCACATATTTTAAAATAAATAGCCGATTCCCCTAGTAAAAACGAGCAGGAATCTAAGGGGGAAAAGTGCCCTCTAAGGGTGAACCCCCGCTTTAATTGCACATAAACATATACATACATAAAGTTGCGGTTACTGCTGAAATTTATTCAGCCAAGATCTGGCATTGTAATGACCCCCCCCAACCCAAAAATAATCGACATATTGTTGCCAGTTACCACACAGCACGTGCGCTTTGGGGGGCCAAGCCTGTATGGACAGTCTCACGGGCCACCACCACTGGAACATCAGTGGCCTCATCAGGCACAAGTGTCATGTAGTTTGTTGAGGGTCTCTTTAGGAAATTGTGCAATATGCAGGAGCAAAGTATGACATGGTTCAGATTCTACTTAACTAACCTACAGTCCTTATCTTGTTTGCAACGCCTGCATACTGCTGTTCAAAGTATATAGGACCAAAAGGTCTTGTCAGGACCGATCCTCGCTATAGGCTCACTATGCAAGCCGCTTAGGGCCCCCTGCAAAGCTGTAAAGGGCCCCCAAATTACTAGAGGCCCCGCCTGGTGAGAAGTCATTTTGGCACACTCACCCCGCTTCTAAACTCGCTGGCTGGCCTGAGTCGTTTACGACAGCAGAACACCCCCTCCCCCCGCTTCTCAACTTTCTTTAATGTGACATATCACTGTCGTCAGCGCCCCCCTCGATTCTCATTTTTAATGTGCCATGTCATTTTGCTTAGGGCCCCAGGGAGGTCAGGATCGGCACTGGGTCTTGTAATGACCTGGGGGGAGTGGTGGCAGGGAAACTCATGCTATTTTTTTCAATGATTTTTATCCATATTGCAGGGACCAAACCTTACATTAAAGCCGCAAGCAGTATTAAATTACTTTTTTCTAAGAGTAATCTCATGTTGTGCATGGACATTTCTAAACACGTGCCACTACTATAGACACCCAGCAGGTACGATATTTAAAGGAATTTTTTTTTTCACTTTAAGCATCATTAAAATCGCTGCTCCAGAAAAAAACTACAGTTTTTAAAACTTTTTTTTCCATTGATACATGTTCCCTGGGGCAAGACCCGGAGTTCTCAAAGATGTTTTCCAACAATAACTTGAATATTGGGCTTTAAAATTAGCACTTTTGGATTCAAACGTTCAAGTCCCATAGACTTCAATGGGGTTCTAAATGTTCGCGCAAACGATCTTTCCGAACCGAACGCGGGTATGTTTGGCTCATCCCTAGTGCTGATTGTTGGGGCAAGGTCAGATGAGTATGGGCATTTAAAACCTTTGAGATTGACATCACCTGGTCTTCCCAGATGATGATTGAGAACAATCCATGACACTGGCAGGTCTCAGCTTTGCAAAGGGGGCAGTGCATGCTATAAATTCTGCAGGGTGCCCAAACTTTTGCAGATGCCATTTATTTATTTTTTTAATTTTGAAAGTGTAAAAGATGGAAATAAAATCTAACTTTTTTTACATATTATAAGACTGTCTTATCTGTAATTTGATGCCTTTTGGAGATTTTTCCATCTTCCATCAGATATACTGTGTGTGTGTGTGTGTGTGTGTGTGTGTGTGTGTGTGTGTGTGTGTGTGTGTGTGTGTGTGTGTGTGTGTGTGTGTGTGTGTGTGTGTGTGTGTGTGTGTGTATATATATATATATATATATATATATATATATATATATATATATATATACATATACAAATATACACACACACATAGAGTATATCTGATATATATATATGTAGCGCCCCTTTACTTACTCAAAAAAGACGCTATGTTAAATTTAGTGGGGGAATGAGAGAGTTATGTTGTATCATCCTGATTCCTGGATTGTCCTGTGGGTCAGTCTGTGCGTCCAGAGATACGGTTTCATCTCTGGACGACAGATGGCGCCAGAGTATCCAGGCGGAGCCGCTTCTTCCCAGCAGCCATGAGAAGAGTTGGACCTCGCTGTGCATGCTGGGGAGGGGGATTTCTGTGGGGGAGGCCATTGTTCTGGGTTCTTCGCGGGTTCCTGGTTCCAGGTGCGGCACCCACCTTTAGGGTGTGCGCACATCGCGGGCCCCACCACTATGGCCTACCTGGCCTGGGGTCACGCACTACGCGGAGTTCCTGACTCTGGACCCTTCCTGGCCTGGAGCGACTGATGCTACCAAGGGGCCCCAGTGACTTACTGGGTCCCCACTTCTACTGAGGAGATCCCAGGCTGCATGCTGTTCGGTGGGGGATCGGCTTGAGGAGAACCCAGAGGCAGGTTATCCAAATGGGCTTGAACGAACCATCGGGGATCTGGTGACCGGACATTGACAGGTACACTTGCACTGTCAACCGGTGACCCTGACGTGATTTACTGGGAGGATTTGCTCTACGGCTCAATCTTATCTTGCACTAGGCCTGTGGCAGAGGTCTCAATATTCAATCAGAGCCAAATCTGTGGCAGAGACTTGTTCCTCCCAGCAGCCTAAAGTGACGCTCTGGCTGCCGGGCCTGTGGCAGGGGTCTGTCCAGGGGCACTTCACCCACTCCGAGTTCATTGAAGTGTTTTCAATCAGGTATTGAAAACACCTGTGGATGTCAGGGAGCAGCAATAAAGCCTAATAAGCACCAATTAGGCAGCTTTAAAATGACTGTGATACTCCGCTCCTTCTAGACATGTACTGGTGTGGTTACAACATAGTGAAGTCAAGAGAAGGGTCCAGGAAGACAAGGAGGTGATTACTCTTCACAGGAAGGGCAATGGCTGTAAGAAGATTGCAAAGATGTTAAACATACCAAGAGACACCATCGGAAGCATCATTCGCAAATTCAAGGCAAAGGGCACTGTTGAAACGCTACCTGGTCGTGGCAGAAAGAAGATGCTGACTTCGACTGCTGTGCGCTACCTGAAGCGTAGAGTGGAGAAAAGTCCCCGTGTGAGTGCTGAGGAACTGAGAAAAGATTTGTCAGATGTGGGTACTGAAGTTTCTGCTCAGACAATACGGCGCACACTGCGTAATGAAGGCCTCCATGCCAGAACTCCCAGGCGCACCCCCATGCTGTCTCCAAAGAATAAGAAGAGTCAACTGCAGTATGCCAAAAGTCATGTGGACAAACCACACAAGTTTTGGGATTTTGTTCTGTGGACTGTGATGAAGCAAACTTAGAACTGTTTGGGCCCATGGATCAATGCTATGTTTGGAGGAGGAAGAACAAGGCCTAGGATGAAAAGAACACCTTGCCTACTGTGAAGCATGGCGGGGGGGTCAATCATGCTTTGGGGCTGTTTTGCTTCTGCAGGTACAGGGAAGCTTCAGCGTGTGCAAGGTACCATGAATTCTCTTCAGTACCAGGAGATATTGGATGACAATGTGATGCAGTCCGTCACAAACCTGAGGCTTGGGAGACGTTGGACCTTTCAACAGGACAATGATCCCAAGCATACCTCCAAGTCCACTAGAGCATGGTTGCAGATTAAAGGCTGGAACATTTTGGAGTGGCCATCGCAGTCACCAGACTTAAATCCGATTGAGAACCTCTGGTGGGACTTAAAGAAAGCAGTTGCAGTGCGCAAGCCTAAGAATGTGACTGAACTGGAGGCTTTTGCCCATGACGAATGGGCGAAGATACCCGTAGAGGATGTTGTACTAAGTACTAAGATTGAATGTCACTTGGGGGTTGAATAAAACTGATAAAACTGTGTGAGCACATAATTGTAATTGTAAGCAGGATGACTGAATGATCAAAATCAATGTCAAACTGGGCAAAACAATCAATTTCAGTGGGGGTTGAATAATTTTGAATACAACTGTATGCCTAAGATCCGACAGGTGTAACTGTGTTACACCGTCGGATCTTACCTGCAATTTAAAAATGGCGCAGGGGGGCGTTCTCGCTGATTTACGCTGAGAAATATGTAAATCAGCGAGATACGCCAATTCACGAACGTACGCGGACCCGACGCAGTGTTGTTACGATGTTTCCGTAGCGGTTTTCCCGGCATATACTTAACCCTGCTTCTATGAGGCGCAGCCAATGTTAAGTATAGCCGTCGTTCCTGCGTCAATTTTTGTTTTTTTTACGTCGTTTGCGTACGCCGATTCAGAAACCCGCGCGCCGCAAGTTACGCTCACGCCGAAACCACTGACGTCCTAGCGACGTCAGTGGGAGCAATGCACGCCGGGAATTTTTGCGGACGGCGCATGCTCATTTAAATCGGCGCGGGGACGCGCCTGATTTAAATAGTACACTCCCCCTAGCCGCGGAATTTATATTCCGCCGGGGGTTTTACGATCCGCCGCCGCAAGTTTGGAGGTAAGTGGTTTGTGAATTACCCACTTGCCTCTCAAACTTGCGGCAGCGGATCTTAAATCACATAGATCACGTGGATCTAAAGATCCGCTGATCTATGTGAATCTAGCCCAGTGTGTATATATATATATATATATATATATATATATATATATATATATATATATATATATATATAGAATGCATCTCCCATCACTTACTTACTTACATATAAATATTTTTCTCATTTCTTTTTTCTCATTCTTTTTATTGGGATGTGGGTCTGATTTCTGTGCTTTCAATCTTCTAATATGTAAATCCAGCCCTGGGGAAAACTCTTCAGAGAGACTGCAATCATAATACAGGAGGTCTGTGACAGGAAGTGAGCAGTGGGAACTAGAGGGGTGAACTTTCACCTCTCACTTCCTATTTCTGGTAAGGCCTCTGAAAAGGAAAGCATGGCATGGTGGAGATGCTCTCTGTATTCTCCTGGATGTATTCTCCTGGATGAAAGGTATGCCTTCTATCAAATAATATAAGAATTGTGAAAGTTTGGTGCATGAGTTAAGTTTTATTTGTCTATTCACCTTCCCAGTTACCATAGAGCATGTGCACAGTGTTACTAATACTATGTAATATTATAGAGCTCCTCTTCCACAGCATGTCACCCTGCTGCATACAATATGTATGGCTTCCATGTTATATCCAGTAACTGTGTAGCATACTTTCAGTGCACATTGCTGCATATAATATTATACGGCTTCCATTCTATATCCACTCTCCATGCAGCATAGGGGTTGATTTACTGAAGGCAAATCCATTTTGCATTACAAGTGCACTTGGAAATGCAGTCGCTGTAGATCTGAGGGGAAGATCTGAAATGAGGGGAAGCTCTGCTGATTTTATCATCCAATCATGTACAAGCAAAAATTCTTTTTTTTCTTAGCATGTCCCCTTCAGATCTACAGCGACTGCACTTCCAAGTGCACTTGTAGTGCAAAGTGGATTTGCCTTTAGTAAATATACCCCATAATGCCAGGGCACAGTGCTACCAATGTTTAATGTCTCCCTCCCCTTTTGCATATTATTATCTGCCCTGCTACTAGGTGTCAACAGATATGGATTTTTCCATACAGATACCAATTATGGGCCACCTTTCAGGCCGATAACAATATGAGGTACTGATATTCTGTTTACATCCAGCCGCCCCAGAAGTAGCCTGATATCAGTTGACACCTAGGCCTTTTTTTGTATTCTAACAGTCACTGGCCACTGTCAGAATACAGGAAAAAAGAGCAGATAGCAGGGGAATCAATAGCCAGGTTGCTATTGATTATTTTAAATTGCAGTAGCCAATAGCTAGTGGGCTATTTCACCCGCCCACTGCCTGTTGTCAATCAGCAAAGGAGAGGATTTGAAGGAGAACATTCATCTTCAGGTCTTCCTCTGCTGATTGACAGCAGGCAGTGGGAAGGGGGCGCAATAGTCTGCCATTGGCTGTTTTAATTTTAAAATTAGGCTGTCTGGCTATAGTTCCCCCACTACCTGCTGTTTACATTCAGCTGCCATCAATTAAATTGTGCAGAAGGAGGTTAGCGGTATCTGTGGTGTGTGTGGGACCAATACTGACAACTGGTGAATGGAAAACCGGAATAAGCATTTGGAAGAAGAAAACCAACAACTGAGACAACTTGCCTTTAGTAAGCGGACAACTTAATTACGGTGGTGGGCACCTTACGTTTTTTTTATATCCCTGCATTTAACTGGCACTGTATCTGATCATCATATCGGCATCATCCTTCATTATTCATTTGGTCATCAGTGTTTGAGTTTTGTGGCGATAACATCAAGAACTTTTGATGTTTGGTTTGCCAATTCTGTGCTGTTTGCATACAATTTTGGCATCGATTTGGCGTATTAACCTTTCATTATTTATACATATAATTGGACATTCATTTTGTGAATTTATATACTAATTTTTCCGTGCACTTTTGGTTAATTATTGTGCATTGTTTTTGGCATATCAGCCCCTGGATGCCAAGCTTTCAATGTGAATTGGTATTGGTGACATTTTTCAATTAAAATTTTCATTGAATTTTTTATATTGGCGCAGTCTTTTAATTGTTTATCTATTTATTGTGTGTTATTCCACCAGTGCTGCTGCCTTTGTTATTTATTTATTTTTATCTTTATTTTCTGTTTGACCAATCATTTGCCCTTTCATTCTACAGTATTTTAAGGCAGAGGTAGGCAACCTTAGAGAGGTGGAGATCTACCTGAACAACATGGGAGAAGATCACTGCAATTCACTGCAATTATTGGTGAAAAAATGTTGCCTCCTCACCACCTTGCAGAATTTCTCAGAGGCGCATTGGAGCATTGCATACTGCACTTGTGAATGAGCCCTTAGTTGCATTTGGCAATAGCACTTTTAAGGCTCTTTCACATGTGAATTTGGGGGTGGTAAAACCCTGCCCCCAATCCCTACCCGCTTTAGCTGCTAAGTGGGAGGGGAGCAGGGTGCCATGGGAGGTGGATGCTTGAGAGTTACTATTAGCTCTCAAGCAACCAGAAACAACAGGACCAATGGGGTTCGTTGGGTAACTGGGAGTTTACTGTACTACATTCATTAGAGTATCAGTGAGTGCACTGAGGTAACTACATACTATGGGGTAGATTCACAAAGAGTTAGGCCGGCTTATCTACAGATAGGCGGCGTAGGTGTAGATATGCGCCGGCGCGCATTTGTTCGGTACCCACAGAACACGATAGGCCTGAAATTAGGCTTGTTTCGACCAATGTTTTTTTTTTAGGCCAGGCGCATATTTAGGTGCGACGCAACTTCTGCTTGCATTGATTTCCCATTTCAATATGAAAATTGCGGAGATAAGTCGATTCGCGAAGGAAAGTGCGCCAGACTTAGGCTAAGCCAGGTGCAATCAAGTGTTACATCAGGCCTAAAGTTAGTCCACCAAAAAGGTGGACTAACTTTGCACCAGGACACAGGTCAGCTGGAGAGCAGCTCCAGCAGCAGCGTTACGGACGAGCTGAGCAAGCCAAGCACCCACACTTGCAGGACAACACAGATCTGTGTGCCAACATGCCAGGGGCAGGCGTGCTCCTAGCACTACTAATGGGTCAACGGACTCGTAGGAGGGAAGGGGGGCGGGTCTACCGAACGCGCCTGAACGTCTTTGCCATGGGGGAAGCAGAGGTGTATCGCATCTACAGATTCAGCCGTGAAGCCATCCTGGATTTAGCCACAATCCTGCAGGATGACCTCACCAGCCCAACACACCGCTCACAAGCAGTGCAGCCATTGGTCAAGGTATTAGCAACACTCCATTTCCTGGCCAGTGGCTCTTTTCAGTGTACAAGTGGAGGTGTGGCTGGGATGTCACAAACCAGCATGAGCAGATGTGTGCACCAGGTTGTCCCCGCAATCCTCAGACGCATGTCCCACCACTTCATCAGACCCACCCAGCAGCACCTGCAGCAGAAGGCAATGGAGGATTTATATAGAATTGACAGATTCCCACACACTGTGGGGGCCATTGATTGCACACATGTGGCACTAGGGCCCCCCCGTGAGACAGAGCACATATACCGCAATAGGAAGCATTGGCATTCAATCAATGTCCAGGTGATAGCCGATGCCCAATGCCTCATATGGCACGTCCGTGCCAAACACCCAGGTTCCAGCCATGACAGCTACATATACCGTCGAAGCAACATCCCAACAGATTTTGAACAGAACATGTATGGGGACAACTGGCTGGTTGGTGAGTGACATGGGTGTCAGGTATGACTGTCCCCCCCATGATGCAGACATCACGAGGGGCACATGCATGACTAACATCCTCCTGTCTTTTCCCTTCCAGGTGACTCTGCATATGCACTGGGACCCCATCTCCTGACTCCATACCGGAACCCCCAAACCCCAGGAGAGGAAAGATACAATAAAGCTCACGCACGTACCCGTGGAGTGGTGGAACGCACATTTGGCCTCCTGAAGTCCCGTTTCCGATGCCTGAATAAGTCTGGGGGTACACTGTTGTATGCCCCAAACTTTGTGTGCCAGATCATCGGGGCATGTTGCATTCTAAACAACTACGCAGTGAGAAAGGGCATGGAGATTGACATACATGATGACCTGACCCCTGAACCACACAATCCCCCCCTAACTGAGGATACCCCGTCTGCTGTGGGAGCCGCAATCAGAAGACGCCTCAGAGAAGAGATATTTTCACGTTAAACAGACACATTAATCATGTCACAATGATAATGCATGCATGCACCTCATCTAATTGGATTAGACCCAAGGACACCGGACGGGACTTGGGAGCAGCAACGCCACGCCAAGGCTCCAATTATGTCACCTTTCACACGGCAGTGGGTGACACCCCTTTGCCAGCAGGAGTGACACCCCCCCCATTCACACACCAGTCACACTGTAGCAGCACTCCTCACCATGTGCTGGAAGAAATAAATAGAAAAACTCATCATCTGAGCAAGCAAATAAAATAAAAAAACTCATCACCTGAGCACAAAAAAAATAATAATCAAGCTCATGTCCTGAGCACCAAAAAACAAACAAAAAAAAGGCTTTCATTTAGCCTTTCGTTGGCTTCGCCTGGTGGCACCAGATTGGCTCCTCAGCTGCCTGGGCGGAGCCTGGGGTGTTGGGGGGGTGGGAGATCGGGAGGTGGGGGGGGAGTGGGATATGGGGTGGGGGGTGGGAGATCGGGAGGTGGCACACATGCCAGGTGAAGGCTGCCTGGCCTCCAAGGCAGCGGCAATACGGATGAGGACCACATTAGTTTGGGCCTGCATCCGCAGCTGGCGGGTGAGGTTGGCCCTCTCACTCTGCAGCCTCCGTCTCCCCTCCTCCTGTACCGCGGCGGTGTTGGCCTTAACTGCCTCACAAAGGCTATCCACCTTGGTGCCAAGGTCCACCATACAGGTGGCCACTGCAGAGCTGTTGCAGCTTAACTCCTCCACAGCCTCCCTCAGATGGCCAGCATCCTGGGCAATTTTTTGAATCCCCCCAGCAAGATCCCCCATATGCCGGGTCTGGAGGGTTTGGTCCAGGGCGATCTGCTCCTGCACGTCGGACACATAGTTACATAGTTATATAGTTAGTCAGGTTGAAAAAAGACACAAGTCCATCCAGTTCAACCACAAAAAACAAAATAAAAAAACACAGTAAAATCCTATACACCCAACTCCATACCCACAGTTGATCCAGAGGAAGGCAAAAAACCCCAGCGGAGCATGATCCAATTTGCTACAGCAGGGGAAAAAATTCCTTCCTGATCCCCCGAGAGGCAATCGGATTTACCCTGGATCAACTATACCTACAAATCTTAGTACTCAGTTATATTCTGTACATTTAGGAAAGAATCCAGACCTTTCTTAAAGCAATCTACTGAGCTGGCCAGAACCACCTCTGGAGGGAGTCTGTTCCACATTTTCACAGCTCTTACTGTGAAAAAACCTTTCCGTATTTGGAGGTGAAATCTCTTTTCCTCTAGACGTAAAGAGTGCCCCCTTGTCCTCAGTGATGACCGTAAAGTGAATAATTCAACACCAAGTTCACTGTATGGACCTCTTATATATTTGTACATGTTGATCATATCCCCCCTTATTCTCCTCTTCTCAAGAGTGAATAAATTTAGTTCCTCTAATCTTTCCTCATAGCTGAGCTCCTCCATGCCTCTTATCAGTTTGGTTGCTCTTCTCTGCACTTTCTCCAGTTCTCCTATATCCTTTTTGAGAACTGGTGCCCAAAACTGAACTGCATATTCCAGATGAGGTCTTACTAATGATTTGTACAGGGGCAAAATTATATCTCTGTCTCTGGAGTCCATACCTCTCTTAATACAAGAAAGGACTTTGCTCGCTTTGGAAACCGCAGCTTGGCATTGCATGCCATTATTGAGCTTATGATCAACTAAAACCCCCAGATCCTTCTCCCTGGTCTTCTTACTCGCCTTCCTGGGGCCAGAGGAGGCAACAGAGCGGGTGTAGGGTGAGCCCCTGGTGGTGGTGGCCCTGCTGGTGGGTGAGGGAGAGGGGCTTCTTATCATGGGGGTGGAGGTGGTGGAGGGCCCAACCATCACAAGACACTCCTCAATTATATGCCCTATCTATATGCCCTATCTGGCCTAGGTCCATTGAGTCGTCCAACACCACCTCAATCGCCCTGGTGTGGACTGTCCCCTCCTCCACAACATCTTCGGGGGCATCATGTGGCACCTCAGAAGAGGTGGTGGGACGGCCAACAAGCCCAGATGGGCCCACCTCATCCTGCACATCTGTGGATGACATAAAGCAGTCACATGTTGGGGGACCCACACACTTGTCACATGTTCCCTTCCCCCACCCACACATGCTACACACCAGATATGAAATATAAAACACACTTACCTGTCCTCAAGACATCTTCCCGGGAATCAAAGCCCTCAATCCCCTCAACCTGCTCCCTGTGCAGACACCGGGCTATCCTCTCCTCCTCCGGGGTCAGCACGAAAGGGCATGGTGGTCCACCCCCAGTGCCAGTCTGGTGCTTCCGGATTGTGGCCACCTTCTCCCACACCCGAAGCCGCAGATCATTCATCGGGGGACATTGCCAAGGGCATTGACCCTGGTGGCAATGGTGTCATAAATTTCTTGACGCCTGGCACGGGTCGTATTGCGGCTGAAAGGGCCATGGAGGGACTCATGAAACTCCTCCATCCCATCAATGATAATGGCCCTCTCCTGGGGGGTAAAGTTTTTTTTTCTTTGGGTCACAGGAGCTGCCACAGGAGCTGGCACAGGTGCTGGCACAGGCGCTGCCACAGGAGCTGCCACAGGAGCTGCCACGGGAGCTGACATAGTCAAACTTGACGTAAGGGGCAAAATTACCAAGCTCAGGGGGGGTGGAAAGCAGGATGTAATTTTGCAAAGACAGGATGCATGTCTGGCCGTACTTGTACACTTGAGCCTAGCCATTAGGCCGGCCTACAACAGGAAGTTCGGCCGACCTAGATGCGCGCATGCGCACAAGAAAGCGCTTCGGGTAAAACATCACTGCGCATGCTCCGTTGAAGTTAGGCCGGGCCTAAGCCACTGCACCACGCTCAGACAATCATTTACATAAGTTGACACCCACTTCCACTTGCACCGGCTTAAGCCTCCAACTTAAGTTTTGGCTGGCGCACATCGGCGCGCAAATGCTTGGTGAATCATCAACTTTGCCCTACAGATTAGGCCGGTGTAGCCTAAACAGGCTAGGCTAGGCCAACCTAAAGTTAAGCCAATCTACGTGAATCTACCTATATATGCACAAGTAGGATTTTTGTTTTGTGGAACATCTTTACTTTTACCTTGAGAGAAACCCTCCTGGAATATTTTTGATCTGGTGGGGGGGTCAGCAGCAGACTGGAGGAAACCCTCTAATCATGTAAAAGTACATTTTTCCACAAGTCATCAATTTCTAACAAATGACATGAATGGATATAGTGAGAAAATTGTCCATTATGTTACTTAAAAAGTTTTTATGCATTTCCATAGAGTTGCCTGGCGTAATGGATACTTTGAAAACAACAAGAGCGCAGCTAATAGCACTGGAGAATGATGGTGGAAGTTCATCCTGTGTGGGTGTATCGTGTGCATCACCTTCTGTCCCATCTGAAGAGTTGAGCTCATCTCCTTGTCAAGTGTCATACTCAAGGCCTAAACAGGTAGGTTTTCTTTTGGTATCGAAACATTAAAACGTTGTCTTTTTTTTAAATATCAAACATGTCCTACTCCTATTTACCTGCACTGTGTAAGGGTTTTTGTACAGAGCAGCTCAGATCCTTCACTTCTCAGGTCCCATGCCGGTGCTCCTGAACCAGAGCTCTGTGTGTCCAATCACACACTGAGCCGTGCCTTGGCCCCATCTCCTAATTAGCTCAATGGCTGTGATTGACGGCACCGGGAGCCAATAGCTCCCACCACTACAGAAAGCCAATCAGCAATGCAAGTCCCTGGAGAGACAAGGCTCTCATGGACATCGCTGGATCGAGAGGGGACTCATGTAAGTATAGGGGGGCTGCTGCACACAGAAGTTTTTTTTTACCTTCATGCATAGAATACATGAAGGTAAAAACCCTTGTACCTTTACAACCACTTCAATAAAAAGTAACTTTTAAGGCGGTGCCTCCAAGCGGCTGACAGATGGAGAGAAGCGGGTACAGTTAGACCCTATGAAAACATCAGTTTTGACATGTAGACTGTAAGCCAATTTGACTGTTGTGTCAAAATTAGATGTCTTGCTCAGTCTGGTAGTAGTCTGAACTAATAAGGCAAGTTGTAGGCAAGATGTTGATTTTTATACAGATTTTTGAAAAGTCTACACTATTTTGATGTTTTTATACATGCTTAATTTTGTTAGTTTTATTTACTCAGCTGCATCTATTAGACTTTCACACTGAGGCAGTTTTCAGGCATATTAGTGCTAGAAATAGCCTCTAAAAAGCTCATGAAACTAGATTCCTTTCAGTGCAATGAGTACTTTCACACTGGGGCGATGCGCTTGCGGAACATTAGAAAAAGTCCTGCAAGCAGCATCTGGGGCGGGTTGGGAGCGCTATAAATAGCGCTACTAAAATGCACCTGCCTATTGAAATTAATGGGCAGCGCTTCCAAAGCACCTTAAAAGCGCATTAAAAACTGGACTTTGTTCCTTTTAAAAAAAACGCCTAAAAAGTGCTACAAAAACACTGCAAAAATGGCCGGAGCTTTAGCAGCGCTGCAGTGTGAAAAGAGTCATATATGGCTTTTGATTCACAGGGAAAATCTAATAAGTCTAATATTTTCCATTTACTTTTTAAAGCTGCTACTTTGGCAAAAGTTTCCTGGGACTTCAAAAGGTGAGATCAGTGACGCTGTTACGAGAAAAATTGCAGGGTTGAAATATCACCTGAAGGGAAACATCAGGAACCTCATCAGAATACCACAAATAAACTTTTATGTCATTAATGTCATTTACCACAGTTAACACCACTTTCTATTCCCTGTGTTGTAGTTTTTGTATATTTAAATGATAATAAAGTTGTGTGTATTGCACTGTGTTATTGTTTTTTTTTCCAAATGTTTGCTGGTTTTATAGGCCTACTTATAAAATACAATATATAAATGCACAGCATTTCAGAATGTATTTTTTTTTTATTTTGCATTCAGAAGTACATTTACATTTATATAAAAATATATTTTAAAAAACATTCTTAATATATGTTCCCAAATATATTGACATATATTTGAAATACTACAATTTTGTCCATATTCAATATATTTCAAAAATATATTTCAATATATTTGTGAAATATATTTTGAAATGCAAATATATTCATAACTACATGTTAAATGTACTTCTGAATGCATTTAGCAATATATTTTTGCAGCCATAAATATATTGCAAAGTGCATTTTGGAATGCATTGTGAATGTATTCAGGGATATATGTGAAATGTACTTCTGAATGCATTTAGCGATATATTTCTGAATATATTCACAATGCATTCCAAAATGCACATTGCAATATATTTATGGTTGCATAAATATATTGCTAAATGCATTCAGAAGTACATTTAACATATATTTATGAATATATTTGCAACATATTTCACAATCCAAAATATATTCAATAATATATTCACAAATATATTGAAATATATTTTTGAAATATATTGAATATGGCCAAAATTGTAGAAATGTAAAATATATGTCAATATATTTGGGGAAAATAAGTTACGAATGTTTTTTTTAAATATATTTAAAATATATTTTTCTTCCTTTTTTTCCCACAAATAGAGCTTTCTTTTGGTGGTATTTGAACACCTCTGCGGTTTTTATTTTTTGCGCTATAAACAAAAATAGAGCGACAATTTTGAAAAAAATTCAATATTTTTAACTTTTTGCTATAATAAATATAAACCAAAAAAGATATAAAAAAAAAAATTTCCTCAGTTTAGGCAGATACGTATTCTGCTACATATTTTTGGTAAAAAAATCGCAAGAGTTTATCGATTGATTTGCGCAAAATTTATAGCGTTTACAAAATAAGGGATAGTTTTATGGCATTTTTATTCTGCGAAATTATGGCGGACACATTGGACAATTTTTACACATTTTTGGGACCATTGCCATTTTCACAGCGAAAAGTGCTATAAAAATGCACTGCTTACTGTGAAAATAACAATACAGTGAAGAAGTTAACCACTAGGGGGCGCTATAGGGGTTAAGTGTGACCTCGTGTGTGTTTTTAACTGTAGGGGGGCGGGGCTGGACATGTGACGTCAGTGATCGTCATTCCTATATCAGGGAACAGACGATCACTGACATTGCCACAGTGAAGAACGGGGAAGGTGTGTTTACACACACTTCTCCCCATTCTTCAGTAGGGATGAGCCAAACATACCCGCGTTCGGTTCGCACCAGAACGTTCGAACAGACCGCGGGTTCGCGCAAACATTTAGAACCCCATTGAAGTCTATGGGACTCGAACGTTCGAATTCAAAAACGCTCATTTTAAAGACCAATATTCAATTTAATGTTGGAAAACTTCTTTCAGAACCTGGGTCTTGCCCCAGGGAACATGTATCAATGGTAAAAAAAAGTTTTAAAAACGGACGTTTTTTCCGGAGCAGCGATTTTAATGATGCTTAAAGTAAAAAAAAAAATGAAAAATTCCTTTAAATATCACACCTGCTGTGTGTCTATAGTAGTGGCACGTGTTTATAAATGTCCCTGCACAACATGAGATTATTATAAGAAAAAAGTAATTTAATACTGCTTGCGCACGTGCTGTGTGGCAACAATATGTCGATTATTTTAGGGGTGGTGGGGGGCCATTATTTTTTGGTGAAAGAAAAATTGTAGAAAAAAGGGCACCCCTCAAACATACTGTAATTGTAGCGCAACAAAGAACCACGTGCAAAGTATTGCATCAAAAATTGTTATTAGGCACCCCTGTTAAACAGGGGCAGAAAAATGTGTCCTTAGGCACAACACAACACTGTAACCCCTCTCAATAACTGTAATTGGTGCGCAACAAAAAGCCACGTGCAAAGTATTGCATCAAAAATTGTTATTAGGCGCCCCATGTTAAACAGGGGCACAAAAATTATGCCTTAGGCACTGGTGGCGGAGCTATCAGCAAGAAAAGTGAGGAGGAGAAGGATATTCCATCAGCAGCATAACAGGACAGTCACTCAGCATCAGCATACGAAGTCTCAAAGGGATCTGACATTTCAACAAAAAATTATTATTCAGTAACATCAGCATCAGGTGCTTGGTAGCTGGTGTTGATCCAAGCCTGATTCATTTTGATGAAGGTCAGTCGATCAACAGAGTCGGTGGAGAGGCACACCCTGTGATCGGTCACAAAGCCTCCAGCAGCACTGAATGTGCGTTCTGAAAGAACACTGGATGCAGGGCAAGCCAGTAGCTCAATTGCATACTGTGCAAGCTCTGGCCAGTGATCCATCCTCAAGACCCAGTAAGCCAGAGGATTTTCGGTGGGGAAGGTGTCCAAGTCGGATCTTGCCCCTAGATATTCCCGGACCATGTAAACCAGACACTGGCGATGGTTGCTGGAACCGGTCATACCTTGGGGCTGCGGACTAAAAAATTGTCTGAACGCATCGGTCAGACGGCCACCTTCTCCTCCGCTCCTTCTGTGACTCACCGAAGCCTCAGCAACACGTTGTCCAGGGCCAGGTTTTGGTAATCCCCCCATTCTGGGAACGCATTGCACAGACCCTTCTGCAAGGCCTCCCGCAGAAGTTTCATCTTCTGCTCCCTCTGCGATGGCAACATAAGGTCCGCAACCTTACTCTTGTAACGTGGATCAAGGAGAGTTGCCAGCCAGTAATGATCCCTCTTCTTGAGGAATGGAATATCGTAAATGGCGTTAACCCCTGACTGTTACAATTGTTGGCTAGCAGTGGGATGATTCCATCGCCAGAAGAAAAGCTACAAGGACACAGGACAATGGAGACACAGTATGAACGGCTGAAGCTCTCTTCCCTCAAGGACTTGCTGGAGAGACGGGGCAGACCAGCCAGCAACCGCAAGAAAAGGGACATTATCGCAGAACTTGTCAAAATTGATAGAGCTGAAAGGCCCAGCGTAACAGACAGGACACCCAAGGAAGAAAGTTTTGATCGGGCTGTTAAACGAAGACTGGCACAGTATGGTCCTAACCCTCCACCTGAGATCATAGACCTGGTTATAGCGGCTGTGGATGCCACTTGGCTACATTAAAGAGGTGCTGCAGCAGCAGAAGTCACAGCAGTACCAACTGAAGAGAGAGGAGAGGTACAGATACCAGTCGCCAGACGCGGATACAGCACAGAGGACCAGTATCAGAGGAGGCCCTGCTGGGATGGTCAGATTTGATTCGTTGTCTACTCTGGAAGGAAGCGCTAGCTCTTGAGCAGCAACACCAGGGAAAGGTTCTCCCCTCCATCCATGTAAGGTACTGGCCGCAGTATGACGTACGAATGCCGTTTTTGGGGGAACAACCAAAGCAGGAGTGGACAGCAGAGTTAAGCAGGCTGATCCGGGCAGAGATGCAGTTGGACGAGAGCTACAGAGCCCTTCGGTGGTATGTAGCCCAAGAGTGCCAGTGGTCAGCAGATGACAGCCCCACGGAAGGCTATGACTATGATGGCTTGGGATTGTTGTATTGGAGGATGTCCAGGGACCCTGACTTTGGGGTTGATCGGGAGTGGCGCTTGGAGGAAATAATGGAGCACAGAGAGCAAAAATTGAATGTCTCGGAAGGGCACTGGTTACAGGAAGATTTGGAGTTTCTGGCCATTCAGGAATGGGAGCTGGAGATCGCCTACAGACAGCTGCTAGACTCTGCTCAGCAGCAGAGTTGGGCTCCCATTGCCTAGGACTATGAGGAAATTTCAGATGACAACTAAAGCTACGTGAATTAGGGTGACCACATTTCCAAACTGCCATTCAGGGACAATTTTGCCAAGGACCGAACAGGTGAATGGCTGGTTTTGGCTGGTTTTAGCACTCATATCATCCCAACACCATGCTTGATATGGTGTCAGGATCATAGGCGTGCACACAGGGTGCGCCAGGGCCCACCCTAATCACCCTGTGTGCCGCATAATCCCCCTGTTTGGACCCCTAGTATTTCACTGAAGTCCTCTAATGATGCTCCTAAAAAAAAAAAAAAAAAATTCTGTAAAAATAATAAACACAATAAAAATGAAAAAATAATGATACCGTCCACTGCTCTACCAACACCAACCCTGAGTGTGTCACTTGCCACCAGATGCAGCCTGCCACCATATGCAGTGTGTCACTTGCTGCCAGATGCAGCGTGCCACCAGATGCAGTGTGTCACTTGCTGCCAAATGCAGCGTGCCACCATATGCAGTGTGTCACTTGCCACCAGATGCAGCGTTCCACCATATGCAGTGTGTCACTTGCCACCAGATGCAGCGTGC
This sequence comes from Rana temporaria, assembly GCF_905171775.1. Taxonomy (NCBI): domain Eukaryota; kingdom Metazoa; phylum Chordata; class Amphibia; order Anura; family Ranidae; genus Rana; species Rana temporaria. The sequence goes on along the minus strand of NC_053492.1, from coordinate 37,792,092 downwards.
CACCATATGCAGTGTGTCACTTGCCACCAGATACAGTGTGCCACCATATGCAGTGTGTCACTTGCCACCAGATGCAGCGTGCCACCAGATGCAGTGTGTCACTTGCCACCAGATGCAGCGTGCCACCATATGCAGTGTGCCACTTGCCACCAGATGCAGCGTGCCACCATATGCAGTGTGTCACTTGCCACCAGATACAGCGTGCCACCATATGCAGTGTGTCACTTGCCACCAGATGCAGTGCCATTTGCCACCCATAGCCTGCCACAAGTCTGACACACCAAAGCCCAGGGAAGGTGACAGTGGCGGGTTCAGTCACTTTGAGAGGCAGCTGACCTACCTGCCCACTACACTGACCTCTAAAATGACCTACCTGCCCACTACACTGACCTCTAAAATGACCTACCTGCCCACTACACTGACCTCTAAAATGACCTACCTGCCCACTACACTGACCTGACCCCTAATAAAATGACCTGTCCACTACACTGACCCCCCTGACCACTACACTCCTTCCTGCAGTACTCGCACTACTGACTACTTCCCCACACAAGGTAGATGGGTGGATTTCACTCACCACTCCAGGCCTCCATCCATGAAGATCATCCATAGATGACTGCTATCTCCCAGTCGCTCCAGAGGAAGTTACACGCAGAAGCCCTTCCTCAGGACATGGTTTGTTTGTATTGCAGAGTCGCAGGGTCCCTTCTTGAGGGTGACATAACTGAGCCATGAGAAAGGGACACTGAAATGGATCCCTTCAGAGGAAGCACTCCCCCGCAGGCCAAGAACTCCACCAGCACTCTCCACACGCTTGTCTGCACCGAGCACCGCCCCTCCCACTCACACAAGGCAAGCACCTGAGGCATCATGGGGGACAGGACAGGCTGGACCAGAACACTGGAGTCCCTGGGCGGGGGGGAGGTGCAGGTACTGAGGACTGGAGTCTGCTTTATTGATCGTGCACAGTGATAATAGGGGCTGCTGGAGGAAGTCACTCTTGGGATGGGACAGCAATAACATTTATAGAAGCACAGAGGCAGAGGACAGGTTTGAAATGAGCTTAATCGCAGGGGAAAGAGCACTGGCTGCCCACCCCCACGCTACACTACTGGGCTGGCCCGGCCGGATGATGGTAGAAAATCGCAAACGGCTGCCTGGCATCAGTTTCTATCCGGCCCGGGACGCTGTATTGTCCCGCAATGGGGGTGCCCGGGACCCGGGATCGATCTGCTAATTGCGGGAAGGTCCCGGGCAATCCGGGACACGTGGGCACCCTAACGTGAATACAATTGTTGTTGTTCTTAACCACAGGCAGTGACTGATCAGCAAGTTTTTTCACTTGGTGTACTGTGTCCTCTGCACAGTGTGCACCTAAAGCTATGGGAATACATTTGCTGGTGTTCTCATATTAATACCACAGGTAGTGACTGTCAGGGACTTACCTCTCAATCCCAGCGTACCACCGTTTGGGTGAGACAACAACGCTCACCTGTAACTGTGTGCCGTCGCGCATCTAATGCGTGCGCATGCGCCAAGGGGGTGCGTGCGCGCACAGCGGGAATGCACGCGATGGGAGCGTGCGCATGCACGTTAATCTGGTTTGGCGCCAGATTACCTTTAAAAACCCACTCGTTCCTCCAGCACATTGCTGTCTGATCTGCAGCTTCTGAGTAATAACCTGTATCTGAACCTGATTGCCTGTTTACCTTCTGACCCGGCTCGTCTGACCATCCGCAGCTCTCCGACCCCTGACCTTTGGCTTATCGTTGACTCTGCTCCTGTCAGGACCATTAAGGTAAGTACTCACCGAGGCCGAGATGCTGAGGGCGGCTCACCTTTGCGACCCTGTGCAGACCACTCCCTGGAGTTAGAACAGAGGAGGGACGGCACAAGGAGGCACCGGTGCCGGGAACTGGTAGGCAGACTTGGTGCAGCAGACGAAAACAGGGCAGGTGCAGAGGACTGGAGACAGTCGTTGATCAGGCAGGAACAGGCAGGTAAGTCCAGAAGGGACCAACAGGAAACAAAGGCAAATCCGGGTCACAGGCCGTGGGTCAGGAGTTGGAGAGATCAGAGGAAGTCCGTGAGAGCAAGCCAAGGTCAAGGGGCAGGAGACAACAGGAAATCCGATAAGCAGGCAGGGGTCAAGTGTAGGAGACGGCAGAGAATAGTCAAGGTCCAATCCGGGTCAAACAGGTCAGGGTATTCAGGTTTCAAGGTTCTCTCACAGGGTAAAGCTGACAACGAACCAGCAATTAGCAAAGGGGAAGGGGCTGGCTTAAATAGGCCGCACTGGCCACTGATTGGTCCACAGAAGTACAGGTTCAGAACCAGGCTCCATCGGACAGCACACAGAATAGCACTGAGCAGTGACTCAGAGACAAAGAGCCGGACCTGAAAATGGAGAGGTCCCAGGTTCGATTCTACCCAGAACCAACTGGGGAATGTGACCGTGAAAGGTCTGTGCCCTGACAGTGCCCCCCCCCTAGGGGCGGACTCCGGACGCCCAAACTGTCCATTAGTTCCGGATGCTCCTGATGGAAGCTCGGATAGAACAGGGAGCATGTAGATCTTTACTTTTTCTTTTTGGACTTAGTTGATCCTGAAGTTCTGGTAGGGGGTGCCCTCCTCGCTTGTAAAGCTTGTTCAAATATCTCCATATCCCGTTTACAAACCATGGTACCATTTGAGGCATATGTGCAGTCTGGAGGGAGAACTTCACTTGGGGAGATATGATCTGGAATTTCAACTGGGGACACAGGAACTGAAGACACTGGAACTGGGGACACAGGAACTGAAGACACTGGAACTGGGGACACAGGAACCAAAGACACTGGAACTGGGGACACAGGAACTGAAGACACTGGAACTGGGGACACAGGAACCGAAGACACTGGAACTGGGGACACAGGAAACGAAGACACTGGAACTGGGGACACAGGAACCGAAGACACTGGAACTGGGGACACAGGAACCGAAGACACTGGAACAGGGGACACAGGAACCAAAGACACTGGAACTGGGGACACAGGAACTGAAGACACTGGAACTGGGGACACAGGAACCGAAGACACTGGAACTGGGGACACAGGAACCGAAGACACTGGAACTGGGGACACAGGAACCGAAGACACTGGAACTGGGGACACAGGAACCGAAGACACTGGAACAGGGGACACAGGAACTGAAGACACTGGAACTGGGGACACAGGAACTGAAGACACTGGAACTGGGGACACAGGAACCGAAGACACTGGAACTGGGGACACAGGAACTGAAGACACTGGAAAGGTAGGTACAGGTTCTGAGGCATAGAAAAAACTCCCAATAGTACCCAGCTGAAGAAGCTTTGGCCGAGGTGGGCGAGTTGGGCAGAGCGATATAAGGTGCCCGCTAGCACCACAATAAAAGCAAAGTCCATAGCCTCTCCTCCGCTCTCTTTCTACCTCAGATAGGCTGGACCGGATGGCCCCGATCTGCATGGGTTCTTCCTCCTCCAAGGTAGGCGTGTGTGCATCCACAGAAATGTCAAGACCTTGTGATGGGGAAACTTCCAGGCTGGGCACATACGGAGTCTCATAATTTGGCACACACTGGGCTGGCTGGAGGTCATAACCGTACTGGGGCTTCCTATCCTTGGGTACCCGTAGGCCCCGTGAACTAAGAGCAGACCTGGGAGTGCTGGTCCTCTTGGAAGCAGGGATATATGAGTCCAGAGCAGACATGAACGTCTCCCAGCTGTCCAAGACTGGACTTTTTTCCTGCAGCAGCAGGTGAGCCCACGATTTGACCTGCCCTGTTAGCAAGTTGACGGAGGCTCTAACCTTAATATAGTCCGTGGCATAGGTCCTAGGTTTAAGGGTGAACAATAGCTCACAGTCGGTTTTAAAGCACAAGAAGGATGCACGGCTACCATCAAATTTTTCTGGCATGACAACAAAAGGTTCATAACATGCTGGTTCCGGGGCTGGGCGTGTTGTCCCTTTAAATTTTTGGACTTCTTGTTGTAGTTCCTGAATAGTATGGTTCAGGCTGGAGACTTGCAGAGCCAGGGAGGTGAGCATCTTGTACAAGTCTGCGGACTCCATATTATTAGTTAGTCCATTATGTAAGGGTTTACCTTCTTGCAATTTTTGAACGGCAACCGTCAAAACAGACACCTGTTGACACAGGTTTTCAAGGGGTGAGCATGCCCTGTCGGCCTCAGACATAATGGCTGGTTCGTACTGTCAGGACCATTAAGGTAAGTACTCACCGAGGCCGAGATGCTGAGGGCGGCTCACCTTTGCGACCCTGTGCAGACCACTCCCTGGAGTTAGAACAGAGGAGGGACGGCACAAGGAGGCACCGGTGCCGGGAACTGGTAGGCAGACTTGGTGCAGCAGACGAAAACAGGGCAGGTGCAGAGGACTGGAGACAGTCGTTGATCAGGCAGGAAACAAAGGCAAATCTGGGTCACAGGCCGTGGGTCAGGAGTTGGAGAGATCAGAGGAAGTCCGTGAGAGCAAGCCAAGGTCAAGGGGCAGGAGACAACAGGAAATCCGATAAGCAGGCAGGGGTCAAGTGTAGGAGACGGCAGAGAATAGTCAAGGTCCAATCCGGGTCAAACAGGTCAGGGTATTCAGGTTTCAAGGTTCTCTCACAGGGTAAAGCTGACAATGAACCAGCAATTAGCAAAGGGGAAGGGGCTGGCTTAAATAGGCCGCACTGGCCACCGATTGGTCCACAGAAGTACAGGTTCAGAACCAGGCTCCATCGGACAGCACACAGAATAGCACTGAGCAGTGGCTCAGAGACAAAGAGCCGGACCTGAAAATGGAGAGGTCCCAGGTTCGATTCTACCCAGAACCAACTGGGGAATGTGACCGTGAAAGGTCTGTGCCCTGACAGCTCCTCTGATTGCTCTACTGTTGCCAGACCCTACTGCCTGTACCTGTGACCACGCTCCAGCCTCCTGAACCTGCTACCTGATTAACCTGTTGTGACCCGGCTTGTCTGACTCTGCTACCTCCTGTTGTCTGCTAACCGGCTTACCTTACCAGCTTGCTGCTGCTGTACCTGCACCTCCAGCTGGGGTCGCTGACCCGCTCCCTCCGCTCCAGTGGTCTCCAGTCCCACCGATCCAGAAGGGATCAGCTTCCTGCATCTGCTTCCACGGTACTTTGGCACTCCTACCTCGCTGTGCTCCTGAGCCTACTGTCCCCATCCCAGTGGCTTAGGAACCAGGGCTGTAAGAGAGGCCTTCTCCTGCGACTAGGCTCTGGCTACCAGGTACGTGGTACTTAACAATGACTGATCAGCAAGTATTTTCACTTGGTGTACTGTGTCCTCTGCACAGTGTGCACCTAAAGCTACGTGAATACAATTGCTGTTGTTCTCAACCACAGTCAGTGACTGATCAGCAAGTATTTTCACTTGGTGTACTGTGTCCTCTGCACAGTGTGCACCTAAAGCTACGTGAATACAATTGCTGTTGTTCTCAACCACAGGCAGTGACTGATCAGCAAGTATTTTCACTTGGTGTACTGTGTCCTCTGCACAGTGTGCACCTAAAGCTACGTGAATACCTTTGCTGGTGTTCTCATATTAATCCCACAGGCAGTGACTGATCAGCAAGTATTTTCACTGGGTGTACTGTGTCCTCTGCACAGTGTGCACCTAAAGCTACATGAATACAATTGCTGTTGTTCTCATATTAATTCCACATGCAGTGACTGATCAGCAAGTATTTTCACTTGGTGTACTGTGTCCTCTGCATAGTGTGCACCTAATGCTACGTGAATGTAATTGCTGTTGTTCTCATATTAATACCACAGACAGTGACTGATCAGCAAGTATTTTCAATTGGTGTACTGTGTCCTCTGCACAGTGTGCACCTAAAGCTACATGAATACAATTGCTGGTGTTCTCATATTAACCACTTAACAACCGAGGACGTCCATGGACGTCCTTGACTTTGTGCAGTGATATCTGAATGATGCCTGCAGCTACAGGCATCATTCAGATATCACCGTCCTCAGCCAGCGATTCTCTGCACGATAAGAATGATCAAAGTGGCAGCTCCGCCACTTGATCGTTCTTATAGGCAGCAGAGGGGACGTCCCTCCCGGTGCTTCGCCGGGCTCTCCCGTGCCATCGGGGGCCCCGAGAACGAAACGGCCGGTGCTGGCTGGGAAGCATACAGATTACTGGTGACCAGATGGTCACCAGTAATCTCTATGACCGTCGGAGGCCCGGGCGCAATGTTATAACGTCACGCCCGGTACCCAGAAGTAAACAAAGCCGCAATCGCAGCTGTAGGCATAAGATCTGTGAATTTTTTTTACGATCTCATGCTTGTAAGCCTGGAGGAGAGATGTGGGGTCTTATTGACCCCACATCTCTCCATAAAGAGGACCTGTCACAGTGATTCCTATTACAAGGGATATTTACATTCCTTGTAATAGGAATAAAAGTGATCAAAATAAAAATGTAAAAAAAGTGTAAAAATAAAAAATTGAAGTAAAAAAAAACATTTTTTAAAATGCCCCTGTCCCCGGTAGCTCGCGTTCAGAAGCGAACACACATGCAAGTCCCACCCACATATGTAAACGCCGTTCAAACCCCACATGTGAGGTATCGTCGTGTGCGTTAAAGCGCGTGCAACAATTCTAGACCTCCTCTGTAACTCGAAAATTGTAACCTGTAAAAAAAATTAAAGCGTCGCCTATGGAGATTTTTAAGTACCGAAGTTTGGCGCCATTCCATGAGTGTGCGCAATTTTAAAGTGTGACATGTTAGGTATCTATTTACTCGGCGTAACATCATCTTTCACATTATACAAAAAATTGGGCTAACTTTACTGTTTTGTTATTTTTTAATTCATGAAACTTTTTTTCCCAAAAAAAGGCGTTTGAAAAATTATTGCGCAAATACCGTGCAAGAAAAAAAGTTGAAATGACCGCCATTTTATTCCATATGGTGTCTGCTAAAAAAAAATATATAATGTTTGGGGGTTCTGATTAATTTTCTAGCAAAAAAATTGTGATTTTTACATGAAGGAGAGAAGTGCCAAAATAGTCCCGGTGGTCAAGTGGTTAATACCACAGGCAGTGATCCGCAAGTATTGTCAGTATTTGTGCAGCTACATCTCCCTGCAGGCCATTAGTATGTCTGAAAGGACAACAAGGAGAGGCAATGAGTCACAAGCCGATAAAAGAGGGCAAGCAGGCTCTGCGTCCAAAGGCAACAGTGCTGGCCGTGGACACGGTGCATCCTCATCAGCACGTGGCCGTGGGACACGCTCGTCCTTTTTTTCGGCAGCTGGCCGTGTTGAGCCGCAACATGCCGAACATTTGGTAGAGTGGATGACCAAGCTGTCCTCATCCTCCTCATCCTCTCACCCAGGCTCAGGGTACTTTGTCTGGAAAAGCAGCTGCCAACGCAGCCTCTTCCCTCTGCTCAATGGCATCAGTCACTCCTTCCCTAACCCCACCATGTCCTCCTGAGGAGTCCCGCGAACTGTTTGACCACAGTGTTGGGTACATGCTGCAGGAGGATGCTCGGCGTTTTGAAGGCTCCGATGATGGTACACAGACATATGTCGACCTTCCATGCAGTTCATTGGCAAGCGTACCTCAAAGACCCACACCAAAGAACAAAGCGGACCTCTCCTTGCTCTTCATCAGCTGGGATCTCCAACCCCACTATACCTTCAGTCCTCTCTGAAGCCTGCACTGATAGCACTGAAGGTGTAGAATTAGGTGTGTCACAGCCAAGTGCTTGCAGGCAATCTACTATCAGTACACCAACGTCAGATTGTACCAGGCAAATTTCCCTGCTCCAGCTGCTGCAGCGCCAAAAGAAGTTCTCTCCCAGCCATCCACATGCCCAGCAGTTGAATGCTAGCTTAGCTAAATTGCTAGCACTTCAACTGCTGCCTTTTCAGTTGGTAGACTCTGCCCCCTTCCCTGAGTTTGTGGAATATGCGGTACATCAGTGGCAGGTTCCCAAACGCCACTTTTTCTCACGGAAAACGATTCCGGCTCTCTACCGACATGTGGAAGGCAATGTCCATGCCTCGCTGGACAGGGCGGTCAGTGGTAGGGTGCATATTACTGCTGACTCATGGTCCAGCAGGCACGGACAGGGACGTTACCTATCTTTCACGGCGCATTGGGTGACTCTGTTGGCAGCTGGGAAGGATACAGGACAAGGTACAGTAGTAGTATTTGTTCTGCCACCACGCCTCCAAAATGCTACTACTGGTGATTGTGACACACCTATCTCCTCCCCCCCTCCTCTTCTTCTTCCTCTGCGGCCTCTTCCTGTGCTGATTTGTCCTTGGAACCAACGGTGCTTCGTAGGCATTCAAGAGGCTCCGCAGGTACGCAGGCAAAGAGATGCCATGCGGTGCTTGAGCTGGTGTGCTTGGGGAACAGGAGCCACACGGGGGCAGAGGTTCTGTCAGCTCTGCAGGGGCAGGCTCAGAGGTGGTTGACGCCACGCCAGCTTAAGCCAGGAATGGTGGTTTGCGACAATGG